>NC_080065.1:179796978-180164116 GCF_949987535.1 Balaenoptera acutorostrata
CCCAGTGCAACCAAGTAAATAAATAAATATTTTTTTTAAATAAAGAAAAAAGAAAAACTAGAGCAAGGTGTGAGGCTTCTGCCTGAGAACTCAGAACGGGCTCCAGAGAAAAGTGGACATTGAGGGCTGGCATCTTTGTTCTGAAAAACCATTGACTAACCTCCATGAGGGCAGGTATGTGTCTTTTTTGTCTACCAATGTATCCCTGTGCCTGGCATTGGGCTCATAGACAGTAGTTGGTAAATAAACATTTGTTGAATGAGTGAATAAACACATAGACGAATGAAAACCGAACCTTGTTCATACATAGAGAATGTTTGGCCCTCCTCCTCCTAAAACTATGAAACACACCTCATCACCCTGTTTGCTTTGGCCACCAGGAAACTCGGCATTCTGTTTTGAGATGAACTCTGGTAGCTTTCTTGAATTGGGAATGCAGTTTTTCTTCTCCAATATTATTGTTTGAATTTAGTCTTATTTTGTGCTAACAGCTCTTGGCTTTAGTGTCTGTGTCTGCATAAGCTAATGCAGGTCATGTCTGAAAAAGGGTAGAGACATAAACGGTCAAATAACAACACTCCTAGGAATTCTGACCGTGATCCTAGGTCCACATTTCCCAAAGTATATTCTCAAGAACCCCAGTAGCAACAGTGCTCTGCCCCCTCCCAGAAAAAAGATACAAATACATTTGAGAAATATTGCATTCCTTGTTCCGTATATGAAAATCACAAAGATATGAGAATCATTAAAGGCTCTGAGAAGTCCTGCAAAAAAAGTTTAACTTGTATTTGACTTGGAAGTTCTCAAATGTATTTGGCCACAAAATATCAACTTCACAAAACACCTTGGGATGCATATTTATTCATTCACGCATACAACACTGTGTCAGGTTCTAAGGTGGTTACTGGGACAGCAGAGGAAAATTAAACAGCCTCCCTGCCCTCACAAAGCCAGGAGTTGATGGGTGTCAAAGGCACAACCCAAGGGCCAGCTGGACTGGAAAGGGAGGAGGACACAGCCTAGGGGTCCTGTAAGGCCGAGTCAAAGCCAGCAGATGCCCAGGGAGGAAGGCAGTGCATGGGCTAGAGGTCAGCTAGAGCAGGAACAGGAGGCTCTCATGCCAAGCCCATGAGGCAGACAAGGGCTCAGCCTCACTGTGCAGTGCCTTGCCCAAGTCCCTCCTCTCTGTGGCTCAGCCTGAGCCGCCCCTAACCACGACCCCGACACCTCCACAGGAACCCAGAGGGAGATGGGGAGGTAGATAGCTCAGCTGCCCGAGTTTATTTAGAGAAGATGCAGCAAGTGCTGGGCTGGGCCTTCCTGTGGTCGTGGCATCCGTGGAGGGTGGGCAAGACAGGGGACAGTCCTTGTGAAGCGGCCGGTGGGGGATGAGGAAACAGGAAAAAGGTCTCCCTCAGAGATGGCCCAGCACAACTCCACCCCAGCCCCATCAGCCTCTGCTGCCTCCCTGACTGGTGGTAATCAAAGCTCTTCTTGGTTCCCCTGAGTGATGCGGAACTCATTCACTAAAGCCAACAGCTACGAGGCTGGGTGACCTCTCATGGTCAAGAAGGTCTTCCTGACAAATACCATATGTTATCACTTACATGTGGAATCTAAGATATGACACAAATGAACCTATCTACAAGACAGAAACAGACTCACAGACGTAGAGAACAGGTTTGTGGTTGCCAAGGGGGGTGGGCGAGGGAAGAGTTGGGAGTTTGGGATGAACAGATGCAAACTATTATATATATATATAGGATGAATAAACAACAAGATCCTACTCTATAGCACAGGGAACTATATTCAATATCCTGTGACAAACCATAATGGAAAAGAAATATGAAAAAGAATTATATATATATGTATATATATATGTAACTAAGTCATTTTGCTGTACAGCAGAAATTAAACACAACATTATAAATCAACTATACTTCAATAAACTGTTGAAGGAGAAGGAGAAGGAGGAGAAGGAGAAGGAGAAGAAGAAGAAGGGGGAGGGGGAGGGGAAGTGGAAGGAGAGGGAGAGGGAGAAGGAGAAGGAGAAGGAGAAAGAGGAGAAGGAGAAGGAGGAGAAGGAGATGGTCTTCCTGGAATGGAGCAAAATCCACCTTCACTAGACTTTTCCCTGTTAGAATGCATTCTCTCTGTGAGTCCATGAAAAACTTCTCCTCTCTCTGGCCCCTAAGATGCTTTGAGGATTTGACAGATCAATGACCATATCCCTCCATTCCTATTCCAGTCTCTAAGGAAAGCGGTAATGTTTACTGAGCACCTGCTATGTTCCAGGCACATGCAAAGTCTCGCTCTGTACTCACCACCACTCAAAGAGAAATGTTCAATCATTACCCTCATTTGACAGATGAAAAAACAGATGAAAGGTCAAGTGACCTGCCTAAGTCAACACAGCCAGAATCCAAGTGCAACAGACCCTAGAGCCCACACTTTATTTAACACACCAGCTAAACCTTCCCGGCTTTTCCCCACTTCTTCCACTGAGAACACAGTTTTGAGTTCATTTAGCACCTCTGAAGAATAGACGTCAGTGTCCACCGAGGGAAAAGGGGTCCAGAAGCTGAATAGCTAACAATGGGGCAGGGCTGAGATGAACACCTGGGCTGTCAGGATGATGTACAGGATGGACAGAGTGAAGACACCTCTAATTGGGCTCAGATTCTCCTTCCCAAATGAGTGTGTGTGGGCGAGTCCCATCACTCCTCTGAGCCTCCAATCCCTCATCTAAAATGAGGGGAATAGCAGTACCTACTTCACCGGTTCTGTAAAGAATGAGATCATATGTGTTAAGAGCCAGTACAGGACTTCCCTGGTGGTGCAGAGGTTAAGAATCTGCCTGCCAATGCAGGGGACACGGGTTGGATCACTGGTCCGGGAAGACGCCACATGCCGCGGAGCAACTAAGCCCATGCGCCACAACTACTGAAGCCTGCGCACTCTAGGGCCCGTGTACTGCAACTACTGAAGCCCACGTGCCTAGAGCCCGTGATCCACAGCAAGAGAAGCCGCCCCAATGAGAAGCCCGCGCACCACAATGAAGAGTAGCCCCCCACTCGCTGCAACTAGAGAAAGCCTGCGCTCAGCAACAAAGACCCAACGCAACCTAAATAAATAAATAAATAGAAAGACCCAGTACACAATAATAGTATAAAATGAGCCGCATGGCTACTTTTTATTTGGTGGTGGTGCTAGAACCCTCTCCCACTAGGTTTCTGCTGCCAGACACCAGTGGTTATCTGTGTTTAAAATACCCATAGAACCCTCAGAGACCACCCAACACAATGGTATCAGTTTACAGATGATGAGATTGGACTTCCATTCAAGATGGCAAATGAAGGACGTGCTGAGACCTCCCCCGTTCCACCCCCAGACACTTGGAAATGACAGGGAAGTGCCAACTTGAACCAGAGACCAAAGCAGAGGTGCCCAGTGACAAGGATACCCCCACCCATGGAAATGTAGGGCCCCTTAATATATATCATCAAGGACACACATTCTCAGAAGACTCAGAAGACAGGGGAAAATACCCTAAAGAGATGAGGAATTTACAATCACTTCATGAAGTTGCCACAAACTTCCCAAATGGAAGAATTTACATCTGTGGAAATAGAGATAATTAGTGCAATCTTCAAAGAGTTTTACAATGAATAGATTAAGTGATTCAAAAAGATAAAGGAGGGGATAGCAGCCATAAAACAAGAACAGGAGGTTATGAAACAAAAACACATAGATATTAAAAAAGAACTGATTGCTCAGGTATGAAAAATATAGTTACTAAGAAAAAGCTCAAGAGATGGGTTGACTAGTAGAAGCAGAAACTGAGATCCAGGTCTGGGGACAGACTTACCAAGTTCACATGGAATTTTAGTGGCTGAGGTGGAACTAGTACTCCAAGCTCAGTTTTGAAAAGCCCAGAAGTAAAATCTAGCTTAGGACCTGAGCCTTGAAGCCATCTGTGGCTCTCCAAAGGTGTTCTGTGGCTTTCCCCTCTCTCTTTTCTGTTTTTCTTTCCTTTCCCTGTATAATAAGGTTGCTGCTGAGCTGGACTCCAAAGCTCCTCCCTAATGAGAAACTGGGCTTCCATCCCCTGACTGGGCAGGGTGGGACAAGAGGTATGGAGAAATGGACAGCCCTCTCCTCCGAAATTAGAATTTAATTAAACAGAATCTTAATGTCACAAGAGGAAATGACTGAGTGAAACTAAGAAGACTAGCCAATATTGGCCATGGGATGCTGATGGTGGTCTCTGAGCCTCAGATTCCTCATCCATAAAATGGGTTCAAGAGTCCCGGGCTTCCCTGGTGGCGCAGTGGTTGAGAGTCTGCCTGCCAATGCAGGGGACACGGGTTCGAGCCCTGGTCTGGGAAGATCCCACATGCTGCAGAGCAACTGGGCCCGTGAGCCACAACTACTGAGCCTGCGCGTCTGGAGCCTGTGCTCCACAACAAGAGAGGCCGCGATAGTGAGAGGCCCGCGCACCGCGATGAAGAGTAGCCCTCACTTGCCACAACTAGAGAAAGCCCTCGCACAGAAACGAAGACCCAACGCAGCCATAAATAAATAAAAATAAATAAGTTAAAAAAAAAAAAGAGTCCCCATCAAATGCAGATGTTTTGAGAATTAAATAGTAAGTTGTGTGTACAAGACACCTGGCATGTCCAGGTGGTCTCACACAGAACACCTTCCTGGGGCTTAGCAAACCCCTTCTTTGAGCCCAAAGACACCCCAGATGAGGACAAACTACAGTCATTGCAGTCTCAGCCACCAACAAAGGAGAGAGAAATTTAAAACTTTGAAAGGAAAAAGAAAGGTGAGGGGAAAAAAAAGACGAACCAAAGAAGAGAGGGAAGGTTGCCTCACAAATTCCCCACCCATGTGTGAGCCCACAAGCTTTCCCCTTGCTTCATGCTGAGTGGGGAGCTAAAAATGACCACAGACTCTTCAGTGGGTGTAAGACTTCTTAACAGTTACAGACAAGAGGTGGCATTCATGTGGGCCATGGACATGTGGAAAAATTGTTTGCCCCCATCCGTTATAAGAGATAATACTCACTTGTTTTCGTTTACACAGTGAGATACTGGTTTTTTCTAGCTGAAATTGGCAAAGATTTAAAAAATGATAGGGGCTTCCTTGGTGGCGCAGTGGTTGAGAATCTGCCTCCTAATGCAGGGGACACGGGTTCGAGCCCTGGTCTGGGAAGATCCCACATGCCGCGGAGCAGCTGGGCCCGTGAGCCACAACTACTGAGCCTGCGCGTCTGGAGCCTGTGCTCCGCAACGGGAGGGGCCGCAATAGTGAGAGGCCCGCACACCGCAATGAAGAGTGGCCCCCGCTTGCCGCAACTGGAGAAAGCCCTCGCACAAAACGAAGACCCAACACAGCCAAAAGTAAAATAAATAAATATAAAATAAATGATCGCTTCTGTGAAAGTTGCTTCGTATTTTTAAAAAAAAAAAAAAAAGATAAAACCCAGTACTAGCAAGGATGTGGTGAGATGGGCACTTCTATATCTAGAAGGTGGAGGTGTAAATTGCTTCCTGGCAAAACAATTAGACAATATGAAACAAAGTTGGACTCATAGCTGTTTGAGGAGTAAAGGTGTCCCATCCTTCCCATCTAGATCACTGCTTCAAGCACCTGTCCTCAGCAGCCCCGATATCCTTCCTCAGATACACAATTCCAGCCACTTAGAACCTCTTTCATTTACTGAAAAGATATTCTCTCACCTCCACATACTGTTCCTTCTGCCTGAAACATTCTTCTTCTTCCCACACCAATTACCCAGCCCAATCTTATTCATCCTTCAGAACTTAGCATAGATGTTACCTCCTACAGGAAGCCCACCAGACTGACCCCTCTTAGCTAGGCCAGAGGCCTCTTCTGGGCTCCCTTTGCCCAGGGGTTTTCACCATCACCACCACAGTGATCACTCTGGGTCTGCCTCCCCATGTCCACAGGTCTCCAGAATAGGTGCTCAATAAATACAGGAGGAGTGAAATATTTGGAAAAGGGGTGTGCTCTGTGTGGTCCCAGAAGGCAGAGCAAGGAGCACAGAGAGGGGAGTGGAGGTGCAGTTGGGGGCCAGCATCTGAAAGAATTTTATAAAAATTCCAGCTCACAAACCCAGCAGAGGCTGCCTTGATAGTTAATGAGCTGCCCATCACAGGAAGTATGCAAGTGGTGGGGGGCAGTCAAAAAACACTTCTTTCAGTCTCTCTCTCTGACTTCTCTATCCTTCCCTGCCCAGACTCAGGGGGCCCGGGGTGAAGCAGGTGCCTTCCTCCCCAAGTTGTTCCACGTGGTTCTCCTCTGACTCAGAAGGCAGCCCAAGCCCAGGGAAAACAGGGGACCCACAGGGGCTGTCTAGCGCAGCCCAGCCCATTCCACGGAAGAGCCTCAGAGTCACAAGAGGCTACACTCTCTTCGGGTTCAAGGCGCCCAAGTGAGCCTCGGGGCCCTGCACTCTCACTCTGAGTGAACCCCTACCTCATAAAACCCCAGGGAAACCGACCTCTAAAACTGAGAACCCTGTGCAGGAACTCAGATTTCAAGGGGAAAAATGCAAGGTACTCTGGGTCTGCCGCCGGCCCTCCCCTTCCCCCCCTCCCGGAGCACAGAGAGTGGCTGGAAGCCATTGGTACCTCTGTGCCCAGCCCGCAAGCCCAGCTGGAGTTCCCAGAGCCAGGAACAGGCTTGATGGGCAGGAAGGGGGCGGGGTGGGCAGGAAGGGGGCGGGGTGGGCAGGGGAGGGGTGTCAGGAGCCAGGCCAGGGGTTCAACCCCTGCTGTGCCAAGGACATATTTTTTTTTTTTTTTTTTTTGCCAAGGACATATTATGTGACCTTAGACAAATGCCTGGTCTTCTCCAAGCCTCAGTCTTGTCACCTGTCAAATGGGTACAAGGTTTGTGCCTGGATTAGTAAGTAACCCAGGTACATGCTTAGTCCCAAAATGTTATGGGTGTTGTTCGTCAACTCTAAGAACTTCAGGGAGGCCTCCAGGGCTCACGGGGTCTGATCCAATGGCAGGCTCATGTCACCCACCCATGAGTGTCAGCTCAATGGAAATTCACCTCCTGCAACTCCCATGGAAAAAATTCATCTCCAGGACCTTAAGCTCTCCACCCCTGGCCAGACAAGTCCCTCAGGCTCTATCTTGCCCTCTCTCCAACCCAAACCAGAACAGCCCTGAAAATGAGTGGAGCCTCAGATCCTCCGTACCTGGCAGGCTGGGGTCCAGCTGCCTGGCAGAAGCGCGAGGCCCCCTACCCAGCCCGGAGGTGGTGTCACCAGGAAGGGCTTGAGGGCACCTGGCCCCAGTCATCACTCAGACTCTAGGGAAGGAAGCTCAGAGGTGACCCATGTCCAACCAACGCCAGGACCCAGCCAGCCCCTGCTCCCACTCAGGCCCCTGACAGGAAGATCTCTCTTCCAGGCACCTGAGTCCCCAGATGCCCTGCAGGTGGCTGGACCCCATCCAGGCCCCCTGGGCCCTACACACAGCCTAACAGCTATGACTCTGCTGGCTCACTCTGCTCCAGACACATGGGCCTCCTTACTGTTCCCCTAAACACACCAGGTATGGTCCTGCCTCAGGCCCTTTGCACAGGCTGTTCCCTCTGCCTGGAATGCTGTTCCTGCCAGATACTCACACGGCCCCTCCCTCACCTCCTTCAGGTCTCACTTCCTCAGCAAGACCTGCCCTGATCCCTAGGCTAAATTGCCACCCACAACCCCATTCATTTTCTCTCCTTCTTATCCTGTTTTGTGTTTATTCAGTGAACTTACCACTCCCTTACTTTTTAATTACTAACTGATTTGCTTAGTGTCTGTCTCTGCCACTAGAACGCCAGCCCCTGAGGGCAGGCACAACACCCCTCTGTGTCCCCAGTGCCTACAACAGCACCTGGCACACACTAGGTGCTTTTTTTATTTTTTATTTATTTATTTTTTTGGCTGTGTTGGGTCTTCCTTACTGCGTGCGTGCTTTCTCTAGTTGTGGTGAGCGGGGGCTACTCTTCGCTGTGGTGCGCGGGGTTCTCGTTGCAGTGGCTTCTCTTGTTGTGGAGCACGGGCTCTAGGCACACGGGTTTCAGTAGTAGTGGCATGCGGGCTCAGTAGTTGTGGTTCACGGGTTCTAGAGTGCAGGCTCAGTGGTTGTGGCACATGGGCTTAGTTGCTCCGCAGCATGTGGGATCTTCCCGGACCAGGGTTCGAACCCGTGTCCCCTGCACTGGCAGGAGTATTCTTAACCACTGCACCATCAGCGAAGTCCCAGTGCTTAATAACTATTCATATAACTAACTATTTGTTGAGTGAATGAACCAGCGTGAACAATCTTGTTGAATTCTCACAATTTCCCTAGAAGGAAGGTTGTCCCATTTTTGCCACAGAGGCTCAGAGAAGTACAGTGTCTTGCCCAGAGTCACACAGCCGGTCATGGGTGAGTTTGGAACCTGGGCAGCTGGACCCCAGAGCCCACTCTCTGGAGCCCTGAGATACAGCCGGAGGTGTGGCAGGTCCCAAAGACACCCTGAGGCCAGGACGCAGCTCCTGGCTCAGGATTCAGTGTCTATGAAGCCCCAGGGCCTCAGTCTCCCTTCTGAGCCGGGCCCAGGAGCTTACTGGGAGTAGCAGCTTCCGGCCCTGGGAGCCCTGCCCTCCACCCCCAAGGGTGCTATCCCTCCCCCATCTCTACAGCTACACTTAAAGCAGGGACATCCCACTTTCCCAGCCCCCACCCAGAGCCCAGAGACACAGTGGTTCCTGGAGACAGGCCAGAGCTGTCCCTGGGGACCGCGAAGGGTAGGGACTGGACCTTGTGACTTCTCTGGGTCCCCAAAACCCCCACTGGCGTCATCCGGGCCCTATCTGGGTACCCAGCCCTGCCTGTGCTAAGCACTTTATAGCCACTATCTGCTGGAGAGATCTTTTTCACCACACAAATCAGATTATGCCACTTTCCAGCTTAAAATCCTCAACAGATCAACACCACACTCCCTTGTCCCATCCATAGGACCCAGCACAGTCCAGATGGAGCTGGTCCCCTCCAAGCTCCAACCACTCTGGCCTTCCGACCACTCAGACTCACCACAGGGCCTTTGCAGGTGCAGTCCTGCTGCCTGGAATGCTCTTCCTCCGTTCCCCTAGATTCCTTGTTCTCATTCTTTGATTGCAACTTTTCCGAGAAGCCCTTCCTGACCTCCCAAGATAGATCAAGTGCCCCTACTCTGCACCTCTACTGAGCACAGGGTGTTTCTGCCTCTTAACATTTATTATGGAAGTAATTTTACATTCACTCCTGTAATTAATTGACTCATATCTCTCTTTCTCCCATGAGGCCAGGGCCTGTGTTTCTTCTCCCCAGTGTTTCCCCACCCTGGGGCCTAGCACATAGTAGGTACTTGATAAATACTCGTTGAATGAATGAGTGTACTGCATCCTGGCATCTCCCCCAGACTCCCATTCTACAGGTGAGGAAACTGAGGCTTGCTCACCTGAGGTGGCACCTCAGCGCCCACCATGAGCCCCCAGGCACCTGCTGCAGCCAGATGGCAGCCACAAAGTAGTTGCTCAATAAACGTGTGGATGAGCGTGGACTCTAGTGGGACAAAGAAAGAGGAGGAGAGGGAGAGAAAGAGATGGACAGAGGAAGCAGGAAGGGCAGAGAGGGAAGGATAGAGGCAGGCAGAGCGAGAGAGAGAGAGAGAGAGAGAGAGAGAGAGAGAGCTGATGGCCACCACCCCACAAACTACAACCCCACGCTCAACAGACTCCAGCGAACGACAGCCCAAATCTGCAAGTCCTGCTCATCCTCCATGGCCACTGGAACTTCGCCACCAACACGCCAGACCCCAGCGACCCCCAAACCCTTACAACTGGCTCCCCACAGTTATTATCTAGTCAGACCCCATAAGATACCGACCCTGCACAAACACGGACAGGTCTACACAGCCGCTGGAGCCACTCCACCACCAGATCCCAGAACACAGTTGGACTCCCGAGGAACGAAACTGACCCTCCCCTACAGCCAGACCCCTAGAAGACCACTCAACAGCAGACCCTCCCTGGTCCCTGAAGCAGCCTCTTCTGAGACCTCAACCCCCCATCCAGTTCCCAGTACCCCCAACATCCACAGGGGCTGCCGTCTCCCTTAAGCACCAATGCTCTTGCATCCTTTTCGGATGTGCATGGAGCCTGTGCTTTTCATCCCATTAGTGCCAACCAGGTGGCAACTAGCCGGACGTCAGCCACCAGCAGCTGCTCCACGTGGGGGACAGGGGCCGGGTCCCTGTCCCCCACATGGGGCAACACCCACGGAAGGAGGAGAGACACACGGCAGGAGGTTGGGAGCCCCGTGATGGGAGAAAGGGCAAGAAGTGAGGAGAAGGGTGGGCTTCGGGGAGAAGGCAGCTGCAGGAGGGCCCCCGAAATGAACGTCAGTATCGGGATCTGAAGGCTGATGCTCCCACAGCCGACTCCATGGGGCCTGGCCCTGGATGCCACCTCCACCAGGCAGCCCTCCTGGCCCCTTCCCCAGGGCAATACCCTCCCCTTTGCTCCCACTCAGGGCAACATTGTCAAAGGAGGCAGAAACTAAGAAGGGAGAGGAAGGGGATCCTCGGAAGGTGGAGAAGCCTGTTCTTCCCCTCCCCCACCGGCCAGCGCATGGGGATCGGACGGGGCAGCCGGGACGGTGGCAAACAGAGAGACATGCAGGTTGGGGTCACACAGAGAGAAACCCCAAGGGCCGCAGACCCTCAGAGCCAGAGACCCAGAGACAGAGAGCTAAGACAGGGAGAGAGACACAGAAAGTGCTAGCACCAGGGTAGGAGAACTCTAAGAGGCAGAAAAGACTCAGAGACAGTGCGAGAGGGAAGGGACGTTGTCAGGAGAGGGGCTGAGATGGGCTGGGGGAGGTGGACTGGGTGTGGGGTTCCCGAGGCCCCCCGCCCTCTGGATGTTGACCAGCCTGGCTGGACCTCTACCTGCCTGCAAGACTCACCTCCGGGTGACTGTACCCCCAGCGAGTCCTGCGTGAGCCACATCAGCCGCGTGGGGCCTCAAACTCCTCCGCGGTGGAGTCACCAGCACTTCTGTAGAGGTGACACCCTGGCCCCCGCCTGTAGTTCGTGGCTTTCCCTGCAGGGCTGCATCTCCCACCTCCCACCTGGTGTCTGCCCAGGGAGCGGGGGCTGTGGGCTGGCTCAGGCTCAGGGGGGTCACGGGGGAGCAAACAACCTCACCAGGAGGGCACACGGGGAGGGCGACCCACTGATCTAGCCACTGGGGACCCAAGAAGGAGAGGGTCTGGGCTGGCCAAAGCTGCAGCGTCTCATTCCAGCCCCTCAAGACTCTTCTAGATAGATCCAGGGGCAAAAGGAAGAGGGCCTTTTCTCTCCTTACATGCGAGGACACTCTCCTGCCCAAATACCTTCTGTGGTTCCCCACTGCCTTGCAGATCTTCTGATTCCTCACTCTGAACATACCTTCTCTGCACAGCCTTCCCATCAGAGGAAACTGAGGCACAGAACACCAGGAGAAAGTGGGTCTAAATTTTTACAGTACGGGTTTTTTGAGAGGACATCGGTAAACGGGAATGGAAGGCATTCCAGGCAGAGGAAACAGCAATGCAAAGGCTCAACGGTAAGGATCAGCATTTATACATTCAGGGGACCCTGGAAGGAGGAGGGACGTGGGCAGAGCTGCTTGCAGGAAAACTCCCACACATAACCCCGGGAGGCGGCTGAACAGACTGCAGGGGCGGGACGGGGACCTGGAGGTGGGGAAGAGCCTGAGGCACGCTGCGCATCCTCTGTCGGTGCCCAAAACCTGGCCTGATTTGACGAAGAATCACTCCGAGGTGGGATTGAGCGGACCTTGATTTGGAAACAGCGGCTCCTGGTGGGCACTGTGTGGAACTGCACCCTCCTTCATGGGTTCCTTCAACAGACATTTATTGCAAGCCCAGCGGCCTTCCCGGTGTATTAAAATATTTTTTTTCAAAGTTATGAATATTGTTATAATTTTATAAGCCAGATACATACCTGATGATTTGGGTTTTGATTTATTTTTATTGAAGTACAGTTGATTTTCAAAGTTGTGTTTGTTTCAGGCGTACAGCAAAGTAATCCAGTTATACTTACATACATATATATATTCTTTTTCAGATTCTTTTCCCATATAAGTTATTACAAAATATTGAGTAGAGTTCCCTGTGCTATACAGTAGGTCCTTGTTGTTTATCTATTTTATTTAGAATATTTTTAAATTCCTCCTTCCTATAAAATAAATTCACTTTAAGCAATAATCATGTAATGAACCAAATAATAATAATGGCCATAAAAGAAATGCAGGCAGTGAAAATTTAATTAATATTTTACGTAAATAATTGTCTGGTAACTACATGAATTTTAATAAAACTGAAATATCTGCAAACACTACAATTTGGGAAGCCACAAAATCGTACCATTGATGTACCATTTTATTTTCTTGATTCATTCTTTATTGTTAAAACAAGGAACAATATAAAAAGAAGGTTTTATACACTTTTTTTTTTTTTTTGGTTTTTGGTTTTTTATCGCGCCTCACGGCTTGTAGGACCTTAGTTCTCCCACCAGGGATCGAACCCGTGCCCCCTGCAATGGAAGTGCGGAGTCCTAACCACTGGACCGCCAGGGAATTCCCAGGTTTCATACGTTTTAAATCTTACAATTTTATTTGTCAGTTATACCTCAATAAAGCTGAAAAAATAAAATTAAATAAGTAAAAAAATGCTTTAAAAAAGGTATTATCCAAATTCAGCACTACAGTTCATGGATGAGCTAATATTTACACTTGCCAACAAAAAAAAATATTGTAACTCATGATTTGCAATACTTCGCTGTTTTAATAAGCATAATAAAATCAAATGGTCATAGAAAGTTATTATTATTATATGAGTGACTACTAAGTGTCCAGCACTGTTCTAATCACTTTACACATCATAACCTCTTTTAATCCTCCCCCAAACCTGTGAAGCAGGCACTATTATTACCCCATTTTACAGATGAGGAGACTAAGGCACAGGGATCAAGGTCATGGCCCAAGGTCACACAGCAAGGAAGTAATGGAACTGGATTTGAACCCAGGCCGACTCCCTGTAGGATGTGTGTTCTTGACGTATCAGAGTGGACTGGGGTCAAGAGGAGGGTGGTCAAGGACCACTTCCCTGGGAACATGGAAGGTTAACCAGGAGGAGTAGAGGAAGGGCATTTTAGTAAAAGGGAATGACAGTGGCAAAGACGCTGAGGCAGAAATAAGTTTGATGAGTTGGAGGAATAGAGAGGAGGTCCGTGGGGCTGGAGCCGAGTGAGGTGGGGACTGTAGTGGAAGATAAGGTGGGAGATGACAGCAGGGGCTGCATCATGAAGGGCCTTAGGGAACCACTAAAGGTTCTAGGCAAAGGAGGAGTGACTGATTTCCTCCCTTCTGTTGTGCAGCATCTGGCACCACGAGGGATTAGGGCTCTTTTGGGTGTAAACAACAGAAGCAGGAGGCAGGATCTTACATAGGATGAGAGGTCTAGGCATCTTGGGTCTGCCCACCCCAGCTGTGTGGCCATTGACAAATTGCTTTACCTCTCTGTGTCTCAGTTTCCTCAACTGTGCAAAGGAGATAATAATAATACCTACCACAGAAGGAGAATTAAATAGGTTAATACATGACAAGTGGTTAGAATAAGGATCTGGCAGGTAGTTAGGGCTACATAATGTCACATATCATTATATTCCTTGTCACAACAAATATGGGCTCACATAACTAAGAGCCTGACAGCTTCAGGTGAGGTTTGATCCAGGTGCTCACATGATATCACCAAGTCTTCCTTCTGCCATCACAGGCTGCCTAGGCTTTATATTATGGCTCCACACAGCAGCTAAAGCCCCAGTCCCAACTCGGTGGTCCACAAAACTGCTACTGCAGTTTCTCCCATCCTCAAACCACACCACCTAGGGCCAGATTGGGGGTCTCTTCCAGTTGCCCCAAAGAAAGGAAAATATGCCTCCCCAGAATCCCCACCAAGTCTCCCTGCCTCTCATTGGCTCTAAATGGGCTACGTGTCCACCCCTGAGACAATCGCTGTACCCAAAAAGATGAGGTAGTGGCTGGGAGCTGGGGCTGGAGCCAGTCACAGCTGATGATGGGGGAGCATGGTCAGAAAAGAAATGCAAGGGCTTCCCTGGTGGCGCAGTGGTTGAGAGTCTGCCTGCCAATGCAGGGGACACGGGTTCGAGCCCTGGTCTGGGAAGATCCTACATGCCGCGGAGCGACTAAGCCCGTGAGCCACAATTGCTGAGCCTGCGCATCTGGAGCCTGTGCTCCGCAACGGGAGAGGCCACGATAGTGAGAGGCCCGCGCACCGCGATGAAGAGTGGCCCCCACTTGCCGCAACTAGAGAAAGCCCTCACACAGAAACGAAGACCCAACACAGCCATAAATAAATAAATAAATAAATAAATAAATAAAATTAAAAAAAAAAAAAAGAAATGCAAGGTCCTAACTCCACTTCACCTGGACTGTTGGGTTCTGTGCTGGATGCACAGAGAATCACCACCTTGCCTCAGCTTCCCCACACTGCCTCAAGCCCCCAAGTGCTACATCAAGTTGATTCCAGAGCAAAGACATGGGGAAACCAGCCTCACCCTACCAGGGGTCATTTTTGGGCATTTCTTCCATCGACACCCCCCGCCCCCGAGTGACCCACACACCCTTTCCCAGCTCCCACCCTCAGCCCCCTGCCCCAGGGACAGATGAAGCAGTGCAGACAAGAGAGAGGCTGAGTTTATTTTGGCCATTTAGGACTTGCTGCCTGGGGACTCCTGGAGTCTTCTTCCTTCAGTGGCCAGAGGAAGGGGGTTCCTCAACATAAGCAACACCCCCCTCCAGCTCCATAGGGACCCCAAGATACCAGCATGGGACCAGGCTACACAGCTTGTGAAAGTCTGAGAAGACCTATCTTCCCCGGGTCTTCCTCCATCACTCCCCAGCCAGGGAGGGCAGAATGGGTGCAGGCACTGTCTTGAAAGCTGGGAACACAAACAATGAAAAAAAAAAAAAAAAGGCAAAAATCTCTGCCCTCGAAGATAGGACAGGAAATAAACAAGGTAAATATGGAAATTATATGTCTTACATGAGCCGGTGATGAGTGCTAAGGAGAAAAACAAAACAGGAATATTACAGTTGATTTCACCCACCCCATGGTTTTAAATATCATTTGTGTGCCATTGGTCAGAGGGTACAAACTTCCAGTTAGAAGATGAACACGTTCTGGAGATCTATTGGACAGCATGGGGACTATAGTTAACAATACGGTATTATGTATTTGGAATTTGCTCAGAGAGTAAATCTTCAATGTTCTCACCACAAAAAAGAAATGGTAACTATGTGACAGGACGGAGGGGTTAGCTAACACCATGGTGGTCATCATTTTGCAATATGTAAGTGTGTCAAATCAACATGTTGTACACCTTAAACCTACCCAATGTTATATATCAATTATATCTCAATAAAGCTATGGGGGGCAGGGGAAGGAGTAAAGATTAACCTCAGGGAAAAGCAAATGTAAATGTGTAACAACAGCTGATTGGTTAAATAAACACTGAACCATCCATCCAAAAACAAACAAAACATTTAAATAAAAATAATATCTTACTCCCAGAATCACCTACTTGCCTAGTGTGAAGAAACCCAACTAAAATACTGGGAAACACAAGACAATGCCAGGTCTCTTTTGGTGAAAAAGATAAGATTTCTGAATAGCATATACTCTGTGTTAGCCCTTACTCTGATTGACAAGATGCTATCTTAGGATCAATTGCTATGGATACAACTTAAAAATTCATTGTGTTTTAGCCCTAGACTTTACAAAATAAATATGCAATTTCAGGAACTTCTTTCATTACCAATGACAATAAGAAAGGGACCACATTCTGATATTTAAACTATTTCGTGTCTGGGGTGAGGATCTTTTCCGCTATCACTAAATATTTGGTATACACTCTCTTCCTTTTTTTTTTAATAAATTTTTATTTATTTATTTATTTTTGGCTGCGTTGGGTCTTCGTTGCTGCGCACGGGCGTTTTCTCGTTGCGGCGAGCGGGGGCTACTCTTCATTGTGGTGCGCGGGCTTCTCATTGCGGTGGCTTCTCTTGCTGCGGAGCACGGGCTCTAGGCGCGCGGGCTTCAGTAGCTGTGGCACACGGGCTTAGTTGCTCCAGGGCATGTGGAATCTTCCCGGACCAGGGCTCGAACCAGTGTCCCCTGCATTGGTAGGTGAATTCTTAACCACTGCGCCACCAGGGAAGTCCTTCCCTTTTGTTTTGTCACCAACTAAAATTGGACTGCTCAAGAAACACTTAACTGTTATGACTATTTCATTGTTAACAATTATTGGCAGAAGTTATCTTCAGTGCTTAAAAAAACTAAATGCATTGGCTATCTAGACACTTTTTACAGCTTTGAAACATTTGCACATTTAAAGGAATGAGAGAAATTTGGCCAAGGAATTATTCAAGCCAAGCTGAAACTTTAAAAAAAAAAACAAAAAATTACCCCTGTGCCACAATTCCCACGTCGATACCTCTGGCTGCATCCTCGCTGGCCTCTGTGCGGGTTTCACGAACATCTCAAAGGTAATATGACCCTGGTTGTCTTAGCCAGCTCAGTCCAAGACAAATGTGTTCTTACATTTACTCACCAGAAGCTCTGGAGTGGCCCTCAGCTCCTCTTTCTACACCCCACACCCAGTCCTGGCAGCTCTGCTTCAAAATCTAGCCAGAATCAACCCACTTGTTCCCACCCGTGCTGCCTCCACCTGGTCCAGTCCCATCGTCGCTCACCTAGACCGGCATAGTCACCTCCACCCTAGTCCCCAGGATCCCTCCCTCGTTCCCCAGTCTGTCCTCCCCAAAAGAGCCACCAGAGGGCACCTGTGAGCACCTGAGTCAGGTCCAACCCTCGGCTCCTGCCCTCGCCCCCACAGTCTGTCCTCCCTGCAGCAGCCACCAGAGGGTGCCTGTGAGCACCTGAGTCAGGCCCCGCCCCCTCCCCTACCTCCCACCTCCCTCAAGATTAAAAGCCCAAGTCTTCCCCAAGGCCCACGAGGCCCTGTACCACCTGCCCCATCCCATCCCTGCCCTCCCCTCCTCCCTCTCTCCACCTCACTCTCTATGATCCAGCCACACGGGCCTCCTCACTGTTCCTCCAACACACCAGGCACAGTCCTGCCCCAGGGCCTTTGCACAGGCTGTTCCCTCTGCCTAGAACACTCTTCCCCCAGATGTCACACACCTCCCTCCATCACCACCTCAGGTCTCTCCTCAAAGTCACCTCCTCAGAAAGGCCTCCTCTGACCCCAAGGCTGAATGACCACACCCCCTCCCCAACTCACTCTCTCTGTTTCTTGTTTTGTGTAAATTCAGGGCACTTATCACTACCTCCCATCTTGTTACTGACTGATTGACTTGTGCAGTGTCTGTCTCTGCCATTACAATGACATCCCCTGGAGGGCAAAGATGGGTCCCCTCTGTGTCCCCAATGTCTAGAGCAGACCCAGCTGCCTGGGATCAAATCCCAACTCCACTCCTGCCCAGCAGGTGGGATCTAAAGCAAGTTTCTTGTCCTCCAGGGACCTCACTTTTTCCATCTGGAAAGTGGAGATAATCATTGCAATCAATGAGCTTACCCACATGGTGGGCTTGGAAAGTGACTGGCACACAGTAGATGCTCAATAAGTGCACAGCTGAGGGTCCACCATGGATGGCCAGGGGTCCTTGGCCAGGTGCCATTTACCCAGATGAGTGTGTACACAGGCAGGCGTACACCTGTGTGTCCACACACCTGTGTGTCCATCTGCAAGCATAGCACACACACAGGGGCAAAACATGTCAACCACTCTGGGCCTGGCCTGGCTCCAATCTCCTCCCTTCAGGCCTGATGCCCAGGGACCCTGCTCCCAGCCTGGCACAAGCTCCACCCCTCCCCACCAGTTCACCTGGCTCAGGAGTGGGGTCTCTATCTGAGCTGAGGGCATCCATCCATCTCTGAGGCTAAAGGTGATGAGGTCAGCAGGGTCTCAGCTGGGGGTCCCCTGCTGCTCCCATGAGACCCACGTTCTTTTTTTTTTTTAATTTTTATTGAAATATAGCTGATTTACAATGTTGTGTTAGTTTCAGGTGTGCAGCAAAGTGATTCCCTTATACATATATAGAGAAGGAGACCCTCATTCTTTTGAGGATTCCATAGGAACGGTACTGGGAGGGGACCTTCTTCAGCTCCACAGGAGACTCCTCCCCTCCATCCCAGTCCCCCCTGGGGTCAGGATTCTTCTCCCACCCATGTGGCTCCAACCCCAAGCTCCCCCACCTCTGAGGTGTCCACCTGACCCATGCGGACAGATGGGCTGGGGGTGTGAGAGGAGCAGACCCAGGGGAAGCAAGAGGGACAGGGAGAGCTGTGAGGGACAAGTTCTCCTGCCTCCTGCCCTCTTCGACCCCCCCCCAACTCACCTGAAGTTGCCAAGGCACCAACACTGGGCAAGCTTCTACCATTCTGGGGGCAGTGGAATCAGGGCAGGGTCACCCTTCCTCCCCGGGACACTGAGCCCTGCAGCACAGCGTCTGCCCGACCCTCCAAGCACAGGGCTGATGGGAGAGCATCAAACTCAGCCCCTAGGAAAAGCAGTATGAGCCCACCTGGCTGATGAGGTTTTCCCACAGATCAGGGACCACTTATATATGCCCTGCTCTTTCTGGGGCCTGAGTCTAGGAGTGGAGGAGCAAGGGACGGGTGTCACCACTGCAGCCACCTGTACCCCCTCCCGTGGTGTCCCCCCCCCTTCTGGGCCTCAGTTTCCCAAACATGCCTGGGATCCACACACCAAAGCTTCATGGAGAAGCAGCAGGGATGGGGGAGGCAAAGCAGATCCGACCCAGCCTCCACAAACCCAGATAACAGGTGGGAGGAAGCAGGGGACAGGGGAATGACATTGTTCACAGGCAAACACTCAATTGTCCATGGTGGTCACTTACCATCCACAGCCAGATGCCCGGCCATCCATGGTGGACCCTCAGCCACTCACAGAGGGACACACTGCCTTCAACAGGTGGGCTTGAAACCATTCTGTTGGGGAAAGGGAGAGAGTCATTTCCACACTGTATTCATTTCCTCTAACTGCCATAACAAATTACTGCAAACTTTGCAGCTTAAACAACACAGATCTATTATCTTACAGTTCCAGAGGTCAGAAACCCCACCCAGGGCTCACCAGGATAAAAAGGTGTCCACAGGCTCTATTCCTTTCTAGAGGTTCCTGGGGAGGATCTGTTTCCTTGCTTATTTGGGTTATTGGCAGATTTTAGTTCCTTGCGGTTGTAGGACTGAGTTTTCCATTTCCTTGCTGACTGTCAGCTGAGAGCCACTCCCAGATTCTAGAGGCACCTGCACTCCTTGGCTCGTGCCCGCCCCCATCTTCAAAGCCTGAAGCAGCAGATCAAGTCTCTCGCACCCTTCATATCTCCCTTCATCTTCTCCCATCTCACTTCTGACCCAGCTAGAAAGGGTTCTCTGATTTTAAGGGTCCACGTGATTAACGTGAGCCCACCCAGATAATCCAGGACCACCTCCGCTTCTCAAAATCAGTAACCTTCATCACATCTGCAGAATCTCTTTTGCCATGAATATGTAGGGAACATACTCAAGGTTCTGGGGATTAGGACATGCACAACTTTGGGTTAGGCAGGCATTATATGCACATGGACACCACACAGGTAAGTACAGGTCTGTGGCTAGCAAATTGTACCTGTATGCAAATTAGAACAAGTCACCTTGTCATCACAGTAGACTTCAAAGTCATCACAATGGACTGACTTTGACAGAATGAGACCCTTGACTGCCCTCTGCTGGAAAGTAGTCAAAATAAATAGACAAATCAACCGTGTTTCTGCAGTGAATGAAACCCCTCAAAGGTGGCACCCTAGTGCAGAGAAAACACATACAAACCAACTTAGTCGAACACTTGCATACTTACAGCCCACAGTGAAACTAGTTGACATAGCTCACAAAATAGTTTGGTATGGGGACTTCCCTGGTGGTCCAGTGGTTAAAACTCTGCTCTCCCAATGCAGGGGGCCCAAATTCCATCCCTGATCAGGGAACTAGATCCCGCATGCCACAACTAAAAAAAAAAATCCCACATGCTGTAACTAAGACCCGGCACAGCCAAATAAATAAATATATATTTTTTTAATAGTTTGGTTTTGAGCCATTGGTGCAAGTGTGGAGTCTAGCATTAAGTGAAGATGTCCAATGGAGGGGGGTGGACAGCTTGTCCTGCGGGAGCCTGTGGACATTGTGGGCAGCTGACCAACAGTTGCTAAGGGGTCACACACAGAGTTACAGAAGGGCTGGAGGATGGCAGGCAACAGGAAATAGCCACTGGGATGATGCGTGAGTGGACAGCCTCAGAAGTGAAAACTCTCGGATGAGGCTTGGGTCCTGCCTGCAGACATTCATTTATCGAGTGTCAGCCATGTGCCAGGCACTGTTCTAAGGCAAGTGGTGGATAAGACAGATGTGAGCCCACCTTGCCAGTGGGCCCTTTCTTAAGCCAAGGAACAGAGAAACAGTCCCTAGATCACCATGGCAGGGGACAAGAGGGTGGCCATGACCACCCCTCCATTCCTGAACAGCACATTCTACTGAAAACAATGCAGGGAAAAGCTATATAGCTCCCAAGCTAGCCCACAGTAGTCTACTTAGCCCATAAGGCAGGTGAAAGTGATGGGATAGATGGGAAGTGATGGGGGGAGTACAGACAGGTAAGGAAGAGAAATGTCCCATAAGGAAGAGCTCAATTTCCATAACTAGACTGATGGGCTAGCCTGAAGGTTATGGTCTCTAACCATAAGTTCGCTTCTTTTGAGAAGTGAAAACATTTCTTAGCATCAAACCCTTTAAGTTTTAAACTGACAACTCAGTGCCCAGTCGCTCACCAGCAAACGTGTGTGGGGTATTGAAGGGGGAAACTAGCCACAATATTTGGTAGCTCCCCCATCAAGATATGGATTCTGTTTCTCTTCCTCCTGAATCTGTATTTGACCATGTGATTTGTTTGGCCAATGAAACTTTAGCAAACATGACACAAGGGGGAGGTAAAGTGCTAGCAGGCTCTCTGCTTTTCCTGGCAAATCTGCAGCTACTGTGGAAATGAGTTCAAGCTAACCTGCTGGAGAGACCACATGGAGGAGAACCAAGGCACCCTAGCCAACAGCCTGCGACTACCAGACACACGCACGGAGCCCTCCATGATCATCTGGCATTTGGCCCCAGCCAACCCACCAGCTAATTGCAGTCCCGTGAGTGACCCCAAGCAAGACCAACAGAAGTATCACTCAGCTTAACTCAGCCCAAATCTCCAACCCACAGAATCAAGTGTTAATAAATGGCCATCCTTTAAGCCTTTACATGTTAGTGTAGTTTGTTACACAGCAAAGGCTAACTGCTACAATGTTGAAACACAGTCTCTTTGAAAGGAGACACACAAGCTCTCTAATGTGCAGCCACTAACTCTCTTAACAATAACCACACAAAGACATTGGTGTGGTCAACGTGTAAGTTTCAGTGCCAGAAATTCTAATTTATTCATCCTATAATTTATTCATCCTGCCATCCACTAGGTGGCAGGAATTCTTCATCTGGCTCAAACTTCCACCTAAGCTAGAAGTACAGGCTAAGGAATCAATTTGTGTTTCCACTTAAAAAAAAAAAAAAAAACTTTTATCTTGCAATCATTATCTTGATTTTGCAGATGAGGAAACCTAGGCATGAGGAGGTTACATCTCTTGCTTGTGAGGGATGAAGCCAGGGTTTGCATCCAGGCTGACTCTACAATTAATTACTACATTGGACTGACACCCTGCTCTATCACTGATTATCTGTGTAACCCTGAGCAAGGCACTACACTCTTATGCCTCAGTTTCATCTCGTGTGAAATGAGAGAGCTGAACTAAAACCAGAGGTTCCCAACCTGGAATGAACAACCATGATACCATATAACTGTCCAAAAAAATCTTGGGGGTAAATATATTTGGAGAGGGGGAGTTGGGGGCAATGGATTGGAGGTGGTCTTTAAATTCAGTTAATTCCCAAATGAGTCTATGATTCAGAAAAGGTTAAGAAACATTGTATACTATCCTCCAGAAGACCTATTCCAGGAATCAAGTTCCTATTCAAGTTGATACCAAATGCTATAATTACAATTGTAAAATTACAATTGCAGAAACCATGCAAGCCTTACAGAGAACAGTCTCAGGGACAATGTGGTCCATGACACAGCAGTACTGAACTGTGGTCAGGGTTAAGCATGACCCTGGTCTTAATTCCAAGCTTGAATGGAATGCCTCTTTCTAACACATCCTGCACCCTTATCTTGGAACTAGACCAGTTCTGGGCTTGTCCCACGAGTCACGACCTGCCCAGGGTGGAGGGCGTGCTTTCACCCTGCCCCATGCAAGGTTCTGTTGCTATAGCTTTAACCTCTGAGCCCTACCTATCCACACCCTGAGAAAGCAGTTAGTGATGATTACAGGAACTGCCAAAATAGTCTACAGCAGATTCTGTCTGAAGCAGCCCTTGCCTAATTTTCCAGGAGTCTGACTCATTGTAACTGTTTCTGGTGGCTTGATGTTTCCCCAGAATGAGTTGCTGTCTCTCACAACTGCTCACCCCCAGCCTCCTCTCCGTTCTGTGCCAGCTCCTATCTGCCCCTGCCTGGACTTCCCACAGCCAACAGGTCCTCCTACTTGCCTCCAAATCTGCACGCCAGCCTGACGTCAAAAGCACCTACATCTGTTCACAGCCACTGGCCTCAGGTGTCCCGAGCGAGATCCCCCTTCGCATGACAGCCCAGTTCACTCTAAGCTGGTCATAAAGTTTGCTATGTGGTGCAAGTGTGCAAACTTTTCCTTTGGGCGGTGGAATTTTTGTCAAGCAACATCTTACGGAAACTCAAACAATGCGAAAGCCTTTGGGATGGCAGAAACTTAGGGAGAGCACCGCATCTTGGGGGGCGGGGGGGGGCACCCGCAGGCAATCAGGTAAGTATGCAGAGTTCACGCATGGGTGGTCTGGGGGAAATCAAGAAAACAGAACTGGTTTCCCCAAAGAGTTGGCCCCAGGAAGGTGGGTAAGAACGAGGGTTCAGCGGGCAGGAACTCAGGCCAAGAAGCAAGCATGAGAACACAGGCCCTGGGAATTTGCAGACATCTCGGGGAGGGCGCTGGGCTTCCCACAGGTCGTGGGAGTGAGGCAGGCGCCAAAGCTCCGAGGCCTGAGTAACCCCAGCTGACATCTGGATAACAGCTGTTATACAAAAGAGCCTGTCCCAGCCAGAGAGTAATAACCCCAGCAGGGCTTTCAAACACCCAGCAGGGTTTTTTTAATAGCTTTAGAGAGATTCTTTCACAACAACAAACTCACTAAGAGCCACCGGCTCAGCTGCAGCATGGACACACCCCGAGACACACATGTCCAGCACATATAATAATAGCCCAATATTTCATGCATGTGCAGTATGCATCAGACAGGGTACTATCACTTTACACATAGTAATTCATATAATTCTTATAACAACTCCTTGGGGTCAATGCTATCATCATTCCCATAGCAGGCAAGGGAATTGCTTCAACACCCTCCCAGGGTGAAAGCCCAAGCCACCCCCATCCTTGCCCATAGAGCCTTGCATGACCTGGCCCATCCCCTCTCTGCCCTCACCTCCTCTCTCTCTCTCCCCCTCCCTCATTCTGTTCCAGTCACATGAACTCCCCAAGTAAATTCCTGCCCCAGGGCCTTTGCATGTGCTCCTCCCTTTGCCAAAGAGGCTCTCCCCACCGAAGCACTGCACAGCTTACGCCTCACCTCCTTCCATTCTTTACCCACAAATGTCACCCTCCTCCCCACATGCACATACACAGCACTTAACACCATCTAGCATGTTGCATACTTTTATTTCCTCATCTCTATTGTCAGCATGGCCCACCAGAGCAGGGATTTGTGTCTGTTTTGTTCACTGCTGTGCCCCGAAGTGCCTAGAACAGTGCCCAGCGCACAGTGGGTGTTCAGCAAGTATTTGCAGAGTGAATAATCCCCGATGAAAGAGGACAAGGAGACAGGGAGAAATTGGGCGACGTACCCAAGGCCCACAGTCCTTAGAAGCTGCACTCGAACCCAGACAGTTGAATTCCCAGGCTTCCTAGTCACTGCGCTTCTTTTCCCTAAACACGTTCCTGCGCACACCCGCAAACGCGCACAATGGCTAACACGTTCGTAAATGCATGCCGCTTGCCGCCAGGAACATCCGCGGCTGGCTTTCCCACAGGCACGCCCCCTCACTCAGGCCCACCCTCAGCCCCCAGACTCCTGGCCCCCAGCGCTCACCTCCTCAAGCCCCTCGCCCCAACACCCCAGGCAGGGAAGAGCCCTCGGTCTGCACCCTGGAGAACTTGAGCTCAGCCTCCTAGGGCATCAGGCTGCTGTTGTACCAGGGCGTCCGTGCGTGAGCGGCTCCGGGCCACCCACCTGGGATCCGGGCTGATGGTGGCCAGGTCCAGCGCCTCGCCCTGGGGAGGGAAGACCCAGGAGAGTTGCTGGTGTGGCCAAGGGCGCGGCCACACAACCCCCCCTTCCCATCTCCTGCGCCTTCTCAATCGCCGTGTCCCCATAGCACCCTCACCCTGGCGCACCTAGGGCACGTAGTGCAGGCTGTTGAGATCCCACTGTCTTTAGGTCCCTTCTCCCATCAACCCAGGCCCTCATCCGAGCCCGGTTCCCCGTGCTTCTCCAGCTTCCAGGTCTGAGGCAGGTAGCCGCCCACCGTGGCACAGGGCAGGCTGCAGAAGAGCACAGCCTTCCCTATCGCCCGCCCCGTCGTTGCCTCCCATCCTCCTTGGACACCGGGGTCCCCTCAGGCTCCTCCTTCAGCCCAAGCCCTGCCCCCTCCCGGCCTCAAGTGCAACGTCGCCTTCCAGGACAGGTGCACAAGTCAGCACCAAGGCATCACTGAGACTTTGCAAGAAGACCTTCCACCTTGAAGACCTCGCCCCCTAGGTCTCCTTCCAGGCCCTCACCCCAGCCAGGCCCCCCCACCCCTCCGGTCTGCAAGAAGGGCGAACTGTGGCCCCCTCACCCGCAATGGTCCCTCCCCACTGCAGCCTAGGCCCCGCCCTCTGGCCCCTCCCAGTCACCTACAGCTTCGGGGTGCGATGCACTTGGCCACGCGCCGGCTGGCGAAGACTCCCGGGTCGTCCTAGCTATCATGGTCCCTTCAGCCCCCGGAGCCTCTTCTGCCTTTCAGCCGCTCCCGGACCCTCCCAGGCCGCGCCCGCGCCTGCCCCGCGTCCTGCCCTGCACGCATCGCGCCCCACGGCCGGCGCAGAATGCAAGCATCCGTCTGCTTTCCGGGTGCCGCTGCGCTGGTACTCGACGGGGAAGGGGTGGAGCTCACGTGGTGCAGTCTGAGAGCACCTAGCAGACCCGAGTGCAGGACCTGGCGCAGCCGGAAGGGCGCGCGGGCCTTGCCCACCAGCTCAAGTGCCCTCGGGCCTCGGCCCGCAAGATGCTGCCCGGGAAGAAGGGGAGGTGTGGACCCCGAGTCGCCGCCGCCTCCCCACGCACAACACGCGCCCCTGAGCCCCACTGGATCCTGCGGGGTCAGAGGGCGCTTTGAAGCAAGTCAAGCCCTCCACTGCCCTTCCTGCCCATCCATCTGGGCAGAAGTAGCGGGCACGGTGCAGAGCTGAGTTTGCCGACCCATCTAGAGAACCTGGTTTAAACCAGAGGAGCCCCAGCCTGCCGGGCTCAGATCAGGGACCCCTAAACCTACCTCTGACTTTTTAGAGACCTTGTACGGAGTGCCTAGATGCCTCCACTGGTCCCCACGCCCCAACCCCTGGAGCCATTCATTCCTTGAATGAACATGTGTTGAATTCTTATTGTGTTTAGACCCAGTGTTGGGGATACGGGGACGAAGAAGCAACCATAGTCTCTGCCCTCTTGAAGCTAATACTCTAGGGGAGAGAGGGGAGCTCAATGGACAAGGAAGAGACAAAAATCATAATGACAGATTGAGGTAAGGGCCACCAAAGAAATAAACAGGGAACAGTGCGAGAAAAGACAAGTGGTTGTAGCTGGGATGTTGTCTTCTCTGAGGAGGTGGCATTTGAGCTCAGATCTGAAGGACGGTGGAGCTCACAGTTCAAAAAGCCAGGGGAGAGCACACCAGGCAAGGGACCCTGCAGGTGCAAAGGCCCTGAGGCTGGAACAAGTTTTGCCATCAAGGGCCTTGCTCCTCAGCCTTCCCTTCTTCCTCTCCACTGACTCTTCCCCCCTTGGCCTCAGAGATTCTCCATCGTCCTGAGAATCCCTTTCTTGCCCTGCCTCTTCCCGCCCCATCTCCCCATCATGGACAAGTTTCTAGAAAGCATGAGCTAACCTGAATGTCTATCAACAGGGGATTGGAATGAGATATATATGATTGAGGGTTGGGATCGAAACATCTATTTGTAGGAGGGAAATAGGAAGTTTGTATGACCCTGTTTGGGGGGCTGGTGATGAAAGGTACTTTAATATCTAGCAAGGCAGATAACTTAAAATTGCCTACCTTCCACTTTCTGGGGATGACGGTGATGATCTAGATCTTGATGGAGGTTGGATTACACGGGTGTCTGCATTTCTCCAAAGTCAGGGGATGTACACAGAAGACTTGTCTGTTTCTTGCCTGTTTCACCCCCTTCCCCAATAGCAAAGAAACATAAGATATTGAACTCTTAGGTAGTGGTGTCCATGCTGAAGTGTTTAGGGGTAACGGTGCTGATCGCTGCATCCTAAAAACAACGTGGATCGATGGATGGAGAGAGAGGGGGAGGGAGGGAGGCATATCTGATAAAGCAAATATAGCACGATGTTAATTGTCAGATCTAAGGGTGGGCAGGCCAGTGTACAATTCTTTCCATTTTTCTGTATGTATGAAAATTTTTATAATGTTGAGAAAATTTGTCTTCCCACAGCAGCTACAGGTCATTTTTCTATGAAAGTGGGCCCAGCAAGGCAACCCTGGTGCAGACCTGTGTTGGGGAAGGGTCCCTGAGGGTCTTTCTTAGTCCTGCAAGTGTAAAGGGAATATGAGGAAGCCTTCATAGGTCGAGATAGGCTGTTGGTCCCCCGGGTGCTGGAGGAGACTCAGGGATGGAGATGGGGCCATGGGGAAAATACAGGAGTGGGAATTTGGTGAGGGCTGGTTCGGAGTGGCCAAAGGAAGAGCCAGAATATTTGTTTTAAGCACATCCATCAGTTTGAAAATGGGCAAATGACCTGAACAGACATTTCTCCAAAGAAAATATACAAACAGCCAACGTGAATAGATGCTCAATGTCCCTAGTCATTAAGGAAATGCAAATCAAAACCACAGTGATATATCACTTCACACCCAGTGGGATGGCTAGAATCAAAAAGTCGAATAAATACAAGCGTTGGCAAGAATGTGGAGACATCGTAACCCTCATACACTGCCATTGGGAATGTAAAATGGTTCAGCCGCTTGGAAGACAGTTCGGCAGTTCCTCAAAATGTTAAACATAAAGTTTCCATATGACCCGGAAATTATACCAAAAAGAATTGAACACAGGTATTAAAGCAAATATTTGTCCAGGAATGTTCATAGCAGCATTATTCACAATAGCCAAAGACAGAAACATCCCAATCCCCATCAGTGGATGAATAGATTAAAAAAAAAAAAATGTGCTATATACATACAATGGAATATTATTCAACCATAAAAATGATTAAAATACTGGTACATACTACACATCAACATCGAAAACATTATGCTTAGTGAAAGAAGCCAGTCACAAAAGGCTGCATATTATATGATTCCATGTGTGCAATATTCTGGAAAAGGCAAACTGTAGTAACAGAGAACAGATCAGTGGTTGCCAGAGGCTGGGGATGGGGGCATATTCTGTATCTTGATTGAGGTGGTGATTGCATAACTGTATGCATTTGCCAAGCATCAGAATTGTATATGAAAATTGGATTTTACTGTATGTAAATTATACCTTATTTTTTTCATGAAAGCGGGGAAGGAGCCAGTAGAAAAGACACACTATGTGGTAAAAATAATAGCTGAATAGGGAAGGAAAGGCTGTCTATGCTCTGCAGATCCACTTCCTCCTTCCCATCCTCTCATCCAGCCTCGAACTCTCTCCCTGATGGGACCCTGCTCCCTTGACTGGTTGAGTACCAGGCAAATGGCTAGCTCCCCCACCTGAGTCCCTTGGATGCTGGTGAACGCTCTCTCCTGCTTGAGATTCACAGCTCTCTCTTACGCAGCCTCTCCAGCTTGCCTCCTCCATCTCCATCTCTGATGGCTCCTGCTCTATCTATCTCCTCCCTTAACTCCTCACCCCCCCCCACCTGGGCCATCCTGTTTGTGGTTTCCAGGCTGCCAACATGTCAACCACACCCAGTTCCCCCCACCCACCCAGGCATCTCTTGACTTTGATCTGTACTAACATGACCTCCTACGAGATATTCTACTCCACGAGATATTTCTCCACGAGATATTTCTCCACGAGATATTTCTCCACGAGATATTTCTAGTAATACGACCTGGGATCCATATCTGACTCACACTATGCCTTGTGGTTGGCCGAACCCCCAGTCCGGTTCCCACATGACCGGTGCTCTGAAGTCTCTAGATACTGTTTGGCAGGACTTCCCTGAACTTTGCGTGTTCAAGAAACTTCCGTGGGATTAAAGACCTAAATTTAAGAGTTAAAACTATAAAACTTTTAGAAGAAAACATTAGGGGAAACCTTCATAAAAGTTTGAGAAATCTTCATGGTGTTGAATTTGGCAACAATTTCATGTATATGACATTAAAAGCGCAGGCAACAAAAGGCAAAATAGATTCATTGAACTTCAAAATTGAGAACTTTTTTGCATCAAAAAACACTACCAGGGCTTCCCTGGTGGCGCAGTGGTTAAGAATCCGCCTGCCAATGCAGGGGATACGGGTTCGAGCCCTGGTCTGGGAAAATCCAACATGCCGCGGAGCAACTAAGCCCTTGCGCCACAACTACTGAGCCTGCGCTCTAGAGCCCGCGAGCCACAACTACTGAAGCCTGTGCTCCGCAACAAGAGAAGCCACCGCAATGAGAAGCCCGCACACCGCAACGAAGAGTAGCCCCCGCTTGCCACAACTAGAGAAAGCCCGCGCACAGCAATGAAGACCCAACGCAGCCAAAAATAAAATAAATTTTTAAAAAACACTATTAATAAAGCAAAAAGACAACCTACAGAATGTGAGAAAATATTTGCAAATCCTATACCTGATAAGGAATTAATATCCAGAATATATAATGAACTCTTACAACTTGGCAACAACGATAAAAGTTCAAAACTGGTCAAAGAACTGGAACAAACATTTCTCCAAAGAAGGTATACAAATGGCCAATAAGCACATGAAAAGATGTGTAATAGCATTAGTCATTAGGGAAATGCAAATCAAAACCACAGTGGGATACTACTTCACATCTACTAGGATGACATTTTTTTTTAATTTATTTATTTTTATTTTGGGCTGCGTTGGGTCTTTGTTGCTGCGCAGGCTTTCTCTAGTTGCGGCAAGCGGGGGCTACTCTTTGTTGCGGTGTGCGGGCTTCTCGTTGAGGTGGCTTCTCTTGCTGCAGAGCATGGGCTCTAGGCGTGCAGGCTTCAGTAGTTGTGGCGCGTGGGCTCAGTGGTTGTGGCTTGTGGGCTCTAGAGCACAGGCTCAGTAGTTGTGGCACACAGGCTTAGTTGCTCCACGGCATGTGGGATCTTCCCTGACCAGGGCATAAACCCGCATCCCCTGCATTGGCAGGCAGATTCTTAACCACTGCGCCACCAGGGAAGCCCTAGGATAGCAATTAAAAACAAAAACAAAACAAAACAGAAAATAACAAGTATTCGTGAGAATGTGGAGAAATTTAAACCCTCTTGCATTACTGGTGGGAATGTAAAGTGGAAAACAGTTTGGCGGTTCTTCAAAAAATTAAACTGAGAGTTACCATAGGACCCAGCAATTCTACTCCCAGGTATATACCCAAAGGAATAGAAAGCAGGAACTCAAACAAATATCTGTACATGACTGTTCATAGCAGCTTTATTCACAGTAGCCACAAGCTGGAAACAGCCCAAGTGTCCATCAACAGATGACCCAATAAATAAAATGTGGTCCATCCATATAAAGGAATATTATTCAGCCTCCAAAGAGGATGAAATTCTGACACATACTACATCATGGATGAACCTTGAAAAACATGTAATGTGGAAGAACCCAGACATAAAAGGACAAATATCGTATGGCCCCATTTACATGAGATCCCTAGAGGAGTGCAATTCACAGAGATAGAAAGTGGGATGGTGGGCGTCAGGGGCTGGGGGAGGGGCTGGGGAGTGAGTGTCTCATGGGGACAGAGTTTCAGTTTGGGAAGATGAGAAAGTTCCAGAGATGGATGGTGGGGATGGTTGCTCAACACTGAGAATGTACGTAACGCCACTGAATTGCACACTTAAAGATAGTCAGTGGTAAATTTTATGTTATGTTATTTTACCGTAATTTTAAACATTTTAAAAGAGCCTGCATGGATCCCTCTTACTACTTCATTGAACCTAAATGTCTCAGCCCTCTGCGCCAGCTGGCCTGGGCCCCTGGCCTTCCCTCTAACCAACCCTCACACACTTTTATACATGTGATGCCCTCCACTGGGGGCACTGTCTCCACCCCTCTCTGCCTCCCCTAATCCACCAGCCCTGCCTTGTAGACTCTCAGACATGCTCCCCCGTGGAGAATCAGGGCAAGGCAGCAAGGTGGGGGCTTGTCCTGGGACCCGAGACCAGATGGGAATAGCTAAGCTAGTCTCGGTGCAGGAAGCTGAGGCAGGAAACCATCCTTAGTATAGTTAGAGAAGCTCCTCCCCACGGCAGCTGCAGGTGCAGCTTGAGAAGCCAGAGGTGGGGGAGGCAGAGACAGAGGTAGGGGGCGGACCCTCGGAGCCCTGTCAAGGGCCCCAAGGTCAAGATGTCCCAGAGATGATGCATTCTCTCTGCGTTCTCAACTATGTCCCAGCATCCCTGTCTCATTGGCAATAACAGCGACACCAGTAATAATAACAGCCCGGGGGCAGCCTGCTTTGCATCTGCCTCCACTTCCCTGTGCCATTCTAGACCGTGCCCACCAGGGCCACACAGGGGCAAGACCTGGAGTGACCGAGTCCCTGGGGTCCCCACAGCCAGAGATGCTGGGAGAGGCCAGAGCGGGTGGGCAGAAGGAGGTGGAGGGTGAAAGGGCAGGGGCTGACATGTTGGAGGGGCCGCAGAAGGAGGCTGGGCAGAGGCCTGGCAGCTGGACCGAGGGGGCCTGGCCAGCAGTGCGTGTTTACTTTAGGAAGAGCGGGGCCAATCTGCGGCCTCCCACTGTGACCCTAGACTCAGGGGTCCGCGGGGGATCAGATGTTTCTCTCCTGAGCTAATCTCTGGGCTTCGTCCCAGGGGACTCTCTGGCCTTCCCAGAAGACACGCCCACCTCGAGAACCCTCAGACATCAAGAGACATTATCCGGGTTCAGGAATCCTGCCTCTCCACGCCCCCAGGAGCCCGGTCAGCCCCACAAGCCCAGCCCCCAGTCCCGCCTGGACTGACCCCATCCAGCCTCATCCTGAGCTCCTAATTTGGCTGGGTTGCCCAGAGTTTGCAACCCCACTGGGCCACCCCAGAGAGAGCCGTGGGACGCCAGCCTTGTTCTCAGTGCCCAGGTCCTGGGAAGAAGAGGAGGAGGAGGAGAAGCAGGAAATCTTTGATACTTGGCCAGAAGTCTCTGCCTGAAATTCCACCATTCAAGTCTCCCCTTTGGGTTAAGGCAGTGTTTCCTTTATCTATTCCAGGACCCCCCTAGACCCCCAAAAATGCTTCGGAGGGGAAAAAATGTCAAGGGGGGCACATAAGTTCTGGAAAGCTCTGAGCATATGAAAGGCTCTGAGAAGACCCGCACGGAACGGCCCCATTTAGCTCTACTTAATCCCCACACTTGGCTCTGGTTCCACGGAACATACTCTGGGCATCCAAGGCCCCAATTAAATGCCCACTGTGACAGCCCAGAGGGGTAAGGGGGGCCATCAAGCTAAAGAGGGAGTAAGTCATTTCGACTGAACCTGGAGGGAAGGGACGTGGGGGACAAAAGCCCTGCATGCCACCCTCGGTTAGAGACCAGAAACATCCCCAAAGCACGGGAAGGGGGCTCAGCCCTCACTGTCACCACCTTGCTCCTTGCTCCAGCTCCTGGCTCTCTGATCAAACCCCTGCACCCAAGACCTCAGATTCCCCCAGAGCCATGTCTCCGGCTCTTCCTACCCCCATGTGGCCATGGCGCGGGCCACTGTGCCCATCCACAGAGCTCTAACGGAGACATCACAGGCATTGTCAGCCAACTGAATGCCGTGCGGTCACATTATAAAGACCAACGACAGGAGTTAGACTTTGTTTGTTTATCAGATTAGCAGTGACTTTTTTTTTTAAATTGGGGTATAGTTTTTCTACAATGTTGTGTTAGTTTCTACTGTACAGCAAAGTGGAGTTCCCTGTGCTATACAGCAGGTCCTCATTAGTTATCTATTTTATACATATTAGTGTATATGTGTCAATCCCCATCTCCCAATTCATCCACCACCCCCCTTCCCCCCTTGGTGTCCATACGTTTGTTCTCTACATCTGTGTCTCTATTTCTGCCTTGTAAACCGGTTCATGTGTACCATTTTTTCTAGATTCCACATATATGCGTTAATATACGATATTTGTTTTTCTCTTTCTGACTTACTTCACTCTGTATGGACAGTCTCTAGGTCCATCCACGTGTCTACAAATGACCCAATTTCATAACAGGAGTTAAGACTTTAATGAACACCTTCATCTATTATTCCTGACACCAGGAGGACAGGCGGGTGAGGATTCGAACCATGGACCAAACATGATCGATCAGGGAACAGTTAGCAGCTGTGCGATCCTGGGGCAGTGAATCAAACTCACCAGATCTCATCTGGAAAATGGGGCCAGCAAATGAGTCCCTCTCTGGATGATGGTGGGGATTCTGTAAGATATGGAACCCAGGACCTGACCTGTTCTTGTGCTATTTTGTCCTTCTGTGGAGTCTCCGGCCCCTCCTCTGCCCACAGCCCTCCAGGGCTCCCACCTCCCTGGGGGTAAAAGCCCAAGTCCTCCCCAAGGCCCACAAGGCCCTGCACGACCTGCCCCCATCCCCTCCCGGCCCTCACCCCCCTTCCTCTGTCCCCCTCGCTCACTCTGCTCCAGCCACGTGGGCCTCTGAATGATACCAGAACCTCATGGCCTTTGTACCAGCTCTTCCCTCTGCCTCTTCCTCCCAGATCTCCCGCACTTCCATCGGGTCGTGTTCAAATGTCACCTCCTCCAAGAGGTCACCCATGATGTCCCCACGCTAAAACAGCCCCATGGACTAGGTTGGATAGGGTCCCCCCACCAAATTCACATCCACCCAGAACCTGTGAATGTGATCTTCTTTGGAAACAGGGTCTTGATGTCATCAAGTTAACATGAGGCCACACTGGGCCCTAAATCCATCATAAAAGGGGAGGAAATTGGGTACACGTACACAGGGAAGAAAGCCATGTGACAAGGGAGGCAGATGCATCTGCAAACCAAGGAACTCACGGGGTCACAGGCAACCAGAAGAAGCTAGGGAGGGGCAAGGAAGGCTTTTTCCCTGGACCCTTCAGGAAGAGCACAGCCCTGCTGACACCTTGACTTTGAACTTCCAGCCTCCTGAGCTGTGAGAGAATAAACTTCCGTTTAGTTAGGGCAGCCCTAGGAAACTAACATACCCCTATCTTCCCTCTTCATCCCCCCGATCCAGGAGTCTCTTCTCAGCACTTGTTACCACCTGAAACAGTACACAGTCTGTCCTCAGGATTCGCAGATCCCATAACCGCAAATTTGCCGCCTCACTGACGTGTATGGGTAACCGCAGAATCAATGCTGGTGGGACTCTCGCGGCCACGCAGGGCGCCCGGGGTGCACAGTCCCAGGTGAGGTCAATTCAGACAGGAGTTATAAAGCTGCTGGCCACGAATTCAGTGGAAATGAATCAACAATGTATATTAAGTAAGGGATCTTTCAACAGCAACACACACCACACAAGGTTATGTACCGATCAGTGGATGAAAATGTATGGCCTCTAATTCAGGCCTGGAAGAGGCCAGACCCCCGCCGACGGCCAAGCCAGGGGGTTTCACCGCGAGACAGAGGCTGCAGGTGGCCAGCCTGGCTGGATGACGGACACACAGGCCAGGGGATGCTCAAACACATGGTTCTGGGGGTGTCTGTCCAGCTCGAGCAGGAAGGCCAGCTCAGACACTCCCACTGTCATGCACTATGTGCTAGTCTTTCTGAGCCTCCGGGTCCCTGTCTGCTAATGGCTGTCACTGGGAGAGCCAGTGGGGCAGGATTTTAAATGTTCACTGATACTTGTCTGATGATGGGGGTTTTCCAGTTACCAAGGATCTTCCTTCATTTAAGTAACAGCCAGTATGTCAGCTTCCGCTGCCTCTTAGAGAGAGGCTGTCTCAGCATAAAAAAAAAAAAAGAAAAAGAAAAAGACTTTTATGTGTCTAAAGTCAGGATACTGAAAGAATTAACAACCCGGGGCTGGGAGGGACACGGCTCATCCTAGTGGATCTGGTATAGACAGAAAACAACCTAGGCTCAAATCAGTGGTTCTCACCCAACCGATTCTGCCCCCCAACCCAGGGGACACTGGCCAATGTCTGGAGATGGTTTTGGGCCTCAGAATTGGAGGGTGTTACTGGTAGCCGCTGGGTAGAGGCCAGAGATGCTGCCAGACATCCTATAATGCATAGGATATCCCCCTACCCCCCACCACCAAGAACTCTCCAGCCCAAAATATCAGTAGTGCTAAGGGTGAGAATCCCTGGACCAATGACCCATCACGCTGAAAATGATGTGGGCAATCACAGGCATCACCATCATCACCATCATCATCATCATCATCATCCTGATCCTGTTTATTATGTACTTACTGGGTGCCAGGTCCTGTTCTAAGTGGCCCCATGACTCCCACTCACGTGGATAAGCCGGGAGCAGCATCGAGATCCAGGCAGGGCAGGACAAGAAAGGCAACCACATTTGAAGTTTACGTCAAAGTCACAAAGTGCTGGGCTTGGAGAAAATCGCCTGCCACGGGTTCTGGGGGTGGCAGAGGGAGACAGCTGAGCCTTGTCTGTCCCAGCAGCAGAGGGGAAACTGAGGCCAGCCCTCAGATCATCACTCTGAGATCAGGGGTGATGTCCCCAACAGCTGGCCCCAAACCGGGGAGGGAGGGGCAGGGGATCTGTGTGTGCTGTGATGAGGGGGAGGGGGCAGTTGGGGAGGCAGTGGGAGCGGGGAACCTCCAGGTCTCATTGGAAACGAGGGGGAAGGAAGGAGGGTTATGTCACCTTTGCTGGGCAGACTTTGCGGGTTTTGAGTTGCTTTTTGTTCCCCTGCTTTGTTGAGATATATAACTGACATATAACATTGTATAAGTTTAAGGTGTACGACTGTGATAATGTGATACAATTATATATCATTAGCTAACACCTCCATCATGACACATAATTACCATTTCTTTCTTGTGGTGAGAACATTGACAATCTTAGCAACTTTCAAGTATATAATACAGTACTGTAATCATGATGCTGTCCATTACATCCCCAGGACTCATTCATCTTCTAACTGGAAGTTTGCCCGCTTTGACCAGCATCCCCCCCTTTCCCCTACCCCCCAGGCCCTGGCAACCACCATTCTACTTCGAATCCATGTTAAAGTGAGGTCGTAGAGTATCTGTCTTTCTCTGAAAGGAAACTGACCACACACCCTTCCCTCTCCCACTCCAGGTCTCTGCCCTTGATGTGTCCTCTGCCTGAAACTCTCTTCCTTGCCTCTTGGACTGCCCGACTCCTAATCTTCCTACAGATCTCCTATTAAATGTGGTTTCCTCCGGAAAGCCTTTCCTGATCCCCAACTAGAAGAGGATGGCCTTTCTGTCAGTTTCCCCTGACCTTGAGCAGGTGCGAGTTGTTTCAGCATTTAAGAGGATACCAACTCCCTGGCTGGGAAAAATATCTGGCAGGTGGGCTAGAGATGGGGGCTTCAGGCCCTGAGAAAGGGATCACCACTCAACACAATGATCCCGGGGCACCTCAGGGATTCCCTCCCACTCTGGGAGATCTTCCACCTCGAAACTCACCTGCCTTCCCCCTAGGTGGTCAGATAACCTGTGACTTTTATCTTGGTTGTTCTATTCTTGTTCTGCCACTCCTTGCTGGGCAAACTTGAGCAAGTTACTGAGCCTCTCTGTGCCTCAGTTTTCTCATTTGGGAAATCGCTATGATAATGGTGCCCACTTCATAGGACTGATGTGAAGTTAAAACGGGCCTGAAAGCAAGTGCTTCAGCATCGTGGTCATTATTATTATTATTATGTCTCTCTTCTTTTCCCACTTCCTACAGTCTAAGGGCAACAATGAGATTCTGCTACACCCTCCTGTGGCAGCCCTGGAGTACTGCATCCCTCCAGGCACAACTCATTACATCACTCTGGGTTCTAAAGGTTGCAAATTACAAAAAAAAAAAAAAAAAAAAATCTTTTAAATCAGTCCAAGCCGGTTTAAGTCAAAAGATAATGTATTGGCCATAACAGCCTTTGTACTTGCTGTGCCCTTCTCTTAGAATGCCCTCACTCCCACCCCCTCACTTCCTCCTTCTTAACATTCAAACCAGGATGTCAATGCCACCTCCACAGGGAGCCTTTTGACAGCTTCCTATTTATTCAATACTGACACCAACTCTGTGCCAGACCCTGTTCTAGGCACTAAGGATACTGCTGTGGACCACACAGATGAAGACTCCATCCTCAAAGCTGACATTCCCGTGAGAAAGACAGAATCAACAAACACAAGTATTCCACAGAGTAAGTCAGGTGGTGACTCACGCTGAGAGTAAAATAAGTCAGGAAATGGGAGAGGAGGTGTGTGTGGGGGGGGGGGGGTAATCTTGAAGTGGCGGGGGGGGGTGGCTGGGCAGGCCTCTCTGAGGGGGCTATGTCTGAGACTAGACTTGAAGAATGAGATGCAGTCAGCATTCCAGGCATAGCAAACAGCAAGTGCAAAGGCCCTGAGGCAGGTCAATTACCTCTGGGGAATGGAGATTGTCATTGTTCCTGGCTGTGTCTCCAGTACCTGGACACGCACCTGGCACAAAACAGTGTTTAATAAAGATTGCATGAATGAAAGCCCAGCTATGGGCTTCAGGAACAGCTGGCTCAGGGCTGAAATGATGGCCTTGGGGCCATTGCCCTCCTCCACCTGGGTGGCTTCATCTTTTTTTTTTTTTTAATTGAAGTATAGTTGATTTACGATGTGTTAATTTCTGCTGTACAGCAAAGTGATTCAGTTATATATATATATATACTTTTTCATATTCTTATCCATTATGATTTATCACAGGATATTGAATATAGTTCCCCGTGCTATACAGTAGGACCTTGTTGTTTATCCATCCTATATATAATAGTTTGCCTCTGCTAATCCCAAACTCCCAATCCTTCCCTCCCCGTTGGCAACCACAAGTCTGTTGGCTTCGGTCTTATAAGAGGTCTCTCCCTGTTGTCTAAGATGGGGACTCAGCTTCAAATGCTACTCAAGATGCAAAAGTCTGTTTCCCAAGATTCCTTGCAAAAGCCCTGACACAGCTCATTGCGGGTTGGTTATGTGCCCATCCTCCAATCAGTCCAGGAGGCCAGGAGATGGGATGTGGGTGTGGCTTAGGGCCAAGTTACATGCCCTACCCAGACCACACCTAGTGGGGAGAGGGAGCACCCAAGGGACATCTGGGTTGTGGCACGTCAGGGAAGGGGAATGGATGCAAAGAGCCAGTTTCCCAGATGATTATATGAGGTTTTACAGCTAGTAAGTGGCAGAAGCTGGGAGCTCCTTGTTCAAAGCAGCCCTGAAATTCTCAGTGCTGTCTGGTGGCCACCCATCACCAGACTAAGGACCTGTGGCTGGAGCAGACACTGGGCTGAAAAGAGGAGCTTTTAGCATCAGGGCCAACTGAGAATGCAAAGGCAGCCACCCCTCCAAACACAAGGCAGCTCAGCGTGGGCTCCCAACAGGCCCATGCCGGGAAGAGAGGGACAGGCTGGCAGAGGCAGAGAGGGCTTACTTAGACTTGCTTCTGCCTGGGGCGGGAGGGGGAAGTGGGTAGCAAACGAGGATGGGCTGCCCCTCTGGCCTGGCCTGGGGAGAGGATGGGGTGGAGGTGGAGCTGTAACCTGGTGGGAGCTCCAGGAGGACTCTGGTATTTATGGAGTACCTACTGTATGCAGGAGCCCTGACATGTCATTCCAAGTTCAAGGCAAAGAAAACAAATGTTTGCTGTTGGCTGAACCCCTCCCTCCTTGGCCCTGTAAACGCTACTACGCCGCCCACCCCCCTACCCCACCAAGGGATGAGGAAGATGAGAAGGCCAAGGGCAAGGCCAGGCCAGCCTCTGCCTAGCTCCCTGGTGGCCAGGGCTGGAAAATGCCTGGAATCGTGGGGTCTGAGGGTCACCGCCCTGCCCCTCCCGGAGCACCAGCCCCTAGACAGGCACCCAGAGGCCTGGGGGACAGCCGGCCACGTGGGGTTCAAATCCTATCCCGGCCCTGACTATCCAGGTCACCCCTACTCATGCCTTAGCTCCACATCTAATGAGCACTGCTCCAGGGGGAACCAAAACCCACAGGGCCACCCCCTCTCATGGAGCGTTCACTCGCCCCCCTCTCTGGACTCAGTTTCCTCTTCTGTGAAATGGGACCAGCCAGGCCAAGCCCAGGCTCCGGGCTGGTCAAACTCCCAGAGGGGAGCGCTGGGAGGGCGCGGGCGAGTTGAGATGTATTCAGCCTCCCTGGGCACTGTGCCTGGCACACGGGAGGCGCCCAATAAATGCTTGTTTGAGCGAGGACTCGCCTTCAATAAATAACAGCTGTTGTGGACGCTGTGGATGCCGGCGAGGGAGTGGGCCCTCCCCTCCCCCACCCTGTTCCCCCATCCCCCTCTGGCCCCATTCCTGCCCCTTACCACCCCCCGCCCCGATTTTGCCTCCTCCTCCTTGCCCCGCCTCTTTCCCTTCCAACTTCCCCCTCCCCAACCACCCCCTTCTCCTCTTCCTCCATTTCCCTTACCCTTACCCAATTCTCCCTCCCTCTCTAGCCCCCTACCCTAGTCTTTCTCCCCTCCCCCCACCCTTCCACCTCTTTCTCCCCGCCCCCCCCCGCCGCCGCCCATTATCCCCGCCCCCACCCTATTTCACCCCCATCCTCCATCCCTCCCCCGCCCCCACGACTGGGCGCCTGTCCGAGCGGGGCCGCCCGAGCTCCCGGGTCCGTGGCTCGGGTCCAGCCCGCGGCCCTGCACCGGCGGCAGCGGCGGCGGCGGCGGCGGCGGGCGGGGTCTTGGCGGCGCGCGGTTTGGGGGTTTTTTATAACCCTGGCAGGCTGCTCAGGAAGTGCCGTCCCCGCGCCCCCTCCCCCGGCCACGCCGCCGCGCTCGCTCCCTCCCTTCCTGCGCGTGGGCCGGCGAGACGGCGGCGGGGACTGCAGGCGGAGGCCCGGGCGGGCGGCCGGCCGCGGGTAACGGCGCGGGGCGGGGCGGGGCGGGGGTGCGGGGCTAAGGGGGACTTTGTGTGTCCGCGTCGTCGCCCGGGGATGGCCGTGGGCCGCCGGACGACGGACGTCGGGCCGTGGGGGTTGCGGCGGTGTGCGATGTACCTAAGCGTGTGCGACACGCAACGCGCCCCTGAGTTCCTGGGAGCGCCTGTCTGGGTTTGTTTGCTCCGTGTGTGTGTGTGTGTGTGTGTGTGTGTGTGTGGACATCCACGTCTGTATAAATGCCGTGTGTCTGCGCGTGTGTGGCTGTATGAAAATGTAAGTGCCTGGCTATGTTTGAATTTGTGTGTGATGTGTGATTTGGGTGTTATGTGTCTGCGGAAGTGTGAGTGTAAGCCAGTGTGTGCACGTAGGTCAGCATCTCCTGGGTGTAAATGTCTGGATGAGTGTCTCTCCAAACATCTGCCGGTGTGTCTCCGTGTGTGTCTGAGTTTCATGAGTGTGTAAATGCCTGTGTGTACGTGCGTCTGGTGGGTCTCAAGGTTTGGAGGACTTCGTGAATTTGTTCCTGGTCTGCTGTGAGTGTGGAAATGAGTGTGTACGTGTCTGTGCACGTAAGCCTGGGTGTGTGACTCTGGGTTGTGTGTGTGGGTATGCACATAGGTCTGGGGAATGTGTAGCTGTGTGGCTCGCATGTTTGTCTCAGGGTGTGAGTGTGTACTGAGTGTTGGGGCGGTCCTTTGTGGGTCTGCGGTGTCTGGTTGTTGGTCCCCAGCCTCACAGGTGTGGTCACCCTCAAGTGTGTGTGCGTGCACGTCGTTGCCAATGTGTGTTTGTGTGTCTGGGTGTGGGAGTGGCGCCGCCCACTTCCCCCGAGTTGGTCATCGGGGCCACAACCGTCTGCCTCCGGGTGTCTCCAGCCATCAGCTCAGGGCCTTTAATTAGCGGCTGGTTGCGGACCCGCCGGGTGCTGGGCCCCCTCCTCCTGCAGGCAGGGCCTTTGTCTGCTCTCCGGGCAGGGGCTGCCGCCTCTCCTGCCTGCCCAGCCAGATGTTCAGAGCCTGGGCTGGCCGGGCCTCTGCCTGGGCAGTCTCGGCCTTGGCCTCCGCAGGGAGGCTCCGCGGCCCTGTCCCCCAGCCCGCCCCGGACATCTGGGTGTAGAGCGGCAGATCCCTGCAGGATCCCGGGGATGGGATGGAGCCTCTGTTTCCAGAGGCTGTTTCCGCCGGCATTTCCTCCCCCACCTCCAGCGGGCTGGCACCCTCCCCCGTGCTGGCCATCTCCCTCCTGCCTTCTAGGAGGGAGGGGCTGGAGGGAATGGCCAGGCCTGGGTACACACACCCAAGCACACTCTTACGGTCACACACAGGGTCACATGGGCAGACACACACAGTCACGTGGGCACACACCACACACAAAGTCACATATACACAGTTACAGCCATACACAGTCATGGATGTGTAGTCACCCGCAGACATCCCACGGGAGACCCCCAGCTGACATCCTGTGCCCCCCCCACCCCCAGGCTCAGGCCCAGTAATCCTCTACCCACCCCCGAGCCTTCTCTTCCCCCCAACCCCAGAGCCACCAATCTGTTCGTGGTCCCCCCAGTGCCCAGAGCGGGTCATACCTCCCAGCCCCACCGCGGGCTGTACCACTGTTCCAGATTCTCTCCCCCTGGCCTCACCCTGGCAGACACCTTGTACCTGTACGTCCCCCTCCAGACTCCTCCTATCCTGCACCTCATCCCCCACCTGTGCTGGGTCCTTCTGCCCTCTCCTCCACACCCCACTTGAGCTAGAAGCACCAGAGGCAGGGGAGAGGTTGTAGGGGGGAGGGGCCCAGCTGCAGAGGACCGAGGTGAGAACTCAGAGGAGGGGGGAGCAGGAAGAGAGGCCAGGATCAGAGCCACTGAGGGAGAGCTTCTGCACCAGGCCTGGCAGTGTGGGAAGGAGAGGGGCAGGATTGGGGGGCTGGGGGGCTCCAGCCTCACTTGAAATGACAATGCTGCCGCCTCGGCATGGAGAGGGGTGTTAAGGCAGGAAGGGGCTCGAGGGACACCCCCCAAAAGGAGGGGCTTTGATCCCAGAGCTAGTCAAGGATGGAACAGGGGAGGGGATGAGGAGCTAGGAACAGAGGGAGGATGAAAGCCGAAAGGAGGATCACCAGGGCCGGGGAGAAGGGCAGGGTGTCCTCAGCGACCCCTGAACTCCAGACCCAGCTCTGCTCTCCTCACCACCCCCTCCTACCCTGTCCAGGCTCCCAGAAGAGGCACTGAAGGCCCAGAGCGACTCACACACAGGTTCGACACCACGCCACCAACTGAAGCCCCCAAAAGGTAAAAAAAAAAAAAAAAAGACAGAGAGAGAAGCTCAAGGGCTAAACATCAGCCCATCTGAAATGAGCACCACAGTCACAGAGTGGGAGTGAGCTCCCCATAGCTGGAGGGGTCCAATCAGAAGGTGTGGGGGGTGGGGATGTCAGCTTCTAAGTCAGCATCTTGGAGGAAACCTGGCTCCATCTCTCAGGAGCTGAACTGCCCTGTTTGGGGATCGACTCTCAGACTTGGCCAGGCTGCAAAGAAAACAAGACAGTATGTGATTAAGGGGGAAATTGCACAGAGTAGGAGAAGGAGGGCGGAGACAGGAGGAGGGGTGGAGGGTTTGGCACAGGGTGGTGGCCCAGAGTGGTGTCTGTGGCAGGCTGGCCTGGGGCAGATGCTGGAGAAACAGACCTGCCCGGCAGGCCTGGAGCTTCGAGGAGAAATGAGAGGAAGCAGGACTAGGGGCCGGGCTGGAAATGTAGGGCAGAGGAGAGGTCACAGGAACAGAGACCACGATGCAGGGGTTTGCAGCCCCGCTGGCGGGGTGAGTGGTGCTACCCGTGACAGAGAATCCGAAGGCAGGGCCCCCAGGGGGAAGGGGTGCTCCAAGCACTGGCCTCGGGTTTAATCTGGGTTGGAAATTCACGCTGACCAGTCTTCAAGTGTGTCCCAGGCCAGCCGCCCCTTGCTGCCCTCCTGCACTGGCCCTTTGTGGTCCTGGGTCCACACCAAGCTCCTGCCTGCCCCTGGGCCTTTGCCCCTGCTGTTCCTCTGCCTGGACCACTGCACTGTCTCCTGTCTCTTCACTTCTCATCCTTCCCACCTCTGCTTCCAAGCCTCCTGGTTATTTCTCATAAAGAACGTGTCCTGATCTGAATTACACGTCTTTTCGTTTACTTGTCTGTCCTCTGTCATTCCTGGGAGACTGAGCCCCACAGGGTAGGGGGGAGTGGGAGGGCAGGGACTGTATCCATATTACACACAGTCGCCACCCGATGAATGAATCCTCTGGGTTATTGCAGAAATGAAATGAGATGGCATGAACATGCTTGGCCGGTAGCTGGCACGTAGTAAGTGCTCATGGAGTCAAGGTCCCTGCCTGTCCTAAGAACATACGGAGGATAGTGGGGAGGCGGGGGGAGGGGGGGACAGAGAGGCTACTGAGTAAGGAAATGCATTCAGAGGCTTCAAACCAGGGGCGTGAAGGGGGGAATGCCATGGGCATCCCTGAGGCTGGGAGTGAAGGGCTGGCTGCAGGTGTCCTTGTCTGCCTGGTGAGGGACCTTGACGCCGGCTCTGCCCGGCAGCAGGACCAGGCCCCGCTGACCCAGCTCTCCCATCCCAGGAGCCCAGTGATGCTGTCCAGGCTGTGAACAGGGAAGGCAGCGCTGTGGGGGCTGCTGGCAGCCGGGGCTGGGGAGAGACATGTGGACACGTGGCCTCTATGGCTCCTGCCTGCCAGATCCTCCGCTGGGCCCTCGCCCTGGGGCTGGGCCTCACGTTCGAGGTCACGCACGCCTTCCGGTCTCAAGGTAGGGGTGACTCGGGGGTAGTGGTGGGGACCGAGCAAGGAACTGAGGAGGGGTCAGTGCAGCTGGGACGGTGGTCGTGGTGGGGTAGGCCCTGGGGTCAGTGAGGCCAGAGTCTTGCAGCAGGTGACCTGGATTCAGGATTCACTGAAGCCAGCATCGTTTACCCTGCAGCCAAGCAGGCAGGACACAGGGGTCCTTCCCGGGGCCCACCCCCAAGCCTTTGACCCTCACCCACAGATGAGTTCCTATCCAGTCTGGAGAGCTATGAGATCGCCTTCCCCACCCGAGTGGACCACAACGGGGCACTGCTGGCCTTCTCACCCCCAACCCCCAGGAGGCAGCGTCGGGGCACAGGGCCCCAAGCAGAGTCCCGCCTTTTCTACAAGGTGGCTGCGCCGAGCACCCACTTCCTGCTGAACCTGACCCGCAGCCCTCGCCTCCTGGCAGGGCATGTCTCCGTGGAGTACTGGACTCGAGAGGGCCTGGCCTGGCAGAGGGCCGCCCGGCCCCACTGCCTCTATGCTGGCCACCTGCAGGGCCAGGCCGGCAGCTCCCATGTGGCCATCAGCACCTGTGGGGGCCTGGTGAGTGGAGGGTTCTGGGCGGTAGGGGGAAATGCCCACGAGTTTGGGAGTTAAGAAAAACACTTATATAGGTCAGAGAAGGAATCACAGTGGAAGTTTTTTAAACATTTCGAGCTAATCGAAAGGATTAGCTATTTTAAGGTGCAGCTAAAGCAGTACGTAGAAGAAAATGTGTAGCCTTAGGTCAGGCTAAAAATTAATGAGCTGAACATCAAAGAAACTGAAAAAGGAATAGCAACATAAACCCAGTAAAATAGAAGGAATGAAATCGTAAAGACAGAGATAGGGTCCCAGGGGTCCTGGGAACCAGAACCTGACCCGAGCCCTCTGTCCCACTTCCCAACCCCCAGCATGGCCTGATCGTGGCAGATGAAGAAGAATACTTAATCGAGCCCCTGCAAGGTGGGCCCAAGGGGCACCGGGGCCCAGAGGAGAGTGGTCCCCACGTGGTGTACAAGCGTTCCTCCCTGCGTCACCCCCACCTGGACACAGCCTGTGGAGTGAGAGGTACATCTGTCTCTCTGGGGCTGGGCAAAGGGGCTGCACAACATCTTTGCCTTGAGGCAGAGGTAGATGGCAGTGTCCCCCCATCCAGAAGGTCAGCAGGCAGCTACATCAGGGAGCAGTGCAGACAGTCAGCAGGGCAGTAGACAATGGAACAACGCATCCATCACTGCCATAGTCCGATGGCCCAACAGTGAGTGAGACGGGCAGCTGGACAGCCAGGCAGGTGCTCAGGTGTAAAACCATCCATCTCTAGGATTATTGTCTGATCAGACAGTTAAGCAGCGGGATGGTGGTAACCAATATTGGGGCAGTTGCACAAGGAAAATAGCAGGAGACCTTAGCCACCATTCAGAGGATCAGATTTACAACCAGACTTGCAGGAGGACAGTTGTAACATCAGACATTTAGGGAATGGGAAAGTAAGGAAGCTAGCTAGACAACAGAAGAGTCCCCAGGACAATCGTACAGCAAAAAAAAATGATCTCTGTCCAGTGGAAATGCAGAGCCACTGGAACATTGAATTAGTTGCATAATCCAAGAGTCCCAGAGTAGCACACCGTGGCAGACGCACAACCACCGTGGGTTGTAGAAACAGAAAAGTGGATGGTGTCACAATTGGACAGTCACTGGGACAGCCAAGCAGTAAGACCGTCAGGCAGGTGGATTGTTTTACAGCCAGACAGTTGGCAGCAGGGTGAGTAAAAAGTTGCACAGTCAGAAGGCCAGTGAGCCATACAAGCACACAGTTCTGGCAGTGAGGCAGGCTGCTACACACATCCATATGAGCAGTGAAATTGTCGGGAAGTTGCACGGTCATGTTGATTGTCATGGGATGCTGGGCGGCTGTTCAACCAACCAGTTTGGCAGTGAGACAGCCACATCATTGTAGAACCAGCAGCAAAAGAATGAGCTATTTGACAGCCAGATGAATCATCAGACAGGGAGTTAGACAAGCAGGGCAAGCAGCAGAATGACCAGAAATTGTCCATCCAGATGAGAAACCGTGGAAGGGGCGGCCTTGGTGGCTGCGCACCCTGAAACCGCCACCTGCCTGGCCCCTTGGGAATGAAACAGAGCGCGGCCAGCCAGGCCTGAAGCGCTCGGTCAGCCGAGAGCGCTACGTGGAGACCCTGGTGGTGGCTGACAAGATGATGGTGGCCTACCACGGGCGCCGAGACGTGGAACAGTATGTGCTGGCCATCATGAACATTGTAAGTGCCTCCCCCTCCCTGGGCATGGAGCCCCAAGAACACGGAGCTCGCTCCAGAGGTTAGGAAAAGGGGTGTCACCCCTCCCCCCCCATCCCTGACCTGAGGGCAGTGAAACAGAATGGAGAGGGGACAGGGTAAGTGAGAAAGGAGGGCTTTTTGTGGCCAGGAATGAGGAGAAGCAGCCTAGCACAGTGGCTAGAAGCATGGACTCGGGAGCAAACCGGCCCGGCCTGAAATCTCAGCTATGCCGCTTTTGAACTGTGTGCCCTTGGGCAAGTTACTTTGCCTCTCTGCCTTGGTTTACCCATCTGTAAAATGGGTATAATAATGGTACCGACTTCATAAGGCTGAGGTGGATGCAGTGAATTGCTAAAGCTTAAAACAGTACCTAGCACACAGTAGGTGCCCTGTAATTATCTGCTGTATAAAAAAATAAATGGGCGACTTGCAGGTACTTGCTCAGGTTAGCAGTACACACGTGGGTGCGCATCTGTCTGCATGCAGGGCTCACCCAAGCGCCTACCTATAAATTCATACAGGCTGACCTGGCTGACCCACACTCAGTTGGAGTCAGCACCCATCCTAGATCTTGATCAAGACTGTGGACCTCTCTGAGCCTCAGTTTCTGCCTCTGTAAAATGGGGTTATACTAGTATCTATCACAAAAGGGTAAGAGATGGTGAGAGGGAAGCCAGCTAGAGCACTTGGCACATAGTAAGGGCTTGATGAGTGAGGCTGTTGTTCCACTAAAGCAAAAAGGGAAGACAAGAAGTTTAGCGCAGATCGATGGCCCGTTATGTTGACATAATTTCATATCTGATACCCCTGCTTTCTGCCCAGGACCCGCCTTCCTCCCTTGGGCTTCCAAAGTTCCCTCAAACCTGCCGGGGTTTCTGGGGGTTTCCACATGGGACAGTGATGACTCAGGGCTCCAAGGTCATTGCACAGAGTGGCCTCCATCATCTGTGCCCACTCACCCCTGGGCACTTCCTCCTCCCCTCTGACCACTGTCTCCAGAGCTTCCTGCCCCCACACTTCCACCTTCCGGTGGTGATGCTCAAATTGGTACCTTCAGACAGTATGGAATGAGGCCAGATGTGCACATCCTTTAGGCCATCTCTGGGCAGAGGCAGCCGGCAGGTGGGCAGGGAGGAGGGAGGACAAGTAGACAGACAAGCTGAGCGGGGTAGGGGTGAGTTGGAAAGAAACGCACTGGCAGGCAGGCTTAGCCAGACTTGAACCCCACTTCCAGCGCCTACCAGCTCTGCATCCTAACCAGCTGAGCATCAGTTTGCTCATCTGTAAAATGGGAATGATAATACGTACTCCTGTGAAGATCTAGGCAGCAGGCTTAGCCTGAGCCCCAGCACACAGTAGGTACTAGATTGAAGCAAGCTGTTGTCATCGTTTCACTTTTTGTTTTCTACTCTGGGCCCCTCTTAAGACTCGGTCTCTCTTGTTTCTTGGAGGTCAGGTTGCCAAACTTTTCCAGGACTCGAGTCTGGGAAACATCGTTAATATCCTGGTAACACGCCTTATCCTGCTCACGGAGGACCAGGTGCGGGGTGTGGGGGGGGGCCCACCTTCTCCTGCATGCCAGCGCTGCCCACCTTCCCCTGGGTGGCTGGTACCCATGTACCTCTCTCTGTCCACCCTCAGCCCACCCTGGAGATCACCCACCACGCTGGGAAGTCCCTGGACAGCTTCTGTAAGTGGCAGAAATCCATCGTGAACCGCAGCGGCCACGGCAATGCCATTCCAGAGAACGGCGTGGCCAACCATGACACAGCGGTGCTCATCACGCGGTGAGGGGCGGGGACGGCTCCAGTAGGACTTGAGCCAGGGGACCAGTGGTCCAGGGGACTGTCCAGGTCTAAGCAGGGATCACTTCTGCCAAGAGATGGAAGAGGCCGGGACTGTGCAGCCGCCCCCTTGGGGAGCCAGGGAACGGGAGGGGCTGCTGGGAGCCTGAGAATGTGGGGAGGCGGGTGTGGGGCTGTTCGGACACTGACACATCCTTCACTCACTCTGTCATTCATTCAGTCAGTCAGTCATGCACCCCGGCATCTCCAAGGCCAGCTGGGGGGAGAGCATGGGGCTTCAGTTCCGAGGCAGGGAACGCCTCCCAGGCAGGACTCAGCCACCAGAGACAGGCAGGATGGTAGCAGCGGGGCTTAGAGAGTCAGCCCAGCCCCCTCACGGCCCCCCTCTCCTTCCACAGCTATGACATCTGCATCTACAAGAACAAACCCTGCGGCACACTAGGTACCCGGGTCCCCTAGGTTTCAGGCACCTCTGAAGGCAGTGGGCTGGGTGACACTGGCCCTGGTGGGGGTGGGGACCTGGCAGAGTGGAAGACGCAGCCCCGAGCCCCCAGCTCCAGCCCCACACGCCCATTTCCCAGGCCTGGCCCCCGTGGGCGGGATGTGTGAGCGAGAGAGAAGTTGTAGCATCAACGAAGACATCGGCCTGGCCACGGCATTCACCATTGCCCACGAGATCGGACACACGTGAGGCGGGGACACGGGAGGGGGCGGGCGGGAGGAGCCAGGCAGGTCCCTCGACACCCGGCAGAGCCGCCACTCCTCTCCCCAGGTTTGGCATGAACCACGACGGCGTGGGGAACAGCTGCGGGGCCCGTGGCCAGGACCCAGCCAAACTCATGGCCGCGCACATCACCATGAAGACCAACCCGTTTGTGTGGTCCTCCTGCAGCCGTGACTACATCACCAGCTTTCTGGAGTGAGGACCTACCTGCCTGTCCCACCCAGGGACACACACTCATGTTGGGGGAGGGGAGGACCTCTGGAAATCAGGGCTGCTTCTGAGAAGGGTCATGTGCTCACAGGGCTGCTCCCTGGGACCCCCACCTGGCTGGGGCCCCGGAGCTCTTGGCCTGCAGCCCTCCAGCATGACAGCTGCTTTCTTCTCGCCACAGCTTGGGCCTGGGGCTCTGCCTGAACAACCGGCCGCCCAGACAGGACTTCGTGTACCCAACAGTGGCCCCCGGCCAGGCCTATGATGCAGATGAACAATGCCGCTTCCAGCATGGAGTCAAATCGCGTCAGTGTAAATACGGGGTAGAGAGAGCCTTCCTGCTTTCCTTCCTGGGAGGGGAGGGGGCCGCCACCACCAGGGTGGGGGGGCCACAGGGGGTGGGAAACTCCATGTGGGCACCCCACACACAGGCAGTGGGGGTGGGAGAGCTGGGAAGGGAAGTGAGCCTCAGTGGGGGATGGGAGGACAGAGGTGCATGGGGTTATACAAGTGTCACGCACGGTCACAATGCTCAGGAACAAGAATGGGATCTCCTGGTTCTCCAGACCCCTGTTTTGGGGACTGAGCTGGGGAGAGCCTGGGGGTCCACCTTCTGCTGCAGCAGGACTCAAGTCCCAAGATCCCTAACTGGGCCATTTTTAACGAAACATCCAGATTTGGTGGAATAGTTTCCCTGGGGATGAACCATCTTCCCCACTTGGCAAAAAACTGGAGAGATCCTTCTAGGGATACCCTGTCTTCATTCCCTCCATCCCCCACTGACTGGTTCACAAGATCTCTTGGCCCCAATCCTTAGCTGGACAAGCTCTGAGCCCCCTGATCACTCCCCACTCTTGCTTGAGGATTATACTCAGCTCCCAAAGCCCCATCCACCCATAGCGAAGTGAGCTGGGGATGCCACTCCCAGCTCCCCCGAGGAAGCTGGTGACCCTCTTCAGCCACCAGGGACCACCGGCTCATCTGGGGTCTGTCCCTCCATTGCCTACCTCCCCCAATTCCCTGAACACACCCCCTAACTCCTCACAGCCTCAGCCTTAGTAGCCCAGACGCAGTCCCAATTCTCCACACCCTCAAGACTCAAAAAGATCAGTTTGAATGACTTGTCCAAGCTAAGGCCATGTTAACTCAAAACAGGGAGCAGGCAGCTGTTAAAATGCCCTCACTTTATTCCAGCGCAAGACAAGGAGACAAACACTGGATCAATTCATATTTAATCCACTCTCAGCACCCCACCCCACCCAACTTGGCTGGTAACTGCAGCTCCCTCTAATGAATTCCTAGAGAATTCAGAAGGTACTCTTGAGCATCTGCTGTGTCCCAGGTATCCTAACGATGACAACGATGGCTGACATTTACTGAATGCTCACTGTATGCCAAGCATGTGAAATGTATCATCTCAGTTAGACTCCTGACAACCCTATTGTCCCCATATTGCAGAAGAAGGGACTGAGGCATAAAGAGGATGCCTTGCCCAAAGTCACCATTTGAGAACATGACAGAGCTGGGATTGGAATCTAGGTTTCTCTATGAATCTAAATTTTATAAAGGGGTGGGTAAGTGGAGAAAGTGCCAGATTATCAAGCATGGACCATGGCTGGCTGTATGTTGAATTGATTCTTCCTTTTATTTTTCCAAGGAACATCTTCCTGGCCCTCCTGGCAAAGGGGTAAATTATTGACTACATGTAAATCAGTAAAGAGCTGGGCCTGGTGCCTGGTCCAGAGATAGTTGTGGTCTTATTACTCAATAACAGGGTGTTTATGCAAGCCCTTTCATATCTACTCTGTTACATGCCCCTCAGCCATATGTAGACAAGGCCCATCTTAACAGATGAGGCCCAGAGAGGGGAAATGTGTTGCAAGTCAGTGGTGGAGTTGAAGTCTCCCAGAGTGGCCCAGGACTCATTCATATATACCATGGCACCTCCTTGTGGAGAGGAGGAAGAGCAGGACTGGATTAGGCAGTTCTCTTTAAGAGGTGTCAGAAGTGGGATCAGGGCCTGTGATATTTTTACAAATGGCCAGGAGAACATAAGCCAAGTGAAGCCAGCAAACCAGGCTGAGTTTTTAGATGAGAAGTATCCTCTGAGGGAGCAGGTTTGAGGACCACCCTCCAAACTTCTCATGTGTGTGCAGGTGTCTCTCAGAGACTAACACAGGAAAGTCCCTTCTTGCAGCCATTGATTAGTCCAATCCCAAATCTTCAAAGTTTGGAAGGATCAGGTTCTAAGAGAAGATTACATGTGATTGTAAAAAGGGGACAGAAGGATCTTCACTTCTCAGAGGAAAGACCCTGGGATATGGGGCAGGATGTAGGCTAGAGGGTCAAATTTGGCCACACCTGAACCCAGTGGGGCTTGTCCAGGGGTATTAATTAACCTGGACCTAAAGGGTCTGAGTGACTCCCTGGGACTGGTCCAGCCTCCTGCCATGGACAGGACCTGCTGCCAGGGTCTGGGCCAGCCCAAGTAAGACTCAGGAAGAAGATGGGCTGATTTTTCACTGGGAGAACTAGAGGAACTTTCCACATAAACCCAGCCTGCCCTTATCCCCTCTCAACCCTCCATAGATTAAAAGCTTTGGGAGCCTCCCCAGTTTAGGTGGGGGAAACAATGAGAACTACCAGCTGGAAAAAGAATTAGAGACAGGGCCCTTGACCTGAGCCATCATCAGGCCTGATTTTTCAACCACTGCTCTTGGGTAGGCTGCTTTGCCCATTCTAAAAATCCTTCCTCTTCATTTCTCAGCAGGTCCCAAGGTTTCTCCTAGAAACTTGGGAGGTGCCACGGGTTGAACTGTAGAGGGATTCGATCATAGACGCTGCGATCAAAGCTCTAGGTCAGGATCCAGACTAACCCTTAGTAGCTGTGTGACTTATAGCGAGTGACCTTACCTGTCTGAGCCTTGGTTTTCTCATAGTAAAATGGGGATTGTAGTGCCTAAGGGAGTTTGCGGCACTCCTAGGTGTTTTATAAGTGCTGCTTTCAGGCAGAGGAGAGGTCCCAGCCCATGCCCCCGCAAAGGGTTGCAAAAAGAGACCCAGGAAAGGAGCGCTGGGGCCCCACTGTCAGCCGGCAGTGAGCGGGTCGCCTCGGTCCTCCCAAGGAAGGTGGGAGGGGGGCGAGCCTGAGCGGGCGCCTTGGCCCGCAGGAGGTCTGCAGCGAGTTGTGGTGTCTGAGCAAGAGCAACCGGTGCATCACCAACAGCATCCCGGCCGCCGAGGGCACGCTGTGCCAGACGCACACCATCGACAAGGGGGTGAGCGCAGGCCGAGAGCCTCCACACCCCCACCACCCACCCCGACCCCTCCATCGGCTTTGGCCACGCCTACTGCCTGTAAGCCCCACCCCTGGCCTGAGGCCACACCCGCTCCCAAGCCACGCCCTGCACGCTTGTCCCAACACTAGCTTCACCACCCGTTCGGGACCCTAAGCTTAGGCCACGCCCCTTCTTTGAACATTGTCTTTCCCTAGCCACGCCCCCATATTACCGGACAGAAGCCCGGTCTTCGGACCCCACCTCCGTCCCCCACCCCCTCCCGCTTTCGCTCCACCTCAGGAGGGCTCAGACTTCCGGCTGGGGGGCTGGGGTGCGGGTAGGATTGAGCGCCAAGTCCCAGAGAGTCCGCAAAGCCCGACTCGCCCCTCCCCATCATCCCACCCGCAGTGGTGCTACAAGCGGGTCTGCGTCCCCTTCGGGTCGCGGCCGGAAGGCGTGGACGGCGCCTGGGGCCCGTGGACCCCGTGGGGCGACTGCAGCCGGACGTGCGGCGGCGGCGTGTCCTCCTCCAGCCGTCACTGCGACAGCCCCAGGTCAGCCCCCAGGCCCCGCTGCCGGGAGAGCGGGGCGAGCGGTCTTCGCTCCCTACTCCCCCTGCCCCATTTCTCTGCTGTCCACCCCCATTTCCAGGCCGACGATCGGGGGCAAGTACTGCCTGGGCGAGAGACGGAGGCACCGTTCCTGCAACACCGATGTGAGTCCCCCCAGGACCCCAAGCCTGGTACCCTTGGCCCCTCTTACACGCGGGAAAAGAAAGGCATACATCAGCTTCCAACGAGCCCGGGCCAGCTGGCCACCGTCTCCTCGGGAAACCTGCAGCGGCCACCCCCTCCTTCCCCGGACCTCCCTACACCAGCCCTGGGCCCTGTCTCCTTCCAACTCTTCACACTTTTGCAGTAGATGCGTCTCCCACCTGGAAATAACTGCTTGGCCCCTGACAACACCCTCCAGCTACACGTGCTTCTCCCTTTACTGCCCAATTTCCCCCAAAAGCCCTGCTCCTGCCCCAAAGCTGACCCGAGCTTCCTGCCCCAGAACCCAGTGGCCAAGTTTTCGTCCCCTGCTTGCACTGCCTTCTGACCAAGGACCACGGTCTCCTGTCCAACACTCCCGTCCACACGTCCCCCACACTCGCGAAGAGTGGGCCTTGCTCCTTTCTAAGCCGGCTCTCTCAAGGCCCCATGGTCTGAGACCAGAAACCCAGGTGTCATCCTCAGCTTGCCCACAAACTCTAGTGAGTCACCTACTCCCATCTCAGATACCACCACCCCCCGGCCTCCTCCCTGGCCTCCTTGCCTCCAGCCTCACTCCTCCGACCCACCCCTGCTCAGAGCATTAGTTCTCCGGCCCCAGGCCTCTGCCCTAACTGCATCCCCCCCAACACCTGGCCTCCCTACTTCTCCCTTTTTGTGCCCCAGGACTGTCCCCCAGGCTCCCAGGACTTCAGGGAAATGCAGTGCTCTGAATTTGACAGTGTCCCCTTCCGTGGAAAATTCTACACGTGGAAAACGTACCGGGGAGGTGAGCAGGGGATTCAGAAGGCCTTGGGGCAGTAAGGGGGCAGCCGCAGGTGGAGACCATATCATGGGGTCTGCCCTGAGCCCTCCCCTCACCCAAGGAGCCAGAGCGCCCAGGATGTGGCTCAGCAGCGCCTAGACTGAACACCGGGAAGCCCCCCTCCCTCTGCCCAACGTGCCTGTCCTTGTTGGGTCTGGGGTCTGGCCCTCAGTCTGATGGGGCCGTGCCCCCCAGGGGGCGTGAAGGCCTGCTCGCTCACGTGCCTAGCAGAAGGCTTCAACTTCTACACGGAGAGGGCGGCGGCTGTGGTGGACGGGACGCCCTGCCGCCCAGACACAGTGGACATTTGTGTCAGCGGCGAGTGCAAGGTGGAGGGGACTCCCCACGAGAGGGGAGGGGAGAGGGGGCCGGAGGTGGAGGGGGGCGGCTCCCTGACTTCCCCCACGCACACCACTGCCCTCCCCAGCACGTGGGCTGTGACCGGGTCCTGGGCTCTGACCTGCGGGAAGACAAGTGCAGAGTGTGTGGGGGTGATGGCAGCGCCTGCGAAACCATCGAGGGGGTCTTCAGCCCAGCCTGGCCTGGAGCCGGTGAGAGACCCCCCCGCAGCTTCCCTTTCACACTCCCCACTCGGTGGCTGGGGGCGGGGCTTGCCCCACCACAGTAACCAAGATCAGCAACTCCTCAGAGCCAAGGGCCCAGTGGGGTGTCAGGGACTCCAAAAGGTCCTGGACGTGATGCCGCAGGTCAGGGTCAGGGACTGGCTTGGGCTCTTGGTGCCTAAAGCTCGGCAATTAAAGTGTCCAAGGGGGTGGGGGCCTAAATCTCTCCCCTGCCCCATCCTGAGGGCCTCAAACCGGGTCTTGAGGGGGCAGGCGCCTGACCCTCCAAGGAGGCTGAGGGACTCTCTGTGCTAGAGCACAGAGCTTACTAGGGGTGGGGATAGCTGCAGGGTGTGGTGAACTTGAATGTCTCCCAACCTTGGGCTGAAGGGAAGAGACCCCAGTGAGGTGGGGGAGGGGAGGTGGGCTTAAGGGACCAAACACACACTGAGGGCCAAGTGTGGAGTTCAGGGAACAGTCTGGGGGTACAGACAGATAAACCAGGACTCATGGGGGACACAGGTGGGCAGGGATAGAGGGTTCACAGGGGCCCAAGATCATCCAGGTCGTAAGTGATGGAGCTCACTGCAAACCTGACTCTGACTGCTAAAACCGCCAAGTCACCCTGTGTGGGTCAGGGCCCCGCGGTGGCCCCTTCCCTCTGCCTAAGCCCTGCCCTGCTGCTTGTTGGGGGGTGGGGGCGGGTCGGACCACTTTGATGGTTTGAGAGGTAAGAAAGTTTGGGTTCAAATCCCAGCCCAGCCACTTCCTAGCTGTAAAACCTGAGCAATTTGTTTTGTCTCTCTGAGCCTCAGTTTTGTCATCTGTAAAGTGGGTGTGATGACACATCTAACTTGACAGGGCCAGAGCTGGGGATGAGGTGGCATGTCTCTGTAGGTGCTTAGCATGGTAATGGTTAGTTGTTATCATCAGGGACCAGGAATGGGGGAGACAGGCAGGTGCAGGGAAGGGCCAAGTGGGTGACATCTGAGCTCCACTGTCCAGGGTACGAGGAAGTCGTCTGGATCCCCAAAGGCTCCGTCCACATTTTCATCCAGGACCTGAACCTCTCCCTCAGTCACCTGGGTGAGCCAGAGGTGGGAGGATGAGGACTGGGGGTCAGCAGGGGCGGCGTCAGTGTGGCTGGGGTTCTGACCCCTATGCTGTCCCCCAGCCCTGAAGGGGGACCAGGAGTCCCTGCTGCTGGAGGGGCTGCCTGGGACCCCCCAGCCCCACCGCCTGCCCCTGGCCGGGACCACCTTTCAGCTGCGACAAGGGCCGGATCAGACCCAGAGCCTAGAAGCCCTGGGACCCATTAACGCGTCTCTCATCGTCATGGTAACGGCAGGGCTGGGAGCAAGGTGCAGGAGGACATTAGCATCCTTGTGGGGCCTCGAACTTGATTTCCATTTGATCCCCACGTACAACCCCAGGTGCTGGCCCGGACTGAGCTGCCGGTCCTCCGCTACCGCTTCAATGCACCCATCACCCGAGATGCACTGCCTCCATACTCCTGGCACTACGCGCCCTGGACCAAGTGCTCGGCCCAGTGTGCAGGCGGTGAGGCCGGGGTGGGACGGGGTGGGGCAGGTTCTGGTCACCAGGCTGACCTTCTGGGTCGGGCAGGGCTGAGCGGACCTCTCGCCCGCCCCCAGGCAGCCAGGTGCAGGCTGTGGAGTGCCGCAATCAGCTGGACAGCTCAGCCGTGGCTCCGCACCACTGCAGCGCCCACAGCAAGCTACCCAAGAGGCAGCGCGCCTGCAACACAGAGCCCTGCCCACCCGAGTGAGTGCCACCCAGGGTGCAGGGTCGGGATGGCAAGCACTGGAGTGACGGTGCTATTGGGATCAGAGGAGTGGGTGCTCCCTAAGGTGAGGTCAGGGTCCTCCCGGAGTCAAAGTCAGAACAATGGTGCTCCCTGGCCAAGTCCAGGTAATCATCTCCCCTTGGGGTGATGCGCCTCCCAGCCGCCAGTGTGGGTGCAGAATAAAGTTGTTCTGAGTTCGGGGTGTGGGGCACGGGAGCAACAGGCATCCCGGTGCCAGTTTCCACAATGATGTTAATCGTTGGGGAGGAGGAGGATCTGCTCGTGCCCCAAGGTCAGGGTGGCCTGCCCAGCATACTGTCTCAGACTGCCCCTCCCCCCACAGCTGGGTCGTAGGGAACTGGTCGCGCTGCAGTCGCAGCTGTGATGCGGGCGTGCGCAGCCGCTCCGTCGTGTGCCAGCGCCGCGTGTCGGCCGCCGAGGAAAAGGCGCTGGACGACAGCGCTTGCCCGCAGCCGCGCCCACCGGTGCTGGAGGCCTGCCACGGCCCGGCCTGCCCTCCGGAGTGGGCCGCCCTCGACTGGTCGGAGGTCAGCCGCCCCTTCCCGCCCTGTGCAGAGCAGGGAGGGGCCTGGGTTGCCCCTGTCGGGTGCACACTGAGGCGCCTCCCCACTCCCGCTAGCCCTAGTGAGCTCCTCCCCGCCCCGTGACTGGTCCAAAGTTAGCTGTACCGTCCTCACCTCCCACCGGACCAGCATCCTTCCCACTCCTTGTGTGAGCGGGGAGGGAGGCGCCCACTGAGCATGAAACGCCCCCTCCAACTGCAGTGCACCCCCAGCTGCGGGCCGGGCCTCCGCCACCGTGTCGTCCTTTGTAAGAGCGCAGATCACCGCGCCACACTGCCCCCCGCGCACTGCCCGCCCGCGGCCAAGCCGCCGGCGACCATGCGCTGCAACCTGCGCCGCTGCCCGCCGGCCCGCTGGGTGGCGGGAGAGTGGGGTGAGGTAGGCGGGCGCGCCCTGCAGGGTGGGAACCAGGGCAGGGGCGGCAGGGTGGGTGGCCGTGCTGGGCTGCGGCTCATCCGCGACTCTCCACAGTGCTCCGCGCAGTGCGGCTTCGGGCAGCAACAGCGCCCGGTGCGCTGCTCCAGCCACACAGGGCAGCCCTCGCGCGAGTGCGCGGAGGCCCTGCGGCCCCCCGCCACGCAGCAGTGCGAGGCCAAGTGTGACAGCGCGCCCCCCGGGGACGGCCTGGAAGGTATGTGAGGCGGGGAGGGAACCAGGATGGTCCTGTCCGGAGGAAGCCATAGATAGGAGAGCTGGGGCTCCAGACCATTGGCCCTAGAGCTTCTCCAACCACGGAAACGCCTTTCTCTGTCTTCTCCAGACCATCTTTCACCATCCCCTGCCTGCCAACATGTATTAGGTGCCACTGTGTGCCAGGCGTTGTAGGCACCTGATTTTTCTGGGGGCCCAAACTCAGGTCATTCCTCCAACCACCTCCATGACCTTCACCTTGCTCATCTCCATCTATAACATTATCTGCCCGATAGTTTTCTTTAAATCAGTTTCTCAGCCTCAGGCACTCTTGATGTTTGGGGCCAGATGATTCCTTGTCACGGGGGCTGCCCTATGCATTGTCGGGGGTTCAGCATCCCTGACCGCTACCTGCTGCATGCCAATAGCACCCCTCCTCCCGGTGGTGAAAACCGAAAAATGTCTCCAGATATCACCAAATGTCCCCTGGGAGGCAAAATCGCATCTCCTTGAGAACCACTGCTTTAAATATACCCATTTTTTTTCTACCTAAGTAAATTTATGTTTCATAGAGAGCAATAGGTTACTTACTGAAGGCACTGGAACCAAACTGCCTGGATTCACCTTGCACCTCTGTGCCTTCGTATTCTCATCTATCAAGAGGCGTTTAATATATTCACTTGAGGGAGTGCCGTGTTAGGGACAGGGACTAAAATAATCCACGTGAAGCCCTTTATTAGCACCAGGCCGTGTCATACATCATTAACTGCTAACTGGGAACCCTGGTCCATTGTCATGAACAGACTGTCAATTACCCTGTACACAAACTACACAAATACGCTGAGAGGCGTGACTGCCCTGGAGCTCGAGGTCCTCAGTCTGTTACAAAGGGAAACGAGCAAGGATTACAGCTCCAAACAGATAACTGGAAAAGGAACACTTTTCTCGTGATGTAATACGGTGTCCAAGCCCCAGACCTGCACTTCCCTCTCAACATCCTCAAAACAACCTAATGACATAGTTACTGGTATAAGCCCCCTTTGAGAGGTGAGGAAACCAAGGCACAGAGGAGCTAGGAAGCGCTGTGCAGCCAGCGGTCGCGCCCCTGCCGGAAGGGGTGCTGAGACCGGATTCCCCTCACCTACTCTTCTCCCGCCCCCTCCAGAGTGCAAGGATGTGAACAAGGTCGCCTACTGCCCCCTGGTGCTGAAATTTCAGTTCTGCAGCCGAGCCTACTTCCGCCAGATGTGCTGCAAAACCTGCCAAGGCCGCTAGAGGGCGCACGGTCCTCGGAGCCAAGGCTGGGGGCCGGCTGGGGATGGGGGTGGGGCGACCAGGCCTGCAGCTGGCCAGCCTGAAGGAGCCCGAGGGGGCAGGAGCTGGGAGTGAAGGGTGAGACGGAGCCGGAAGTTATTTATTGGGAACTCTTGCGGGGCTCCTGGCTGAGGGGGATGGAGAGGGGCTGGCCACGCCCACGGCCCCTCCTTTGCCCGTCTCCCAGTTCAGAATGAGACCCCCTCCAGGGTGGGTTTGAGGTGGGAACAACTGTTCGCCCTAGTGCTCTTGCCACCCACCCTTAGGGAGACCCCCAGCACAACCCCCGCCTTTGATCGGAATATGTACTGTGAAGAGTGGGGGTGGGGAGGGGGTCAGCCGGTGCCCTGCCCCCCGCCCCAGCACTGCCCTACCCCTCCACTCTGAGCTGGGGGGGGATCTATGTCCGCTACGGGGGAGGGGATTAGCACCACCTCCTTGACACCCTCCGCCTAACCAGACCAGCTACAGGGGGGAGGCAGAGCTGGGAAGATCCACCCCATCCTCAGCCCTGCCTGCCCCAGGGGGACCATGTCATCCAGGCCACCCCCATCATGGTGCTACAGGCCCTGCCCTGGGGCCCACACACCCCTCGCCAGGAAGCCCTACATCAATAAAGTTCTGTCTTGTGTAGATTTCCGTGCGTGGGTGTGTGTGTGTCAGTGAGACTGGGTCACATTCAGCTGTCCCCTACCCCAATCCTGAAAGCGACCACAGCCCCTCGCAGGTCGGCCCCAACAGGCCAAAGGGGACTTGTACCAACACAGACTAGAATCCAGTGATTTTAGTTCAAAAATACAGCTTCTCACGGAGGCGCTCAAAGCAACACAACCTGGCGCCTGCCTTTCCAGCCACCACACTCCCTGTCACTCTGCAGGCTCCAGTCACGCTGGACTTCTGGGAGTTCCTCAATCTCCCCACCATCTTCCCATCTTGGGGCCTTTGCTAGAGCTGTTTCCTCTGCCAGGTGTACCCTCCCCTTCCCTGTTCACCTAGTTAACTCCAACTCACCTCTCAGCACAAACATCGCCTCCTCCCAGAAGCCTCCCCTGACGCCCTCAACAAGGTGGGGGTCCTCCAGACTCTTCACTCCTAGTGGCTGGAAGCATTGCCGAGGTTTGCGGAAGCCAAGCCAGTCGGTTGAGCAAACTTGCGCAGGAGGTCCAGGGAGAAACGGGCTTCTCCCCACATGTGGCCACTAGGGGGCGCCGCGGAGCGCCAGCCTCTAGGCAGGGTGTGGTGTGCTGCCCGGAGCCCAGGGATACCCCTGGCCACAGGCCTCCCTGCCAGGCTCACCCAGGGTCGGCTTCTGCCCCCGCCACTTCCTCGATGTGTGGCAGCTGACAGCCTCTAGGAACTGCCATTTCCTGCCGGTCTCCCAAAGATCCGGAGATGGGCCGACACTTGGATCCCACGTGTGCCAGGTGCCGCTGTTTTACGATGACAAAATGCGGAGATCCGGAAGTAACAGAGCTGGGGGTCATTAATTCCAGATGTGACATCCGAAGTCTGGGACCTTCCAGGTGCCCTTGATTCTTGGTCCCCGCCACTCCTGCTGCCCTCCCCTTGACACAAACACACCTGGCTCCCGAGGTCCCTTCTGGAGGAAGGACCAGCCGAAGCGGCTCTGGAGGTGGGAGTTTGCTCAGGGATGCCCAGAGGAGACGTACATCTGAAGTGGTTTCGAAGCCCAGGGAGGAGCAGTCAGTCCCGCAGCCAGCTGACCTGCAGCGCGGTTTGCTGCAGCTGCGTCCCAGAGGAGTTGGAGAAGCAGCTTTCTGGGGTCTGACAGCCGCTGTCATCCATCCTTAACCTCTCCCTTCAGGCTCAGAGCCCCAGACAACCAGCTGCCTCAGCCCTGCCTGGGCTCTCTCCCCGCCCCCAGGCCCAGCTTCCCTCCCCTGTAGCCGCGGCCCCTCCCGACAAAGGAAGTGAGAAGGGGGCTGTCATAAGAGGAACTAGGTCTGGGAGTCCGCTGAAGCAGCAGGAACAGGGCCATGCCCAAGCCGCCCCCTGGAGCCCCCTGAGCCTGCATCCCTGCCACGACCCATTCAGACATCCCCCAGGGGCCCAGACACCAGCCCCCACCATGGTAAGTCCTTCAGGGTGGGCCCTGAAGTGCAGGGGTGGCAGCACCAGCCAGGTGGAGGCACCTAGAGGCCACCATCAGAAAGTGAGATGATGGGAATGGGCACAGCAGACCCTTTGGGGTCCCGCAGTGCAGCTCAAGTGCTGCCAGCATCCTTCACAGGGGACCAAACTCCCATCGGCTGGTGGACAGAATGGGGATGGGGCACCAAAGGATGGAGCAATAACTGGAGGACAGAAGGTGGTCCTAGGGGATCACGCAGTGCCTGCAGGGACAGGGACAGATCCCTTTCCTGGGGCTTAGGGAACCCAGTTCCCAGCCGAGTTTGGTGCCTCACCTCCCTGTGTGGCCTTGGGCAAGTCACTTCCCCTCTGTGAGTCTCAGTTCCCACATATGTCATATTTGGAAGTTTGTCAAGATGTGGAAGGTGTCTGGGGGATCTCTCCATTGGAACGTTCAGAGGGTTTTGGGTTCAGCCCCTCTGCGTCCACAGCTGGGAGGGGAAGCTGTGTCAGATGGGTCAAATGGGCGGTGGGTTGCAGTGATGGTGGCGTGACAGCATGCTGGTGTGGGTGCCAGGGTGGGCTGGCTGTAGCAATCACAGAAGCAGGAGTTGGTGAGATGCAGCGTGTCCGTACCACCACCGGTACCCTTCTCCGGGAGGGTGGCAGGGAAAAACACTGCAGCCAGAAAGAAGCATTGCCACCTGGGGAGACGGAGGTCTGATGATGACTGTGGTGACAGGGTTGGGGAGACTGTCATGGTCCTGGGTCTAGATGCAGTAGCATCATGTCACACACACTAAGAGGGAGGCTGGGCTGGCTATCTCACTCCCACGACTCCGTGCCTCTGCAAACCACTTCAGCTTTCATTTTTTGTCATTCTGTTAATGAGGGTGGGCGGCTGGGACAGTCACAGAGCCGGTGGTGACAACTGTAGTGTTTCTGGCAGTTGCAGCAGGCGACTGACCAAGGTGGAGGCAAGGATTGCCTTAGCCTGAGAGATAACGTCTTATTTCAGAAAGTCAGTGATAAATTGGGCATCACTGGCCAAGGACCCCTTTGATTAATTCACAAGCAAACCGCCAGCTAGAGCTCTGGGCTTGGGATGGAAACTCTTCCGAGACGGAGCCAAGCCAGGAAGACTCCTTGATCAAAAGAACACAGGAAATGATTTGCTACTTGAGAGAAAAGCAGCCCCTCCTAAGGAAGCCGTGTGAAATGCTTAGTCAATGATTTGCTTGGCCAACCGTGTCTGGGAAGGGAAAAACTCATGCAAGAGGACCACAGAGAAAAAAAAAAAAAGTGGAATCCATCCATGAGGCCAATACCTCTGTCTAGGGGTGCTGACATCTTCCTGGAGGTGTAATGGGTGCCAGGAAGAGTGTTGAAAGATTCAGTGAAACAATGTTCGTAAAGTGCTTTAAAGAGCATATAATATGTGCTCAATACACGGTAACTGCCGCTGTGGGTGACGCTCATTCATGGTGGGAGTTAGCGGTGGTGGTGGATGGATGTGCCTCGTTCTTGGTTACGTAGAGGAGTTGGGTTGTTGGTGCCATTGGTTGTGATGGTGGTCATTGCTGTCAGTTGTCCCAAGTTGGTGGTGACCATGGTTCTTGTGGATGGGCTGGTGATAGTAATGGTTGCTTTTGGTGCCAGCTAGTGTTGAATGTGGGTGGTTGGTGGTTGGTCGTTTTCAGCTGCAGGGTTGATCTGTGGAATGATGGCAGTTGGTCATCATTTGAAGTTAGGTGGTCACGATAATGTTTGTTTGCTGTTGGTTGTTCATTGCTGATTTTTGGTGACGGTCTCGGGACTAGTGGTGATGCATCACTGGTTTTGGAAAGGGGTATGGTTGACCGCTGCTTCAATGGTAGTGGGTCATGTGTGGTTGTTGATGGCTAGTACTGTGATCGTGGTTGTTATTGTCAATGGTGGTTGGTTATCATGGGTTGCTGGTGCTGGTGATAATAAGTGGTGACGGTGGTGAGTGATGATAGGGAAACGGGTGGTGGAATCCGTCAATGTTTTTCTGTCTGATGTTAGCTGGTGGTGCTGGCTTTGAGGTCATCAGCAGTTTCTGTTTGGCTTTGGCTGGGGGGCAGGTAAAGGCAGCAGTTGGTTGTCCTCGGTTGACAATGGTGGTGACCTGAGGGTAATCGTGGTTGTTTTGAAAGGACAGATATAAAGCAGGGAGGCCAGTAATGTGGCTGCTTGATCGAGGGGCGGCGGCCATGGGGATGGACAGAAAAGGCTGGGAGGTCACGAGAGAGTTAGGGAGAAAGACTCTAGAAGGCCAAGGGTCCCCACATGTTGGAGAATGGCCTCTGTTTAGGTCAAGAGAAAACTGAGACACCCCTCCCAAGGGAGGGGGAGACCTGAGAGCCTTTAGAGATGAGAATGTTGTTTGCATGGTATAGAGACACAGGGTGTAGCCCCAGAACCCCACTGAGTAGGACCAAGGCTCCAGGGGCACACCGGGGGCCCAGGGCGTGGCCGGGGGTGGAGGGCAGCTCCAGCAGCCGATGCCACAACAGCTTCGCCTCTGCCTCTCCGCCGGCTGGCAGCCACGGTGCACAGGGCCCCAGCGAGGAAGGAAGTGGCTGTTTCGTTGTTCTCTCCAGTCTGGGGCTCTGCTCATCACCACCCAGGAGCAGGGAGGCCAGAGCAGTTAGGGCAAATTGCAAAACCCTCATCCAGCCCTTCCCCCTGACCCTGTGCCCCGTGCCTGTGGGATCGGCCAGCTTAAGGCTGCTGCTGCTGCTGCTGCTGCTGTTGGCGATGGAGGGAAGCTAGTGTTTCCTCTTGACAAGCTTGGCCTTGTTGAATCTGCACAACTGCCCCGTGAGGTCCATGGCCCTCAATATTCCCATTTGCCCGATGTGAAAACAGAGGCAGAGAGGTTAGGCGAGCTGCCGTACAACCCAAAATAGCAGAGGATTTCAACTCAGTGATCCCCAGGGTCACACTTTTAACAGCCACCTTGACCTACAACCTCCTCCTCCTCCTCCTCCTCCTGCCAGGTGAGAGGCCGCCTGGGGGTGTGGGCTGACCCCCATACTCCCCAGGCTGCCCACCCCTGCCTCATTTGGACCTGGACTCTCTGTTCCAAAGAAACTAGGATCCTGGTGTCCCACACACACCCAAGGCCTTCCTGGCCCATGGCTCCTGCTGCCACCACTGACACGGTCTGGGACATTCATGTTGCAAAGCCTGCCTCCTACAGGAAGCCTTCTCTGATTGCCTCAGCTCTCCTTAGCACCGTCTGATTGGGATCACTGTCTTCCCTGGGCAACTCACTTCTGAACTACTCAAGGGCAGAGTCTAGGCCTGGTTCCCACCTACCTCCATGCACAGTAGGGGCTCAGGAAGTGTGTTCATTACAGGGCTCCAATGCCCCAGCCCTACAGGAGCCATCACCTTGGCCCTCCCTCCTTTGGCACCAGGGAAGCTCCACCCCTCCATACCCTCTGCCGTGGGTTGAGGGGAGCCTCTCTGAAGAGCTGAAGTTAGAATCTACGTTCCCACTCCCATCCCAGCCACCTCTGACCCCTGACTATCTTTCACAAGAACCCCAGCCAGTTGAGTCATCCTTGGCTTGTGGTCAACTATGACCACAACCTCTTTGTGGTACCCTCACCCTCCAAGAAAGGAACAAACAGCTTCAACTTGACGGTTGGAGACTTGGGGGTCACAGAGAGATGGACACCCATGACACAGGGCAGGGGGCAGTCTCATCCCAATGAAACTTCATTCATTTATTCATTCAACGAGTCTACATCGACCAGCTCCTCTATCCTGTCAAGCCACTGATCACTTCTATTAAATGCTCTTGGGGCCACCGGCTGCCATTTCCTGAGGAACCCCAGTGCATCTTTTCTCAGCACTGTTTCATTTACTTCCCCTAGCAAACCCACAGAGGAGATTCATTATGGAATCCATTTTACAGATGGAGCAACTGAGGCTTGGAGAAATGAAGTGGCCTCCCTGGGGTCAACAGAGCCAACTGTTAAGCCAGGCCTCACACCCAATCCATCCCTTGCCAAAATTGTCGACTCTCCTCCCTCACACTGTACCCTCTTGAGGAAAACCTCTCCCACTGCCACAAACAACCCCGTGGTTTTTGTGATCGCATAGAGCTAGGAAGGATCTGGGTGTCCCGGTTGCCTGGGGCGGGACACAGAGGGAGAGATAGCAGGGGCTACTAGAGGCAGAGGCCCACTCAGCTGGGTGGGGGAAGGAGGAAGGGCCAGGAAGAGGAACCAAGTCCTCAGGGTCAGGAGAGCCAGCCAGACACAGCCAGTCTCGGGGCTTCTGACCTCAGAGAAAGGAAGTGGCCTTGAGTCTCAGCTGAGCCTGCGGGGTCCCAAGAGCATGGGGACCGGGATGACCCCAAAGGGGAAACCCTGGACAGGACCAATCTCGTCTTCTCCTCGTCCTCTTCTGACCTGAAGCACCAACCCCGGCCACCCCCCAACCCCGACATAGACCCGGCTTCCCTTCCTGCTGTGTGACCTTGCGGAGGACACCTAACCTCTCTGGGCCATAGTTTTCTCTTCCACAAAATGGACCTAATCAGAGTACTGACCTCGGCATGTGCCCAGGGGAGGCAGTGAGGTAATTCACTGAAAACAGCTTAGACCAGAGTCTGGCACAGAAAAAGTGCCAGTGGGGTGTGAACTATTTTTATGTATTGTTGTTCTCGGTTACCATGGTTACCACCCAAGCCCCACCCCTTGAGGTCTTCAGAGAGAGAATCCACTTCCTGTTCCCCCTACACACCCCTACCCAACCTCCCCACACCGACTCAGGGAAAGAGCAACCCCACCGGGTCCGTGAATGACACCACTTCACCCCTGAATTTCGAATTTCATGGGTTCTACTCACCAACACACTGGCGAGCCTCCCCATCTTGAAAACAGGAAATACACTCTCCTGACCCCTCCTCTCCCCGAAGTCTCTTTCCGTCTTCCCCAAGAGCAGTCCTCTCTCCTTGACCTCCAGTTCCAACTTCTGACCCTGAGGTCAACAACGCTCTCCATGGGGTCCCTCTGAGTCTCCAGTGAGCGTGGAAGTTCTTCAGCAGCTGGGGGTCCGGTCAACAGTTCCCTGCTTCTCCCAACCAGCCCCTGTCACCTCCAGGCCTCCCCAGGTCCTGGCTTCCTCCAACCTCAGCCTCTGCCCTAGGCACACTTGCCAACACCTCCGTGCCCCTGCTCTCACAACCTTGTCTTCCCCCTACCCCGCCCTTCCCACTGCATCCTGGGGTTCTCAGGGCATCACATCCAGCACCCTCTTCTTATAACAAGCATCCTGGCAGGTCCCCTTGAAACGCTGAAATGGAACAGTGAAACACACAGACTTCCATCCTCCGAAAACATTTAATGTGGCCCCCTGCAAGGCGAGGAGAAAGTTATTTAGAATAAAATGTGCAGAAAAGATGAAAGTGCTCAGGCCAGTGGCCCAAGAACGTCCACTGCGGCGGCCGGGTGCTCACACCTGGACACAGGTGCGTCTCAGCGAGCGAGACAGCCCCCCCGCCACAAACAGGACACGTTAACCTCACCAGCAGCATGAGCTTCCGAACGCTGGACATTTCTTAGTGAAATCCGAACAAAACTAAAACCTCCCTTGCTACGCAATAGCCACTTTCCTGTAAAATGCAGTGGGTATCAACCATGCAAAAAATACATAGGTTTTCTGTTTGTACATAAAATAGGTTTTGGTTCTCGGTTCCAATGATTATAAACAGGTTTCTCACTTACATGAACTTCTGCTGGGGTGGGGTGGGGAGCTGAGGGCAGGACGATTATGTATTTGTAAAATATGTAATTAGGTACATGTGCAAATTTAAGGGGACCTATGGCCCCCTTAAATGCCAGCCATGTCCCCAGCCATGTCCCCATCCCTGGAACAACCAAATATGCTCCCACGATTTTTTTTTTCTTTGGCCGCGCCCCACAGCATGAGGGATCTTAGTTCCCCAACCAGGGATTGAACCCGTGCCCCATGCAGTGGGAGCGCAGAGTCCTAACCACTGGACCACCAGGGAAGTCCCCCACAATTCTTAAAGTGCCCCCAGGAGCAGCACAGCTCAGCTATTGTGCATGACGTCCAGAACGTGGATGGGGCTATGGTGAGGGATGCCTGGGGGCTGGGGGGTCCAGAGGGAGCACCTGACCTGTCCTGGAGTCAGGGAGGTCTTCTCGGAGGAGGCATCACCTGAGCCAAGCCTTAAGGCATGGGTTGGCACTAGCCAGGCAGGAAGGGTGTGCTGGGCAGAGGGCTCAGCATGTGCAAAGGCTTAGAGGCAACACGGTGAGGAAGCGAAAGAGTTCTTCCCAAAGCCCTAAGTTACTGGCACAAAGTAGGTGCTCAGGAATTCTTTGTGGAGTGGATGCATGGAGGTGGCAATGATAGGAAGCCATAGACAGAGAGATGAGATGGTATTTGTCATATGAAAAACTCACTCTCAATACTCAGGCTGGAAGCAGTCTCAGGGGTTTGAGCCCTGCCCACCCCCCTCCTCTGCATTCTCTTCCTGCTTCGGTCACACCTCTGCACATTTGCCCAGGCAGTTCACTCTGCCTGGTGAACCCTTTCTCCCTGCTCTTGATCAAAACCTTTCTCGGCTTTCACATCCCACCCCAAACACCCCTTGCCTCCCAGCCACTCATGAGTGTGGATGCAAGAACCTGGCTTTTGCTGTCAGATGGACCCAGATTCGAATCCCACATCCTTGGAAACAGTTTAGCTTCATCCTTGGTCAAGGGTCAAATACTTCTCAAGTCCCAGTCTCCCTCCTAGCCTACACCACACTGAACTGCTGTGAGGATTGCCAGTAATACTGGTGACATCTGCCCCCAGCGTCAGGCATGTTGTAGATGCTTGGTGAATGTTAATTCTGTCAAGTGTCCCTCTGCCCGGGGATTATCCTCCTACCCCACTTTGTTCCCCAAAGCAGTTAATCCCTCACATCAACCCTGGGAAGTGAGGTTGCTTCTCCCATTTTCCAGATGAGGCCACTGAGGCTCTGATCAGTGTTAGGTCACACAGCCAGGATTAGAACCCAGATCTACCCCCTCGCCAAAGACTGGGTTCATTTAGTGTCTGTGGGTATCCTCCCACGAATGCCCCCGGGGTCATCAGCATGTCCAGAATCTGAGCAAGCACCTCCCCTGCTCAGGAACTTTCTGTGGCTCCCCAGTGCCCCCAGATGAGACTGGCTTCTCATCCACCTCTGCCCTACAGTTGCTCATGCTGACCCTCCTGCTTGATCCCTGCCTGAATTCCTTCCCAGATGGGCCCAGCGCACCATCTCCATTCCCCAGAATCTGCCTGGCAAACCCTGGTCATCTTTGAAGACTTGACTTTGGTTCCCAGCATCTCTGCTCTTGGGGGGTTTTCCTCTGAAGCTGGGTTTCTTTCTTTGCCCTTGTCCCTTGTTTGTTCGATAGGTCCTCCCTGCTGGGACTAGCAAGGATTCAATCCCAATCCCTGCCCTCCAGGAACTCCAGGTCTGGGGCGGGTAAGGGGCTTCCCAGAGGAGGGACATCTTGTCTGAGCATGAGTTCACCAGACAGGAGAGCTCCAAGCCACCATCACTCTGTGCGCTGGACTCCTCCATGACAAGGGTATATTGAACAGAGGCAGAGGGGGCCTGAGAGAGCCAGTGTGCTTGAGCGTTTTAGGCACTGGATGACTTCATTTGGGCTGAAAGGAGAGAGCATTCCTGGCAGGCTTCCTGAAGGAAGGGTTTTGAGGAACGCCTGTGTCTGAGTCTCTTCGTTGGGGCCTAAGGAAGGTGTCATCTGATGAAAAGCTGAGGGAGGAAATGAGAAGGCAAAGTGGGAGCCTGGGAAGGTGCAGGAGCTGGCTCTCTGAGGATGGAGAAGCCCACGGCAGGGATGGAGGGAAGGCTGTGCGAGCTGAGGACCAGAGTCACAGCCAGGCACAGAGGCGGAGATCACAGACACATGGTGGCTGAGAGAATCTCAGAGGGATGGGCTAGGATGACCCCGAGGGAGGAGGATGGGAAGGGGAGGAAGGAGTCCATCTCGAGGTGGAAGGGGTGGCAGCGGGTCAAATGCCACGGAGAAGTCAGGGACTCAGCCCGGGCCAAGGCAGGGAGAGCGGGGCTGGGGACGTGAGAAGCAGGGTGCGGACTCCCCCATCAAGCCTTCTCTGATGCCCTCCTCTCCTCCCACAGCCACCAGAGTCCCAAGCACACTCTGCCCTGCTGGGCCAGGCATCGCTGTCTCCTCTATGGCAACGGGATACTAAGTGGAGGCATGGCGGGACCAAAAGAGAGGGTTGAGGGATGTATCCGAGCCTCCTCCTTTGGGACTAGACCTTGCCTACCTGTCCTGGTGTCCCGGAGATGCAGGAGGAGGAAGGGAGGTGGTGGGGAAGGGGCCAGCATCAGAAGCTGATGATGGAGGTGAGCCAGGAGGCGGGTGCTGAGGCATCATCCCCCACCACGCCCCCTGCAGGGGCTCACCGCCACCCCGCCGCCCCCACCCCCAGGGCAGCAAGGAGCGTTTCCACTGGCAGAGCCACAATGTGAAGCAGAGTGGCGTGGACGACATGGTGCTGCTGCCCCAGATCACCGAGGACGCCATCGTGGGCAACCTCCGCAAGCGCTTCATGGACGACTACATCTTTGTACCCTGGGCCGTGGGCGGGGTGGGCAGACGAAAGACAGAGGGACAGGATGACTGACTGACCAATGGATGGAGAGCTGGTGTGCGGATGAGAACAGAGAAGGCTGGCAGAGGGACTGCAGCATGGAAGGGACACACATAACTGAGCACAGGAATGGGGGGGGATGGGCAGTAAGAGTGCTGGGTGTTAGGACAGGGGACAGTGGAGTGACAGCAGGGCCCCGGTGGGGGGCGGCCCTGGCCCTCACTGCTCCCTCTGCCCCAGGGGTAGCTAAGCCACAGCATATTCTATTCTCCCCATTCTGGATCCAGATCAGTTTTTTCCTAAGAGACCCAGGGTGTGTCTGAGTATCTCCAGCTCTTCCTCCAAGCCATGGGGGCTCTAGGAAGCCCCAAGGGAGCAGGAGGTGGGAACAGGGGCCCATGAGGGACAAAGTCTGCCGGGACACTTCACGGCCCTTAACCGTCCTCCAACCAGACCTACATCGGCTCCGTGCTCATCTCCGTAAACCCCTTCAAGCAGATGCCCTACTTCACTGACCGTGAGATCGACCTCTACCAGGGCGCGGTGAGGCCGGGGCCGGGTGGGAGGCACAGCCCCAGGACCCCCGGGCCCTAGCCCTAGGCTGAGCCCAGACCTCCCCCACCAGGCCCAGTACGAGAATCCCCCGCACATCTATGCCCTCACAGACAACATGTACCGGAACATGCTCATTGACTGTGAGAACCAGTGCGTCATCATCAGGTACGGAGTGGGGGTCCCAGCCCCTCATGCCCACATCATCACCCCAGGGAGGTTTACCTGGAACTCCTCATCCAAACAGACCCTCGTTGTCCCTCTCCGCCTCTGGCCCTGCTTTACTTTTCTTGTCACCATCTGACCCGTGATATAGTCTATGTATTCATTCTGTTATTGCCCATCTGTCCCATCTAAATGTCAGGAAGACAGAGATTTGGATCCGCCTTGTTCACTGTTGTATCCCCAATGCCTGGACTATTGCCTGGCACACAGTAGGTGCCATTCATTCAATGAATGAATGAATGATGGATCAGACGCTGGAAAGAGCACTTCCCCCACCCCTGGTCACTCATTATTCCTTCCCTCACCCATCCCCAGTGGAGAGAGTGGAGCTGGGAAGACGGTGGCAGCTAAATACATCATGGGCTACATCTCCAAGGTGTCGGGCGGAGGCGAGAAGGTCCAGGTAAGGTGAAACAGAAAGAAGGGCTGAGTCTCCCCACTCCGCACGGCATTTCATCCCCCCCACCCCGAACTCCCACACCCCACGTCAGTCTGACCTCTTCCCACCCCACCTGCTTCTTTCCCCAGCATGTGAAGGACATCATCCTGCAATCAAACCCACTGCTGGAAGCCTTTGGCAATGCCAAGACTGTGCGCAACAATAATTCCAGTCGCTTTGTGAGTCTCTGCAGCCTGCTTGGAGCAGATGCTCCCCCCACACTGACTCACTGACCTCCCTCTCTCTCTCTCTCTCTCTCTCACCTGTATTCTCAAGAATACAGGAAATACCTGCTCCTTACTGGGAGACTCATTTCCTGTTCATGGTTCATCTGAAAAAGAGTCCCCCATCAGCATATCTGTGGAGGCCATGAAATGTCTGTGTAGTGTTCTTGAATACTCTTCCCCTGGCTGCAACCAGGCTACGTCTGTTCCTATTCACATTTCAGGTCCCATTTATTCCCTCATTCATTCTTTCTTTCATCGTATGGTTCTTGGAGTCCTTTTGTGTCAGGTGCCATGCTGAGCCTAATGGAAGACAGAATAGGTAAACGGATTTGGATTTATCATCAGTTTCTGCCACGGCTTAGAAGTGTGGCTTGGACAAAGAAAAACAATGTAACCTTGTGGGGCTCCTCTGCTGGGATGGGGATGATGTTAATATCCATCTCATAGACCTCAATAATTTCAGTAAATGCCTGAACATGGAAATGGATTAATGAATTACAACACTAATGATATTTTTTAATTTCCCTAAATATTATTAGTTATAGCTATTAGCTATATTTTTATTTTCCAATATATTTTATAATATAATTATACTTGAAGTATCTTCCCCAACATTTTATTGTAAAATTTTTCATATACATGGAAAAGTTGAACGAATACTACAGTGAATGCCTGTATGCCCATCTCCTAGATTCTGCCATTAATAGTTTACTATACTTGCTTAATCGTATCTCCATTCATCCATTTTTTTTGAGGCACTGCAAACTAAGCTGTAGACATCATACCTTTCCCCCCAAACACTTCAGCTTGTAGATCATTAATTATAGTCCAATATAATTTTGCAGTTCTCTTTTATTTCTTTTAAAGTAACAGCAAAATATATAAATCTAAAGGGGACCATTCACTGAGTTTGGACAAATGCATACACCTGTGCAACCCACACCCCTACCGATATACAGAATATCACCATCTCTCCAGAAAATTCCCTCTTGTCTCTTTCTACTTGATCTCTACTCCTACTTTACCCCAGAAGCAACCACTCTGATATTTTCTTTTTTCACCGTGGATTCGTTTCAGCAGTTCTAGAACTTCGTATAAATGGAATCACACAGTCTGTGTTTTCAAACTACTAATGCACACCAAAACATGAATGAATCTCAAAAATATGTAATTCTATTTTATTTTATATAGTTTTATTATACAATAGAATAAGTATTTGTCATACATTATAGGTGTTTGTGTAGTATGATGATGTCATTTGTATTGTAATTGGATGTAGGTGGCAGAAAGGAGAAATAAGGGGCTTGTCTGCCTTCCAACCTCCAGCCAGAGTGGAACCCAGATGGAGTCAGAGACCAAAGATGGTGTGGGTCCCTTGCTCTGGGCTCAGGGACAACATATGGGAGACACCCAGGATCATTGGAACCAGTAGCATTCCACAGAGACATGGAGGTCTCTGTGTTATGGTGGGGGGACTGGGGAGCTGTCAATAAACTGTGATACTTCTCTGTGCCAGGCACAGGGCTAGATGCCCCGAGTGAGGGCTTGAATCATCAGAGAGGGACGAAAAGGCATTCCTGGCCCAGGACACAGCTTAAGCAAAGGCTGGAGGGAAGGAGCTGGTGAAAAGAACAGTAAGTGGGAGGTGAGGAGAGAAAAGCAACTTGAGGTCACATGGGGAAGAGCGACAAAGAGGCCAGGCTCGTAAGACCGATTCCTCAATCCTTCCTCACCTGCAGCCCTGGGACCCTGGGAGGGCTGATGTGGCTTTCTCGGGTTCAGGGCAAGTACTTTGAGATCCAGTTCAGCCGCGGTGGGGAGCCAGATGGGGGCAAGATCTCCAACTTCTTGCTGGAGAAATCCCGAGTGGTCATGCAGAATGAAAACGAGAGGAACTTCCACATCTACTACCAGGTGCGCGGAAGGGGGCCGTGGGGCTGGGGCAGAGGGGGCCCCACCTGGAGCCCAGGGGGAGACAATGGGAGGGTCAGCGTTCGGAAGCCCATGACAGTGAGGACTCGGGGATTACGAGGGCTGGGCCAATCCATCACCACATGCGTGAGCATCGTTTGCCCTCCAGCTGCTGGAAGGGGCTTCTCAGGAGCAACGGCAGAACCTGGGGCTCATGACCCCCGACTACTATTACTACCTCAACCAAGCAGACACCTACAAGGTCGACGGCACCGATGACCGGAGCGACTTCAGTGAGACTCTGGTGAGCGCCAGCTGCCCCTCCAGCCCCGGGAAACTTCCCGTGTTACAAGTTGGGAAACCAAGGCCCAGAGAGGGGAAGGAACTTGCCCAAGGTTACAGAGCAAATGAGTGAAAGAGCCAGGACAGAGACCCAGGTGTCCTGACTCCTCAGGTCTGTGCCATGGCCCCCAAAACCTAACCCAGGGGGCAGGCTGGAGGTCGGGATTTGTGGCACAGGCTCTGTCCCTGTTGTGCCCCCAGAGTGCCATGCAGGTCATCGGGATCCCGCCCAATGTCCAGCAGCTGGTCCTGCAGCTTGTGGCAGGGATCTTGCACTTGGGAAACATCAGCTTCCGCGAAGATGGGAATTATGCCCGGGTGGAGAGTGCAGACCGTGAGTGTTGGTGCTGTGGAGGGCGGGGTGGAGGCGTGTATGCATGTGTGACCTGCTTCCTCCCTGTGTGGCCCCCGGGGGTAAGGTCCCATGAGGACAAGATCGGTGTCACTGGGCAAAATGGGGAGACATGGGGGCGCTCACAAGAAACCCAAGAGCCCAACGGACTGCTCCCTTCCCCCCACCCGCCCCATCACCTGGCAGTCTTGGCCTTCCCCGCCTACCTCCTGGGCATAGACAGCGGGCGGCTGCAGGAGAAGCTGACCAGCCGCAAGATGGACAGCCGCTGGGGCGGGCGCAGCGAGTCCATTGATGTGACCTTGAACGTGGAGCAGGCAGCCTACACTCGGGACGCCCTGGCCAAGGGGCTCTACTCCCGTCTCTTCAACTTCCTCGTAGAGGCAAGTGGGGCCGGGGGTGGGAGAGGAGCTCAGGGACAGCACCAGGCCCTGGGCTTGGACCAGCCCAGCGGCGGTGGGGGGGGGGGGGGCGGCGAGGGGGGCGTCTTGACTGTCATGACCAGTTTGTGGGCATGACCTCACCAATGCCCAGCCGTAGGAGGCGCCAAGCAGGGCAGGAGGTGATCTGATGGGAGATTTAGGGGTTTCCTGGCTGTAGCATGGAGCCCAGGAAGGAAGGGTCTATTGGAAACGTCCAGGCCTGCACTGAGATGGGGGCTGTTGGGATGGACAGGGGTGGGTGCGTTTGAGAGCCACGAGGTGGGGGGGGGGCTGTCAGGAGGACAAAGTGATGGACTAGACGGGGGTGGATGAGAATGGGACGTGTCAAGGTCAAGAATAGTGACTGTAGTAGCCAACATTCCATAGCACCTAATGTGTGCCCGCTATGGTTCTGTTTTCCATGCATCAGTTAATTTAATTCTTAGAAAATAGACCCCTAAGAGAGTTGCTACTATTACCCATTTTAAAGATGAGAAAGTAGAGGTGCAGAGTGGTTAAGGGGCAGAGCCAGCTCCCAAGGCAGGAACCCAGATGTTCTAACACCTGGGTTTCTCATAGGAATGACCGATGGGGGAAGGGGTATGCACAGAGGTGGGGAAGGCAGGAGAGAAACTGGTGGGAGGGGACCCAGCCTGTGAACATTGCTAAGAGCATTTCAAGAGAGTGGCAGGCCACTCACCTAGTGTCCCCACCGCATCACAGGCCATTAACCGTGCCATGCAGAAGCCCCAGGAGGAGTACAGTATCGGTGTGCTTGACATCTATGGCTTTGAGATCTTCCAGGTACGTATGACACTGCCACCAGCCCATGGCCACTCTAGGGTGGCCCAGTGGCCCCGGCCTCCAGCATCAGCCCACTTAGGGAAGCATTCTTTCCCTCTCTTGGCAGAAAAACGGCTTTGAGCAGTTCTGCATCAACTTCGTCAACGAGAAGCTACAGCAGATCTTTATCGAACTCACCCTAAAGGCTGAACAGGTGGGCAAGGGCAGCCAAGTGGCCAGGAGCAGGGGACACTGGGGGTGGAGGCAGGACCATGAAGGTCGCCAAGCAACCAGGGGACACCCCAGCCCCACACTGGCACCTGTCTCTGCTGACCTGTCCAAGCTCCTTCCTTCAGGAGAGGTTTTCTGCCTCTAAAGGTTTGACAAGGGCTAGGGAAGAGCCTCTTTGTTCACACCTTCAACAATTACTTATTGAGCACCTGCTGTGTACCAGGCACTATCTGCCTTGCTAGGGAGACCTCCATGAACAGGACAGACAAAATTCCCTGCTGTTTTCATTCAACCCGTCCCATAGAAGCAGAGCCTGAGACTAGGATTCAGGGCAAATACCAGGAGATGACTGAAGAAGTGAGAAAGGGATTTTTTTTAAAAAAACCACCATTCTTTTTTTTTTTTTTTTTTGGCCACTCCACACGGGATTTTAGTCCCCCCACCAGGGATGAAACCCATGCCCCCCCTGCAGTGGAAGCGCAGAGTCTTAACCACTGGACCACCAAGGAAGTCCCCAGAAAGGGATTTTTTTTTAAGAGCCAAATAGGATGTATTCATGAGAAGGTCACACTTCAGGCAACTGGGGCTCAATTCTTGGACCCCTGGGGAAACTTCTGACCTGCCCCACACGGGGGAATGGGCTTTGTTATCAGAGACAGTCCTAAGTGATGAGATGGGAAGAGGAGTTATATGGGGGGTGGGGGGGAACATCTGTCACACCTCCTTCACCCATCCTCATGAAGCTCAAATTCTAGAAACACAGGCACCTTTGCTCAGACACCTGGTCCCATCCCTGCCCCCTTTGCCACCACCAGGAGGAGTACGTACAGGAGGGCATCCGCTGGACCCCCATCCAGTACTTCAACAACAAAATCGTCTGTGACCTCATCGAAAACAAGCTGGTGAGGGCCAGGGCAGATTTGGGGGTTCTCACTGGGCCCCGGAGCTGGGCTTGGGAGAGCTGGGAGAGCCGGGGCATTTCCAGCCCCCGTAGGCCCTTCTCACCCATGCTCCCCCTTGGGCAGATGGAGCCCCACTGACGATACCTATCAGCCACCTGGCCCATTCACTCTGCTTACCTGCTCACCTTTCACTTATCCACTCAACAAACATCCCCCCAGGCAGGCTGCTGGGGATAGAGGGGTCAGAGCTGACAGATCCCCCCACCATCTCAGTCTGGGGAAGGGATACAGGCATGGATCCTTTATGGGGTCCCCCACCCTATCCTGCACCAGCGAGCTTCCACAGCAGCCCCCATACATCTGGGCCCCCCACCAGCACCTTTTGCTCTTGTATTTGGAAGCCTCTCCTCTCCCTCCCCAATGAGCGAGACGGGGGCAGGGCCGGGCAAGGCTGATCCCTGCCCCGCCCACCCCACCCGACGCCCTCACCCGCAGAACCCACCAGGCATCATGAGCGTCCTGGACGACGTGTGCGCCACCATGCACGCCACGGGCGGCGGCGCCGACCAGACGCTGCTGCAGAAGCTGCAGGCGGCCGTGGGCACCCACGAGCACTTCAACAGCTGGAGTGCCGGCTTCGTCATCCACCACTACGCGGGCAAGGTGCGCCCCACCCCCGCCCCATGGACCCCAGGGGGATTCCGCCCAGACCCCCAGCCAGGGCTGAAGAACTCCACCGGCCCCCTTCTCCAGCCCTCCCCCGACTGGCCAGAAACACAGACCCCCTACCACTGACCCCCAAGAACTGGCCCGTCACCCCAACCCATGGCCCTTCAGCCGGGGCTGTGGAACCCACTGGCCCATGATCAAGCCCACAGCTCTCCCAGCTAACAGGACAGGTCCCCCCCTTATAGGACACAAACTCCCCCCCATCGACCCCAAATTAAGCGGCAGACCCCCAAGCCCCAAACTGAGCTGTAAGCCCCACTATCCCCCTGACCCAGGACACAGCCCCCCTCCTTCTGATCTCAACTTGGAGTCCCCAGGGCCATGTTGCCAGCCACTGCCTCCACGATAGGCTGGAGCCCCCTACACACAGGCCCCTAGCCAAGGCTTTAGAAATCCACTGGCCTCCGACCCTGGCCATGGCCCCCCTCCCCAGTTTACAAGACTGAAGACTCTCCCATTGACCTTAACATGGGCAGCGAAGAACCTCAGGGGCCCCCTGGCCGTACTGCAGCCCACCAATCCCTAAAATGGGCTGGAGCTCCCGTGTTCCCTCAGCAGGAAGTAGCCCCGACAGAAACTATGCAGGGCCCCCACCTTGCGGATGGCAGACCCAGCCCACAAGCCTGGCCAAAGCCCCCCCCCACCAACCCCCAGCCAGTGCTGTCACCCTCCTGACACAGTCCCCCAGCCCCCAGCCCCCCAACCAAGCCCAATACAGATGCTCAATCTGACCTTTTGACACCAAATTCAGTCGTGGAATCCCCGGGGCCCACCCCTGCCAAGACTGCAGCCCCTCACCCCCCAATCTGAGCTCTAACTATCACCTCCCCATCCCTCGGATCCAGCCTGCAGCCCCCGCCCCCTAATCTGGACTGTGACCCCCATCTTCCCTCACCTCTGACCCAGACTGCAGCCCTGACCCTCCAACCTCACCTTGAACATCAGACCTCCAGGGCCCCCTGGCCCATGCTGCCCCCGACCCCCTATCTTGAACTGTAGACACCACCTAGTCCTCTCACCCCAGAGCAGGCCCCCACAGGACGCCCCCCCGACCCTCTGCCTAAGTCCCTCACTCCCACCACGCCGCCTTCCTCCAGGTATCCTATGATGTCAGCGGCTTCTGCGAGAGGAACCGTGATGTCCTCTTCTCCGACCTCATAGAGCTGATGCAGACCAGTGAGCAGTGAGTGGTCCCAGGCGGGAGCCTCTGGGCAACTCCTTATGGGGATGGGGGAGGTCCAGAGACCACCCCGTCTTCCCCAGAGCTCCCATCACGCCATAAACTTTGTGGGGGGGGTGGCTGTGTTTCTAATGACTGGTTCTGATTAAACAGTAGCCCGAGGTCCACAGCGGGAAGTGAGGAAAGCCCTAGCAGCAGTTCCTTATGGCCCTTCCAACGCTGCCCTCTGCAAACCCAAGCATCTGTGCTGGCGTGGACGGCTTCCCTTTTTACGCGGTGAAACCACATCTCGCTGTGCATTTTTCTGTATTCATATGTATGGATCCATCTCCCTGATCACAGCAGCATACCGGGTTCCATCTTTTTATACCTCAAAATTTTATTCAAGCGCTGCTGTGTACCAGGCATCATTTGAACTTTTGGGGGTAGAGGACTGAACAGGTCAGAGAACACAGATGCTCTCATCAAGCTGACAGCCAAGTGGCGAGACAGACATTGAACTAGAGGGAAAAAAAGGCAAATAGAATATAGCATGGGTGAAAGTTCTAAGACAGTGGTTCGTATAAAAGTGTGGTTACTAGACCAGTAACGTCAGCATCCTCTGAGCTGATTACAAACATAGAGTCTCAGGCTCCACCTCAGATGGACTGAATCAGAATCTGCACTTTAACAAGACCCCAGGAGTCATGTGTACGTTAGAGTTTGGGAACCATTGATTTAGAGCAATGCTATCCAATATTATTCCACATCCAATAGAACTGAAGCCACACACATAGTTATTTTTAAATGGCCTGATTCAGGTATAAGTTACATACCATTAAATGCATCCATTTTAAGAAATGGTTTTTAGTAAATGTTCAGAGTTGTACAACCATCACCACAATCCAGTTTGGAACACGTGCATCACCCCAAAAGATCCTTCATGCCAAATTACAGTCAGTCCCCATTCCTGCCACCCGTGTAGTTTTAAACTTTCTGGTAAGCACACTTAAAAAGTAAAAAGGTGTTGCACAACAATGTAAATGTACCTAATACCAGTGAGTAGTACATTTTTAAATGATTTAAATGGTAAATTGTATGTTGTTTTGTGTATTTTACCACACACAGACACGCACAAAAAAAGAAAGCCATGTGTACCTAACAAAACACATCTGCTGGTCAGAGTTCGTCTAGGGTTTGTTCTTTTTAAAAAACAGAATTGTAGTAAAAGATTTACCATACAACTAATTGTCTGTGGAATATTAAACAGTGAAACAATTTTTTTAAGAAAGTAAAAAGCTGAACAAGTAAAACAGGTGACATTTTTTTAATGTTTTCTTTAGCTCAGTATACCCAAAGTAGCATTTTAATATGCAATCAGTACTAAAAAAATTATTGATGAAATACTTACATTCTCTTTTTCCATACTGCATACTCTTTGAAATCCAGTGTGTATTTTAACACTCACAGCGTATCTCTATTTGGACAGGCCACATTATAAGGGCTTCAGGAACCACGTGTGACCCATGGCTGCCATATTGTAAAGCACAGAGTTATTGCTGTGGTTCACAAAGTGGGGTCCCTGGACCAGCACCCTCAGCATCACCAGAAATTATTGTTAGAAATTATTGGCCCCCAGTCCAGACCTGTGAATGAGAACCTCCAGGGGCGAGGCCCAGCTATCTGTGTTTCAACAAGCTTTCTTGGTGATTCTGGTGCCCACTGAGGTGTGAGAACCACTGGGACAAGTATGAAGAAAAACTAAGTTGGTAAGGGGGTAGACAGTGAGGAGGGCATCATTCATTCTTTTTTTTTTTTTTTGCTTTCTTTTAATTGTGATAAAATACACAAAATATAACATTTACCTTTCTACCCGTTTTAAAGTATACAGCTCAGTGGCATTAAGTATTAAGTACATTCACAATGTTGTGTAACAATCACCACTATTAGGTTCAGAAACATTTCATCACCCTAAACACATACTCTGCATCTATTAAGCAGTCCACTTCTTCTGGGTTATGGTGGTTAGGGAAGATCTCACTGAGAAGGAGGAAGAAGCTGTGAATGTAACAATGTTACCAAACCAAACTCGGGCCCCTCGCTCAATGCGCAGCAAAGCCAACCCCCTGACACTGCTTGGTGGTGAAGGAAAGTACAGCGTTTATTGCAGGGCCAAGCAAGGAGAATAGGCAGCTCATACTCAAAAGACCCAAACTCCCTGATGGCTTTCAGGGAAGGGTCTTTAAAGACAGCTTGAGGGAGAGGGTCACAGGGTGTGTGATCAGTTCGTGCACAATTTTCTGATTGGCTGATGGTGAGGTAACAGAGTGATGTTTCTGGAATCTCTATCATCAACCTTCTGGTTCCAGCCAATCTGGGGTCTATGCACTGGTGGTCAGCATATAGTTAGCTTCTTCTACCTGATGGGGGTTTTGATATCTGCAAAACAACTCAAGGATATGGCTCAGGATATTATCTATGGCCCTTGAGGAGGAACGAAAAGTCCTTAACTTTGTTTTATGGCTGAACTATTATTATTTTGTCTTGCTTGGCTGCTTTCCTTTGTTTCTGCATTTTCTCACTTTCCTGATTAAATTTGCTCTTTGGAACTCAGAGAAGGCCTGGGAGGCTAAAGTTTTTCTACAAACAAGAGGCAGGGGATATGGCGGGGAATTCTGTCTCTGGGAAGGCTCCACAGTGTCCTGCTCGGTTTCACCAAAGTGAATTTAACTGATCCCCTGTTGATGGACACTTAGGTTGTGCCCATCTATGGCTATCACAAACAGAGCTACAGCAACAAGATCCTTTTCCATACTTCTTTGCACACACGTGCAAGCCTGTGCCTGTAAGACGGTTCCTCCCAGGGGACCTGCCCCTGTTGCCCGAGATGCTGCATCACTTAGCTTAACTTTGTTCTATTTTACTTGCTACCCAAGTCATACATGGTCATGGAGGAAAAAGTAACAGTACAAATAAATCAAGGAACCAAATGGACAAAACCAACTTTCTGATTCTCACCATCACACCCCCTAGCATTAAGGAAGAACCGTACTGTACAGCATGTCCTCTGGGTCCCAGGCACCTAGACAGCCCACCCCTGGGAGGGCACCCAAGTTCCAGCTGCACCTCCGACCTCCCCTCTATCCCTGCCCAGGGCCTTCCTCCGGATGCTCTTTCCCGAGAAGCTGGATGTAGAAAAGAAGGGCCGCCCCAGCACAGCCGGCTCCAAGATCAAGGTGGGCATGGGGAGGGATGGGTCCATTTCCCTCATTCCAACGTCAATCCCTCCCCCATCCCAGGGCCTCTGCCCCTCCCTCTGGCCCCCTCTGTTCACCAGGGCCTTCTTCCAGCTCTGGGGTTAAGGAGCTTGGACCAGCTTCCTTAATGTCCTCCTAACTCCCTAAATCCAGAAGTGAACCATCATCCTAATGTTTTTTTTGTTTTTTGCTTTTTTGGTCTTTTGGTCGTGTCACTTTTTTCTTCATTGTGGTCAAATATACATAAAATTTACCATATTAACTATTTTTAAGTATACGTCTCAGCAGCAGTAAGTACGTTTGCATTTGTGCCACCATCCTCACCATCCATCTCCAGAACTTTCTCATCCTCCCAAACTGAAACTCTGTCCCCATGAAACACTCACTCCCCATCGCCTCCCCCAGCCCCTGGCCCCCACCATCTACTTCCTGTCTCTATGGATTTGACCCTTCTAGGGACCTCCTATAAATGGAATCAGACAGCATTTAACCTTTTGTGACTGGTTTATTTCACTGAGCATATCTTCAAGGTTCAAGCATGTGTCAGAATTTCCTTCCTTTTTAAGGCTGAATAATACTCCATTTATGGATATACCGTTTTTTCTTATCCATTCCTCCGTTGATGGACACTTGGGCTGTTTTCACGTTTTGGCTATTGTGAATAGTGCTGCTATGAACATGGGTGTCCCATCCTAATAATATTTCAATAACCATATATGGGGCACTTATCAGTGCTGGCAGCAAACACAAGACACTTTACAGAGGTGGGACTAGTCCCATCTGGCAGATGGCAGGCCAAGGCTCAGAGAGGCGCAGTCACTGGCCCAGATCACACAGCAGAGCTGTGATCCACACAGGGGTCTCTCCTGCCGCTCCCCCGATCCTCCCACCTGGAATGATTTCCTTTCTAGTCTCCCCTGAGGGCCTAAAATGCACAACCCTAGCCTCTCAGACACACACACGTGATTTTCTGCTTCCAAAGTACTGTGCCCCAAAGGACAGGCAGAAATTTCTGGGCAACATGCTCCCACGTGCTCAGTTACTCCATCAACAAACGTTCAACAAGAGAAGCCACCGCAAGGAGAAGCCCGCGCACCGCAACAAAGAGTAGCCCCTGCTCGCCACAACTAGAGCAAGCCCGCACGCAGCAACGAAGACCCAACGCAGCCAAAAATAAACAAATTAATTTAAAAAAAAAAGTTCACTGAGCACTTATTATGTGCCAGGCTAAGTGGTGAATATGGCAGACATGTGAGCTCCTGGTTTGCGGTTTGAGGGTCAGGTAGATGCACGATATCAACCCCATGTGATATGTGTTAACAGAGTCACATACGGAATAGACCAGGGACACCTGAGCCCGTGGTCCATCAGGTGCCACACACCCAGCCAGTGTGTCCTGTCTCTTGTATTCAGGGTGGGAAGAGAGAGAGGCCAGAGGGTCCCATCTGTGCTCCCCACCCCCACTTTCTCCCCGCTCCCTTAGAAACAAGCCAACGACCTGGTATCCACGCTGAAGAGGTGCACACCCCACTACCTCCGCTGCATCAAGCCCAACGAGACCAAGAGGCCCCGTGACTGGGAGGAGAACAGGTGACCCCCCCCCCCGCCCCATCTGGGCCAGTCCACACCAGCTGACCCTCCCTCCACAACCCCCCCAGGGTCGTGGGACCCATCAAAGGGCTCACCCAAGCCGACCCCTAGGACCAGTGCAAAACCCCTCAGGGCCCCAGGGTTATACCTAACACTGATCAAGACCCCAAGGGAAGACCCCAGACTGTCTGTAGGATGCCCCAGGAACTAACACGGTCCCCCTCATTCCCCAAACCCCACGTGCCACCCCCTGAAATTGAAACTGACCCCCGAACAAACACAGATCCCCCAGAACCGAGGCTCCCCCAATGCACAAAACTAACTCTCAAGCAGGCCTCTGTGGCCAGCAGTGAACCTCCCTCCCTAGACCTCGGAACTCACCCCTAAACTGCCTCCAGCACGAAGCCAGACACCCCCCCCCCAACTCCCAGGACCACCAGGGGACTCAGGCTGCCCTCCCTCCAGGGTCAAGCACCAGGTGGAGTATCTGGGCCTAAAGGAGAACATCAGGGTGCGCCGGGCAGGCTTCGCCTACCGCCGCCAGTTTGCCAAGTTCCTGCAGAGGTGAGGCGCCCTCCGCCACACACACCCTGGCCCCAACACCCAGCCGCCCTGCTAGCTGCTCAAACCCTCCCCTGCCCTCCCCCTCCAGGTATGCTATTCTGACCCCCGAGACGTGGCCGCACTGGCGTGGGGACGAGCGTCAGGGGGTCCAGCACTTGCTGCGGGCGGTCAACATGGAGCCAGACCAGTACCAGATGGGCAGCACCAAGGTCTTCGTCAAGAACCCTGAGTCCGTAAGTGTGTGTGAGAGACAGACAGACAGACACCAGCATCACCTGCGTGGTCCTGCTCTTCAGGCCACTGTGCGACTGTGGGCACGCTTCCTCTCCCCTCCAAGCCTCAGTTTCTCCACTTGGAAAGTGGGGAGAGTCATAGCCACACCGCAGGATCAGGGCAAGGATTAGACAAAACAGAAAGTCCGAGGCATGGTGCCTGGCATGTAGTAGGTGCTCAAAAAAACCTAAATTAGCTGAACGGTCCATGGTGGCCAGGAAGCAGGTGAAGAAACACATGGCCGCCTGCGGTGACATCCCCTTGGAGGAAATGAGAACTCACAGCTTATCCAGAGTGTCTTTTTCTTTTTCTTTTCTTTTTTTTTTTTTTTTTTGTGGCCGTTCCATACAGCTTGCAGGATCTTAGTTCCCCAACCAAGGATTGAACCCGGGCCCTCAGCAGTGAGAACGTGGAGTCCTAACCACTCACTGGGCCGCCAGGGAATTCAGAATGTCTTTTCGACCCTTCCTTTCTTCTTTCTTTCCTCCAGCCCTTTTTTCTTTCTACCGTCTTCATTTTTTCCTTTGCCCTCCTTCCTCCTATCTTGTTTTCTTTCTCCTCTTTTCTTCTTTCATTCCTTCGTTCATGAACACATTTGAGTCCCCGGGCTCACCCTACTCCAGTATAACCTCATGTTAACTTGGTTACATCTGCAAAGACCCTCTTTCCAGATGGGGTCACAATCATAAGTTCCCACCAAGTGGACAGGAGTTTTGGGAGAACGCTATTCAACCCAGTACACCAGGGCCAAGCTCAGATTTGGGGCACACCCACCCCTGCCTTTCCCAGCATAAAGGAGATGCCTTTAAAACCCTGGAGACAGGAAGATTCATTTCCCAAACTGAAAACAAATCCTCTTCACTGGGCAGAAATAACAAGGTTGGAGGACACTTGTCCTGGTTGACTGGCCCACCCCCAGTTCTGCATGGCTGGTCTCCCTTTACTCATAACTGTCCTTCCCTCGGCAAACCACAGAATGCATTTACGTGACCTCCAGACACCCTATACAAGGCATTACTTGAACGTGCTTTGCACACGTACCCATGGACCCACAGAGTATTGGTCTGAGAATCAAAAGAAGATGTAAATGCCAGTCAACTCCCTACAACCTGTGAACCTGCGATGTTTTTTTTTTTTTTCCTGGTGAGAACTCCCCACTTTTTATGAACAGTTATTAAACACCCACAGCTTTAAAAGTCCTTCAAGGTATATATTTTTAAAGTGAGAATTCTTTTAGTCCTGGCAGGGAAGCCTGGGGTTTCTGGGAGACATCAGCCACCTTGGTCAGCAAAGTGGCAGCCACGCTTTCAGCAGTGATGTGATATTTGTGTATTTGAGAAACCCCTCTGGGTGAAATGTCAATTATTTTTCTAAATAAAGCCCGACTTTATTTTCAATACTTTTCCCATTTTCACTGATTGACAATGCTGTCCCTTCTGTCACTTAAATTTCCATTTGAATTATGACATTTCCCCATCATCCATCCTGGTCCGACTGGTTGTTCTATTCTTTGACCAGCACCCCATTGTTTTTATTACTGTAGATTTGTAATATTTTCATATCCAGTAGGTCCCTTTCCATGATACAGTCGCCGGTTATTATTCCAGATGACTTGCTCTAATATAGTTTATTCTCTAAGTCCCCTGTGGGTGGAGACTCTTAAAATTCAAAAGCCTTTTCTCTGCTTTCTGTGAAAGCTTCCTTTCCAGGGCTGCCACGGATGGGTGTGCAGGTTGTATACTGCACAACCATGTGGTAGCCGGTCACATCCCAGTCCTATCCATCAGATTTTCATATCTGCAGTACTTTGTTGGTTTTCCAAGATGCACACTGGTTTGCATTTCTAACATGTCTGAAACTGAAGGGTACCTCACATGGATGACATGCCTCAGTTTAATTAGCATGAGAAACCATGATGTTATACCATTTCCGGTAAGACCACACAGCTAGTAAGTGGCAGAGCTGGGATTTGAACCCAGCAAGACAAACCTGCAGTTATAATTTAATGCAGAAGATTGTGCCCCGTATTGGGACCCTGGGTCTGGTCATTTGGAGAAAGACAAAATTTTTTGCCCACAGTGTAAGAGCATGTGTGCGGGTGCCTGTCGGCAAGAGCACGTGGGTGGGGTGGGCTCAGGGGAAACTGGAGACTGTGTTCCCTGGGGAGATGCCAGGACCCACCGGCCCTCCTTCTTGCCCAGCTCTTCCTTCTGGAGGAGATGCGAGAGCGCAAGTTCGATGGCTTTGCCCGCACCATCCAGAAGGCCTGGCGGCGCCATGTGGCAGTCCGGAAGTACGAGGAGATGCGGGAGGAAGGTGAGAGGCTGCAGGTGGGAGGCTGGGGCTGAGGACAGAGGGGCCTGAAGGAGCCAGGCTGTGACCTCTGCCCCCCACCCTGTGTCGCCACAGCTTCCAACATCCTACTGAACAAGAAGGAGCGGAGACGGAACAGCATCAATAGGAACTTCGTTGGGGACTACCTGGGGCTGGAGGAGCGGCCGGAGCTGCGTCAGTTCCTGGGCAAGAGGGAGCGAGTGGACTTTGCTGACTCGGTCAACAAGTACGACCGCCGCTTCAAGGTGAGGCACTAGCAGGCGGCCACATCTGGGACCCTGACCCTAGCCTGGCCACCCCCCACCAGAGGTACACCCTCACCTGGCCCAGACACACCTGCCCACAGGTATAGGCTCAACTAATGTAGATACAGCTGTCCATCAAATACACCCTCGTGTAGCCCAGACACACCTGTCCATCAGGTACATCTTCACCTGGCCAAACACATCTGTCCATAATTACACACTCACCTTGTTCAGAAGCCCTGACCACAGATTCACCTTCACTTATCCGGGACATACTTGTCCATTAAGTACATTCTCACCCAGTCTAGACAGACCTCTCAGTTAGACACACCTTCACCTGGCTCAAATACACCTGTGCACAGGTAAACTCTCATCGGTCCTGGGCACCCATGTCCAGCAGGCATACCTTCACCTACCCTGTACCTGTTCACTGCCCAGAAACCCTTTTCTAGCCAATATACCCTTACTTAACCTCCTGTTTCTTATATAAAGTAACCACTCATGTAGCTTCACATGGAGGGACCCTCACCTGACCTGTCCTTCACCTGACCTGCCAGTGCTACCTCTCTGCCTGGGGTTGATCCCCTGGGGCCAGGCTGCCGATGTCCGGGGCTCCCTCTGGTTTTGCATCCTCATAGGCCATCAAGAGGGACTTGATCCTGACGCCCAAGTGTGTGTACGTGATCGGGCGGGAGAAGGTGAAGAAGGGACCTGAGAAGGGCCAGGTGCGTGAGGTCCTGAAGAAGAAGCTGGAGATCCAAGCCTTACGGGGAGTTTCCCTCAGGTGGGGCTCCCACAGGCACCCCCGCCAGCCCCCTTCATTCTCAGCTGCCCTCTTACTTGTTACCCCATTTGTCACCCTGAACGTCTTACCTGCTGCTGTACCTGCAACCTTCTCTTGGTCCTACCTGTCACCTTCACCTGCCCTCGCATTCATGATCCTTATTTGCCAGCAGCACCTGTCCCCTCACCTGACCCTTACCACCTTTTCCAACTCCTTGCCACCTCTCCCGTTTCCCCCCACCTGTGTAAACCCTCACTTGCCCCTTACCTGACCCCTGACCCTCCCCTGTCACATCTCAAATGTCAGTCCTTCTGCCAGCCTCACCTGTCACTCTCACCTGCCTTTCCTCCCGCCCCTCCTCCAGCACGAGGCAGGACGACTTCTTCATCCTGCAAGAAGACACGGCCGACAGCTTCCTGGAGAGCGTCTTCAAGACCGAGTTCGTCAGCCTCCTGTGCAAGCGCTTCGAGGAGGCGGTGCGGAGGCCCCTGCCCCTCACCTTCAGCGACACGTACGACCCTCACCTCCTGCACCATCCTCGGGCTGGGCACTGCTTCCTCCTCCGCCTCACGGACCGGCCAAAATACGCCCGTGCCTCGTCCCCTCGCACCCCAGCCCGGGTCCGGCAAGGATGGGATGGGGAGGTGACCCCCTCTTGGGGGGAGGTGGGGACCCCCACAGCTTCCTCCTCTCCTCACAGACTACAGTTCCGGGTGAAGAAGGAGGGCTGGGGCGGAGGTGGCACCCGCAGCGTCACTTTCTCCCGTGGCTCCGGCGACGTGGCGATGCTCAAGGCTAGCGGCCGGACCCTCTCGGTCGGCGTGGGTGATGGACTGCCCAAAAGCTCCAGTGAGTCTACGCCGAACCAGGAGACAGAGACGAAGAGGCGCTCAGGAAGAGGCGGGCCCCTAGGGGCGGGACCAGCCATAGGGACCAATCAAGGCTGTGGGGGCGGAGCCAGTGGCGCGGGGCCAAGGGTGGGTGAGGGCCATGGAGGGGCGGGACTTGAGAGACCTAAAGAGAGAACGCGGCCGTGAAGAGGGCAGGGCTCGCGAGGTGACCAATGAGTGGGCGAGAAACATGGAAGGGGCGAGGCCGCGGAGTCCACCCTTGAGCAGGCTATGAATGGGGAGAGCCTTGGAGTGGGCGGGCCCAGGAGCCAATGAGAGATAGGTTCCCGGAGGGGCGGAGCCAATTATTGGGCGGAACCAGTGTTCCAGTAACTAAGGGGCTCCCTGCTGATGGGCGAGCCAGTGAGCCGGGGGGGCGGGGACCGCGGCGGAGCCACAGGGTGGATTAGACTTGTGGGCGGGGCCAAGAACCTCGTCTGGTCACCACTCAAATTCCTACATCTTTTGCCCTTTCCCTTTCAGAGCCTACACGGAAGGGAATGGCCCAGGGAAAACCTAGAAGGTCGGCCCAGGCCCCTACCCGGGCAGCTCCCGGGCCCCCTAGAGGTGAAGAGACACCCCCCACTAAGTGTCTTCCTTGCCTCTTGTGGGCTCCAAGGCCTAAACCAGACCTCTTGTCGACAGGATCTAACAAGCAGAGTTGACCATGCTCTTCTTTTCTGTCCAGAACTCTCCATAGCTCCCCATCTCCCAAAGAATAAAGGCAAAGCTTAGTTTGGTATTCAAAGCCCTTCAGAATCCGAACCCAGCTAACCACTGACCTCTTCTCTCCTCCCACCTTACACTCCTGTCATGCAAGCTACATGTTATTTTGCCAACTTACCAAATTTGTTCTTACCTCCAGGCCTTTGCTTGGGCTGTTTGCTCTGCCTGTCTCCCAAATTCCTACTCCACTTGAGCTCTTATTCATCCTCCAAGACTCACCCACAAAAGCCGTCCTACAGAAGAGGGTAGGGGAAAATCTTACCCCTTCAGAGTCTCCCTCTAGGGCCTCCTAGCCCCAGGGTCTCTCTCTCCAGGCCATTCCTTACCATACTGGGTTAAGAGTAGCTGCCTCTTCCCTCAGACAGGGAACTTGGAGCCAAGTCCCCCCAAATCGTCCTAGCATCACCCTGACAAATGCCCCCATCTCATTGCAGGCCTGGATCGCAATGGGGTGCCTCCCTCTGCCAGAGGGGGCCCCCTACCCCTGGAGTTCACATCCAGACGGGGCTCCCAGAAGCCACCACAGGGCCCTCCATCCTCAGCCTTGGGGGCCAGCAGACGCCCACGGGCACGGCCGCCCTCGGAGCACAACACAGAATTCCTCAATGTGCCTGACCAGGGCATGGCTGGGTAGGTGGTGTGGGAGGGCAACCCCAGGAGGTGGGGGAGTGTCTGGGGCTATGACGAGTGCCTCCATGTGCCCACAGCATGCAGAGGAAGCGCAGCGTAGGGCAGAGACCTGTGCCCGGCGTGGGCCGACCTAAGCCCCAGCCACGGACACATGGCCCAAGGTGCCGGGCACTGTACCAGTACGTGGGCCAAGATGTGGACGAGCTGAGCTTCAACGTGAACGAGGTCATCGAGATCCTCATGGAAGGTGTGTGTGCCAGGGCAGAAATGGGAGGAGCCAGGGTCTGGAGGTCACCTCCTAAGCCATCCTGGGAGCCTGGCCTCACTTGTATCGCACCCCGTACCAGCCTCATTCTTCTCACCTGTCAAGCACTAGGACTAATGGCAGAACCTACTTTGTGAGTAGGAAATGGGACATGTCTGGATGGCCCAGGCCTCCAGACCTCCTACCTTGCCCCTGGGTTGCCCCTGGGTTGCCCCTAGAGAAGCCTGGGACTCAACAGCACCCTCTGCAGTTGGGTAGGGGAACCCTTAGGGGTCATTCCTGGTTCCACCAAGGGGATTATGGAGGGACCTATAGGAGGAGATGGATGAGGGACGAGCACAAGTGAATGGTCTAGAAAATGTCAGAGTGTGAGCCAGTGGCAAGGAAAACCCACGCGTTGCTCCCTCCCTTCCATCTTCTCTTTTTTTTTTGGAAGTCCCCTAAAAGACATGTTTTTTTCTTTTCTTTGCCGCACCGCTCGGCTCGTGGGATGTTAGCTCCCGGACCAGGGATCAAACCCGGGCCCTCGTCAGTGAGAGCGCAGAGTCCTAACCACTGGACCGCTGGGGAATTGCCCTTCTGTCTTCTCTTTTCAGCTTCTGCCTTATGCCAGGCCAGTGCAGACGAATAAGACAGAAAGACAGACACAGAGCCAGCATGAAAGGCTTTCTCCAGAGTGGGCTGGGCTCAGCCTCACGCTCTCTTCTCTCCCACAGATTCCTCAGGCTGGTGGAAAGGCCGGCTGCATGGCCAGGAGGGCCTTTTCCCAGGAAACTACGTGGAGAAGATCTGAGCGGAACAGGGGCCTGGGATCCTGCCATCCCACCTGCCTGCCTGGATCCTGCCAGGAGCCAGGCCCTGCAATGCGGGTCTCGTTTCCCTTGGCTGCATTGGCCAGAAGGTCCAGTCCTGTGGCCTCCAGCCCAGCCTAGCCCAGGTCCTGGGTCGAGGGGTCACCACTTAAGCCACCCCCGGGCCCTGGCTTCCCCCAAGGCACACCTGTTTCCTCCTGTGTCAAACAGAGCTAACAGCAGAAGCTACCTCCCAGCTGCCTTGTGAGTAGGAAGTGAGTTGTGTCCTGCAGGCAAAGTGCTGGGCACAGTCGGGGGGGGCCTTGACAAGCTTGACTTCCCTCCTTCTCTCACCACTGAGGCAATAAATGTTTGCCGAGTGAAAACATGAGTTAACTTACTGAGCCCCAACAAGGACCACCTTCTCACAACCCTGTGGGGTGGGAGCAGCGAATATCCCATTTTACAGATGGAAAAATGGAGGCTCAGAGAGGTTTAGTCACTCACCCAAGATTGCACAGAGCCAAGTCTTGAACTCAGATATGCTTCTGCCCCTCACAAAGCTTGAGTTTGTCTCACTTGCTAGCTTCCAGAAGCTGCATGCCAGCTTTCCTGCAGCAAATGTTCCAGTGGGTCCTATCAGCTTTGACTCTGCACGCCCCCGCAAACAAACTGGGACCCTACTGGACCCTGACAAAGGAGGCAGGTCCCACATGGCCCCCCATAATTCACCCTGAATCATCCCTGAACCCTGACCCCCACCCCATGTCTGTGTTTTCTTAGCCCTCACTCACCTAGCGTCAGGACCAGTTCTGACATTCGAGGACCCTGGCCTTCTGCACTTATTGTCATGGTGAAGAGGGGGTCAGCCTAGCTACCAGCTGTCTGTTGGTCTCCGCAGCTGTCTCCAAACCAGTGCCGGAGTCTGAGCCTTTCAGACCTCCCTGCAGGTGCAGCTGAAACCTTAGGTCTGACCCTAAGGATCCTGACCTTCCAAATGAACACCCCCTCTGTGCTCAGCCCCACAAAGAGCAGTCAGTCTGGGAGAGATGGAGCCAGACGGGTGGGGTCAGGACTGAGCCAGAGAAGAGACAGGGGCTGGAGCAGGGGAGGGAGATGCAGAGAGAGTGTGGACATTGCTGGAGGAGCCAAGAAGGATGAAAAGGGTCAGCAGATCTTTTTTTTTTTTTAATTTTATCTTTATTTATTTATATATATATTTTGGCTGCGTTGGGTCTTTGTTGCTGTGGGCGGGCTTTCTCTAGCTGCAGTGAGCAGGGGCTACTCTTTGTTGCGGTGCGCGGGCTTCTCACTGAGGTGGCTTCTCCTGTTGCGGAGCACGGGCTCTAGGCGCGCGGGCTGCAGTACTTGTGGCGCACAGGCTTAGTTATTCCGTGGCATGTGGGACCTTCCCCGACCAGGGCTGGCAACCCATGTCCCCTGCATTGGCAGGCAGATTCTTAACCACTGCGCCACCAGGGAAGCCCTGGGTCAGCAGATCTTGATGGCAAATACCACACAGAGTGATCTATGCTGTGATGGGAGGACTCCAGGCAGAGGACACCTACCCACCTGGGGGATGGGAGATGAGGTATCAAAGAAAGACTGGTCAGCAGAGCCTTCTGTAGAATCTACACCTACCTGGGAAGCTGAGCGTGGCTGGGAAAAAAAAATCCCAATTTTGCAGCTGGGTCTCAACAGCCCTTTTATTAGCCAATCACTATACAAAAGCATTTAACCAGTCCCTTGAATGTCCCTGGTTCTCTGCATCTCTGACTTTTGCCCCTCCACTGCCCAGTCACCACTGTGCGTGTCTCTCTGCAAGACTTAGATTGGGGGACAGAGTGGGGGAGGACTGTGTGAGCCACCACCTCATCAGCTGGGCATTTCCTGGTGCTGAAGGGGAATGAGGGCCTCTGTCTCCCTTCTCTGCCCTAGAATTCATCATGCAGGCTGCCCCCACTCCTGGCACTTTGGGGTACAGCCCTGTGGCCCCACTGCCATAGCAGGCATCCTGTTTGCAGGAAGTGGGGCCTTCCGGGCAGGACTGATGGGTGAGGTTTGGGCAAGGCACTGGGGATGAAGAAGGGAGTGGGTTTGACATCTTCTAACAGACAGCATCTCACATCTAGGTTATAAGCATCTTCGGACTGCAAACCTCAGAGTCAGCTTGGTCCCACCCACTCAGCAACATCCTGTTGACTCTTTTACAAAATTTCTTAAGTTGGGCCCCTCCTCTCCCTTTCTTGGTTCCCTGTCCTTTCTGGGACCTCGCCCCACCCTTCCCCAGATTGCACCAACCTCCCCTGCACACACACACACACACACACACACACACACACATCCCTCCACCCTGCATCAAAATGATGTTTTTTTAATTAAGGAGTTTTTAATACAGTTAATGAGTTTTAACTGTATTAATGATAATCAAAAGAAAACAGTTTTTTAAAATTCAAACAGCCCATGGGAATTCCCTGGCCGTCCAGTGGTTAGGACTCTGCGCTTTCACTGTGGTGGGCCCGGGTTCGATCCCTGATCAGGGAACTAAGACACAAGGGGTTTTTTTGGCTGCATTGCACAAGCTGCATGGTGCGGCCAAAAAAAAAAAAAAAAAAAAATTCAAACAGCCCAAGAGTGTGAAAAATCTGTCTTCCCCTCACTCGAAAATTCCTGTCCCCCCCAATTTGTTAACGTCTGTCTCCTTCCAGTGGTATTCTTAGCATATAAAAGCAGATAGGGGGGTTCCCTGGTGGCGCAGTGGTTGAGAATCTGCCTGCCAATGCAGGGCACACGGGTTCGAGCCCTGGTCTGGGAAGATCCTACATGCCGCGGAGCAACTAGGCCCGTGAGCCACAACTACTGAGCCTGCGCGTCTGGAGCCTGTGCTCCGCAACAAGAGAGGCCACGATAGTGAGAGACCCGCGCAGCGCGATGAAGAGTGGCCCCCGCTTGCCACAACTAGAGAAAGCCCCCGCACAGAAACGAAGACCCAACACAGCCATAAATAAATAAATAAATAAATCCCATTTAAAAAAAAAAAAAGTCATGTTCCTTGCTTTAAAAAAAAAAAAAAAAGAAACGTACGTTGGATAGGTGACTCATTCCACGCCGGTATACCCAATGCTCTCCATCCATCCTCCTGAAAACACGCACCTCTCCATCCTTAGACTACACCCGTTCCGGGTGTCCCGAGGACGGACAGTTGGCTTGCTTCCTGCCCTTGGCTATCTCAGCAGACCCATTGCAACGTCAGAACTAAGTGCATTGAAAATTTTGACGGCCACTGCCAATTTCCCTCCAAAGAGGAGGCCCTCTAAACACGACCTCTTCAAAAAAAAAAACCGCTGTTTATCCCCTTTCGAGGTATGGTGACGGGACTGGAGAGGATGAAGATGCTCATTTTGCAGAGGAGAACACAGAGGCCCGGGAAGATTTTAATCCTAGATCTCTGCGTGCAGATTCTTTGCACCCTATGACTGCCCTCGGCTTGCAAATCCGCCACGGCGCACGTTCCGCTGTCCAGGACAATCCCGGATCTCAGGCCCCGCCTCCTCGCGGAGCACTGTGCACAGGCCCCCTCCCCCATTCTCGCGAGAGCTGGGAGGCGAAAAATGGCGCCGACGTGAGCGTGAGCCCGCGGCCACCGAAGGAGTCGCCGCAGCCTTAGCTGGCGCCGCCGGAGTCGCGGGAACAAGAGCCCGAACCAGGCCGAGGATGGTGAGCGCGGCGCCGGGGACGCGGACGCGGCGAACCAGCGGGGACTGGCGGGGAGCGGCCCTGTTGCGCACATAGCCTCCGCCCGACCCCGCCCCCACATCCGGGCACTCGCCCGCCGCTGGCTATCACTCGGGGAGCACCCTGCCCCCTACTTCCGGGCCTGGTTTCGATTGGGCCACGCCCACAGGGCTCGGGCACCACCCCAGATCTTCATACGGCCGGGGCCCCAGCACTTCCAGTTCGCCTGCACAGCTCGAGCCCGGCTGGTAGATATAGCTCCATCCTGGAACACCCACTCGGCCACTACTGGCCCCTCCAGCAACTTCCTAGCCGCGCCCGGTTCAGAGCCCCGCCTTTACCCCGCCCACTCCCTCTGGGCCACGCCCCTGCCTTGTAGGGGCCTCCCACCTTTCCAAGTTAGGGTCAAAGGCATGCTTCTTTCATGTAGGTGATTCTTAGAAAGGTACCCCCTTCTACATTTGGAACAACTCCAAGCTCCCTCCCAGAGGATGGGGACACAGGAGGCAGGAGCTCAATCCACCCTCACCCCCTGCCACTCCTTAGGATGGGGGCTGACTGGGTGACGTCTCCGGGGCATTTGCTGCTTCAGGAATGCCCAGTGGTCTTGGCGGGGTGGAGGAGTTCCCCTGGCTGTCCCAGGCAGACCCTGGGCCCAGAGGGGTTCTCCCCACCTCTTCCTTCCACCAGGAGGAGGAAACCTCGGGTCCCAGCCCGGACATGCCGGCCACTGCAGAGCCCAGCTCCTGTGAGACCGACAAGGAGGTGTCCCCAGTTGTTGCTGCTGTAGCCACCTCCTCTTCCATGGGGGAGGAGCCAGGCTCTGACCAGGCAGCCACACCGCCAGTGTGGGAACGTGGAGGGCTTGGAGGGACCCAGCAGGGTGCCTCCCCAGCCCCAGACAGTGGCCATGCTGGCCCTGGACCCGGCCTTGGCCTGACCAGCACTGTCTCCGGAACCAGTGAGGACCTGCGGCCTCCCAGACGACGCCCACCACCAGGTGACCCGTGATGGGGCCTTCTGGGGGATCACAGGCCTGGAACGATATAAGTGAAGAATACAGAGTATCTCCAGACTTGGGGCCCATCTAGAGGGAATCACCACTTACTGAGCCCCAGGTGTATGCCAGGCTGTGGCTACAGTGAGGAGCCAGGCCAACTCAGCCCCAACCCTCTGTTGGGGGAGGCAGAGGGTGAAGGCCCCAGTAAGAGACCATAGCGTAATTGCAGCCCCATACATGCCTCTCTGGGGTAGAGCCCTGGACAGTGTGGATAGAGAAGGGACGGTGACACCCCCCTCCCCCCGCTTCTGTGCGTCCTGCAGGGAAGCAGATACCCTGCTCCAGCCCTGGCTGCTGCCTCAGTTTCCCAAGCGTTCGAGACCTGGCACAGCATCTGCGTACCCACTGCCCACCCACGCAGTCCCTGGAAGGTAGGGCCAGGGTAGGTGGTGGGGAGGCAGGTTAGGGCGGGAGGCAGGCAGAGCCGACTGGCCACCCCTCTCCACTCCTCTGTCCTTCATCCCTGCCCTGCCAGGCAAGCTCTTCCGCTGTTCCGCCCTGAGCTGCACCGAGACTTTCCCCAACATGCAGGAACTGGTGGCACACGGCAAGCTGCACTACAAACCCAATCGCTACTTCAAGTGAGACCCCGTCCACCCCCACCTCTGCTGGTGCTCGGTGACCGGGCAGCTCCCCCAGCACTGATTTGACAGCCACTACCTGGGGTCCGGGCTTTTCTCCCTTCCTAGTCCAGGGGGTTGGGTCGGGGAAGTGGGCGTGACCTAGGGCAAGCCTTGCCCTTAACCTGCCCAGAAGAGAGACTGGTCGCTAGAGCAAGTTCCAGGGACCCCGAGGGCGGGGCTTGGAAGGGGTTTGGGGGGGGGGACATACTTGGCGTGGCTCCGCCCAGCCCTCTACCTCCCAAGAGGAAAAGCGATCACCTAAGTCACAATTGAGACTTCCTTCCTCATCTTCCCAGGGCTCCGACCTGGAGGGGTCCGGAAGGGTCACGACCACAGTAGGGGGACGCTTAGGGCAAATTCCTCCCCCGCAGATGGGGGATCTGTTGTTTGGGCCCAGGCTCCCTTACCACCCTCGAGCGGCGGCTCCGCAGGTTACTACGGATAGGCCCCTCCCTTATCCCCCAGGAGACCCAGCCCAGCCCTGTGCCGCCCCCAGGTGTGAGAACTGCCTCCTGCGCTTCCGCACGCACCGCTCCCTCTTCAAGCACCTGCATGTTTGCGCCGAGCATGCGCAGAGCCCAGCCCCACCGCCACCCCCCGCCCTCGACAAGGAGCCACCAGCGACCGAGCGCCTCCCGGAGTCCGACCCTGCGTCGGCGCCTGGGCTACAGTTCCCGCTGCTCGAGCCGTTCACGACCCCTGCCCCTGCCCCCACCGGGCCCTTCCTGCCCTACTTGAACCCCGCGCCTTTTGGCCTAAGCCCTCCACGCCCGCGCCCCTTTCTGGCCGCCGCTCCCGGGCCGCCCGCCTCCAACGCCGCAGTCTGGAAAAAGAGCCAAGGTGAGTGTGGGGGCAGGGCCGCCTGAAGGGTGGGCTGGGCTCCTTCTGACTTCTGACCTTGACCCGCCCATTTACCGCAGGTGCCGGCGGCAGCCCGCGAAGACCCCAGGGCGGCTCCGATACGCCCTCAGGTGCGTGCAGGTGATCACCGGGGAGGGTGGAGGGGATTTCTCTCCTGCGCCCTGCGGGGCATAGGGAATACTGGGAGGCAGCGGTGCCCACCCCCTTCCCAGGTGGCCAGAAATGTCACCCCCGAAATACAGGATTTTGCCTTAAAAAATTACGGCCCCTGCTCTTTATCTGCGCCGGCGTTTCCGTGTAAAACTCTCACCCGGTTCCCGAGTCCTTCCCCCTACGTTGGTTCAGAGGATGGAAGAGGGGAACGCGGATAAGTCAAGTTTGGTGCCGCCAAATACATGGGGAAACGCCCGGGAGAAACGAATCAGCCGGTCCAGAGCCCTGGCGCCTGGGAGCTGATGGGGAGGCGGGGAGAAAGGTCCGACCCGCCCTCGCCCCGGTCCTCGCCCTCGCCCAGGGCCCGGGGCTGACGGCGTCCCGCCTGCCCGCAGGGCACGCGGCCCCGAGCCGCATCGTGTGGGAGCACACGCGCGGCCGCTACTCGTGCATGCAGTGCGCCTTCTCCACGGCCTCGCGGCCCGCCATGACCCTACACCTGGAGGACCACCGCCCCATCGCCCCCGCGGCCCCGGCGCCCGGGCAGCCGCGCCCCGACGCGCCGGCGGGTAAGGCCCGGGAGCGCGCGGGTGGGGAGGGCGGGGGCCCTGAGGCGAGGGGTGGGGCCGAGGCTCAGGCGCCCCCTCCTCTGCTCCACCCAGACCCGGCCCCGCTGGCACCCAAGGTGTCGCCGCTGCTGTCAGAGGGGGAGTGTCCGGTTTTCTCGCCGCTCTGAACCACGCCGCGTTGCGGGTGGGCTGTGGGTAGTTTTGTAATTTTAGAGGGGCCTGCGATGGGCGGGGTGGCGGGACAATAAAGGAGGCAGATGAGCCAGCCTGTGCTGTGTCTGGGTCCCATGCCCCTCCAGTGCAGTCCTGGGGCGCTCCCACCTCGGAAGGGGGCAGGCCTCCCCTCACAGCCCACCTGTGTCCCACCTCCCCTGTCAACCTCAACAGTGAGACAGCTGTAGGTGGTCCTCTGTCCTGTCCCACCACTTCCAGAAACCAGATGAGATGGAAGTTTCCAGTTTTATTTTAAAACTTCCAGGAGTCAGGAGTGCCCGCCCAGCTGGAGCCCCCCAGGTCCTGAGGCCAGCACTGACTCTCAGGGAGGTGACAGGGCGGTGGGGCAGTCCCAGCAGTAGAAGGGAGGTGCCAGGGCCCCCAGGGCTGGGCACTCTGGCAAGCCGGGGCTCAGGCCTCATCGTCCTCCTCCTCCTCACTGTCTTCGGCTGCCCACTTCCCCTTCTCCCCCTGCCACAGCTCTGAGGAGGAGGGTGGGTCAAGGCCAGCCCTGGAGAGCCTGTGCTCCCTCCCTTCTCACCTCACCCCCATATAGGTCCTCTTCTTCCTATCCTTCCTGGGAAGTCAGGCTGGGGCCAGAGTTCAAAATCTGGTCCCACACTGCTGTCACCAGAACTCTGAGGGTCAAGCCTCCAGGGTATGGAAGTCCCACGCGTTGCTGGCAGCCACTCCTCGGGGCCTGGCTTTACTTCCTGCATCTTGCTCCCTTCCAGCTCAGGCTTCAATCCCGCCCCCGTTCTGGAGCACCGGAGGCAACCCCCCACCCCTTCCCCCCAGGCTGAACACCTCTGGAAACAGGGGACTCTTCCGATCATGCTCCTCCCCTGCATAGTACCCCCACTGCTCCCCACAGCTCCCCTCAGCTCTCTGGATGAAGATCCTGTTCTCCTAGTAGCCCACAAGGCCCCATCTTGAACCTCTTCACCTCCTTTTCTCAGGACCACACTCAGCATCTGTCTCCTCTTCCTCCTGGGGAACATAGACATCCTGTGAGCAAGAACCCAAGGACCAGGTCCCCAGCCCCACCCGACCCTGTTTCACTCCTTATCTCCTCCATCTTCCAAGTCATCAGAGTTGTCCTCTATCTGCGGCCAGCAAGACACCAGTCATCCCCTGGGTGGAGTCCCCAGGCCTCATACCCCTCACTCACCAGCCTCCTATCTTCCCCTTGCCCCCCTTACCATCTTCCCCCTAGTCCTCCTCGGAATCTTCGTCCCCCAGCATGTTGGCCTCAGTCTCAGAGTTGAGCAGGGTCCCCATCATCGAAGCCATCCAGGTAGCCAAGCTCTGGTAACGACTCAAAATCCTGCTCCCGTTAGCGCAGCTGCTGTGACTCCTCGAAGTTGAACAGCTCCAAGTTCTGAAGGCCCTTCAGCTTCTCCTGGGAAGGGTAACAGGGAGATCTGGGCACCCTTTGGACGTGTCCCACCTGGACCCAGGAGCCGGCCTGCCCGCCTGCCTGCCCCACTGCCCTCAGCCTCACAAGGGGCTTCAGGGCTCCAGTGTCCTTGATGGGGTTGCAGCTGAGTCCCAGGTGGCTGAGGCCAGGCGTCCACTCCGCCAGCACCTCCAGGCCCCCACTGAAGCGGCTGTCACTCAGCACCCGCTGTAGGGCCAGACGGGCTGTCAGGGAACCCTGGGGCTCAGGCCCCCTGTGAGCTCCCCTCCCCCTTCTCAGCCAGAAGCCTTGGAACCACAGCTGGGTGATCCTGGGGAAGACTCAACCTCTCTGCATCTCACTTTCTTACTCCTTAAAATGAGTGTCATGAATGCTCATCCTTTGGAGTTCTTGTGAGGATTCAAAAGAGGGATGGGGAGAGAGGGAGGGGGCTTGGGAAATGTTCGCAGGTGGTTGACATCACTCCAACCACCAAGCCTGTGGCCGGCTGCCTGGGCCCTCTCAGGAACCTGGGGAGGAGGTGGGTCAAGGGGCCCACTTTACAGATAGAGAAGGTGAGGCTAGGAGGGTAAGCTGAGCCCTGACTCTAGCCGGGCCCGGTTCCAAGTCACTGATTCTGCACCACCCCAGAAGCGGGGCACCGTTACCACTGATGAGAAAACCCAGGCAGCGAGGCCCAAAGGGCACTCTCCCCTTTTCCTGCACTTACAAGGCTCCTAGACACCCTTGGGAATATGGCTCTAGGCCCACCCCTTCCTGCATCTTCAGGGCTTGGTGTTCCATCTCCAGGGTACCAGGGTCCCCCAGCCCCTGGACTTTTCCCCATCAAGCCCCTCATTCAGCCACCCCCGAATCTAGGCAGTGCCAGTTCCCAGTCCGTCAGGACCTTCCCAGAGAGACCCAGGTATCTTGGTCCAGGTACCTGCCCACCCCCCAACCGTGTCACCCACAAAGATGCAACAGCCCCTCCCATGGGTACAGTGTGTCCATAGTCCCCCGTGGGCCCCTCGCTGCCCTCTGGAGCAAGCTGAAATTGCCCTGAGGCCTAGGGAGTTGGGTCACTCTGAAAACTGCCCCCTACCCTCACCCCCTCCCAACTCCCATCCAACCTTTGTCTGCTCGCCTGGGAAGTCTTACTGCTCCCACTGTCCCTTCTGGGCTCCTGCAGCCCCTGACCTCCCTCTGGCCAACCAAGCTGGGGGCCCCACAGAGGGTCCCTCCACCCCACCCCAACTCCAGGATGCCTGAAAGCTGAGTCCTCTTAGGGCCCTGGCTCCGCCCAACAGAGGGCGCCCAAGAGTGTCGGTCTGAAGGGAGAATGAATGAGGGGCCCGCGCATCCAAGCAGGCACCCACCTTGCACAGCCGCCCCAGAGCGGGCAGGTTGGCCTGAGACTGCAGGCTCACGTTGAACAGGCTGAGCCGCTCCAGGACCCAGACCTCGTCATCATCCCCAGCCTCCTCCTCGGAGGCAGACCCACATCTGGAAATGTGACCCAGAGTGCATGTCTATCCGTTCAAGGCCAGGGATGCACAGGCACAGAGGCTCCAGAATCCCCAAGCTGTGCTCTTAAGAGCAGACACAGGCAGAGTCATTGCCGACTGCTGTCTGTGGCCTTCATGGCAGAGGCGAGTGAAGGGCTGCTGGGAATGCAATGCCCAGCCTCCGTCCCTGTCTCATCTGGATCTTTCTGGAAACTTCAATACGTCTTTGCTATTCTTGATGTGATCCTTGGACCAGCAGTATGGGCGTCACCTGGGATGTTTCAGAATCTGAGGCCCCACTTCAGACCCGAAGCACAACCCACACTTTCTCGGGGTCACAGGGTGACTTGTGGGCACCAGTGCTCCTCAGCTGCACACTAGGAATCCCCCTGAGGGTGTGTAAGAAATCCCCAGGCTCAGGCCACACCCCAGACCAATTAAGTCAGAATCTCCAGGAGCTTCTGTCTTTCTGTGAACTCCTCAAAGGATCCCGGTGGCGTAGCCAAACTGAGAATCGGGGCTCTGCACTCTCCCACTGGGTGTTTTCTCCCTTTCTCTGTGAGCCCAAGGTCACTGACCTCCTGGGGACCGAGCCCTGCCATCAGGGTCTCCCTTGTCTGGCCAGGCCTCGGGCCTCACACCCTGCACCCTCACAGCTCTGATCTTGCCTACCACCTTCAGCCCCTCTCTGCTGGCCTCCCAGCTGTCCCCATTTTCCTCCTCTTCTTGTCCTCTGGGAGCCTTGGACACCCACCACCCACCCACCACCAAACGTGCCATCCCACCTGGGCCCTCGGCCCGTGTTAGGTCTGCCCCTGTAACAGAGAAGTCCTAAGTCCTGCTCAGAGCTGGAAATCAGACTGCAGGGAAGTGTTGAAATGAGGAAGGCGGACTGAGGCAACAAGAGCCAGCAGGAGGGCCTCACCATTCAGGCTCGCTCGACTCCTGGGGTCTCACGGCCCAGAATTGGCCGTGCCCCTTCCCCGCTGAGAACTACCACTCCCCTCCTGCAGAGGCCCTGGGAGGGGTTGGCCTTGGCCTGCCTCTGTCGGCAGGAGGTTCTCAGGGCCTGGCATGAGTCCTTCCTGGAGTCCGGAGGTCAGCACACAGCAGGGCATGGGGTGGGAGTGAGGGGGCCAGCAGAGTCGAGAAACGAGTGGCTGTTGGGAGTCTGCTGAGAAATGATGCACAAAGTGCAGTGCAGGACAGGAATTCAAGAAGCTCCCAGCAGGACCTGAAGACAGGCTGGGGCTGTCCCCCGCCCCTTCCTCCTCTGCCCTCCCCGCCTGGCCAGTAGACCCCACCCCGCGGGGCCCGTGGAGCAGAAGCTAGTCACTTCCTGAAGGGCAGCGGCCCTGGCTCAGGTCCCACTCGCCCTGTGGCCTGTCACCCGCCTGCAGCCATGGTGAGTGAGCCCCCCAGCCCTGGGAGAGCCCCCCCCCACTGGCCGGAGGCAAGGGGTGCCATGGGTGGAAATTGGAAGGCATATTCCAAGAGCGGGGCGGCAGAGGGGCAGGCAGGTTTTCGGGGTTGTGACGGACAAACGCCCAGAGGTAGGAGGCAGGCAGGACCCACCTCCGGGGCAGCTCAGGCTCTCGAGGGGCCTGTAGCAGAGGCTGAGGCTGCGACTAGAAGGGGGACGGGTGCCACTGCCCAGACGACCCCCCCTCCCTCCCCCCATGAATAGCAACCTGATAACAGGCAGCCAGGGTGAAGGGCAGGGCCTTCCTGGGGGCAACAAAGTGGGTCACGCACATGCTGCCTGCCCCCACCCCAGCAGCGCCCCAAGGCCTGACCTGCTGACCCCGACTTCTCTGGCCCCCTGGGTCACCTGGGAGCCCTGCCCCAAGCCACCGGGTAGGGGGGCTTCCACAGAGGCGTCTCAGGCCCCGGCACCTTTCCTTGTTCTCCGGATCAGGGCAGAGTGAGGCACAGGCAGGGGCAAAGTCCCCGAGGTCGTACCCTTCCCCTCCCCGGTCTCCTCGACCCCAGGTGAAGCCAGGCCTGGGAGCTGTGGCAGGGCCACCTCTGGGGTGACTTGTCGGTCAGAGCAGGCCTGGCCTACTGGTGCCTCTCCTGTGTCCGTGACCAAGGATGTGGGGCTGGTCAAGACCGTACCTGGGACGGACTTCCTGTGCCAGGGCTGGTGCACGTGCCCATGCTCGGGGGCCTGCCTGCCGGTCCTGGTGGGCATCCCTGACCATCAGCCGGGTGTCTGGGACTGTGGGGCCCTGCCCTCAGGTTTGCCTCCAGGTCTCTCAGTGTCTCTCCACGTGCGTCTGTGTGAGAACGTGATGGTCAGACCGCATATGCCTGTCTCTGTGTCCTGTACATTCTTTATTTCAACAAATGATGACTGAGCAGCTTAGCGCAGGCCAGGCACTGGGAAGACAGCAATGCACGAGACAAGCTGCTGCCCTCGGGGCACTGACGGTCCACAGGGGCTGGGGAAAGGAGGAGGAGAGAGACCAAAACAAAACAAAAAATCCCACAAATAGTCAAGACACATTTAAAAAACAAGTATTGGAACTTCCCCAGCGGTCCAGTGGTTAAGACTCTGCACTTCCAATGCAGGGGGCGTGGGTTCAATCCCTGGTCAGGAGAACTAAGATCCCACATGCCATGCGAGGCATGGCCACCGCCCCGCCCCTCCAAAAAAAACAAGTATTAAGTAAAATAAATAGAATGATACAAGGTAGCAGGTACTAACTAAGAGAAACATCAGGCAGGTTGGGGAGGATAGAGAATACTGGGAAGGGGGAATCCAATCTTCTCTTTTTAATTAGGGTGGTCTGGGAGGAAGGCCTCTCTAATAAGGAATATGGGAGCAGAGACCTGGAAGAGGAGGAGGGGAAGGAGAACCATGCGGTGGGGAGAGTGTCCCAGGCAGAGGGCAGGAGATGGGAGGAGGGGAGGCCAAGGTGACTGGGTAGGAGAGGTCGACTCTACCGTTCAGGGCCTTTGTGAGATTTTTTTTTTTTTTTAATTTATTCGGCTGCACTGGGTCTTCGTTGCGGCACGCGGGATCTAGTTCCCTGACCAGGGATCGAACCCGGGCCCCCCTGCGTTGGGGGTGCAGAGTCTTGGCCACTGGACCGCCAGGGAAGTCCCTCGTGAGATCTTTAGCTTCTACTGTGGGGAAATGAAGGAACACGGCCAGATTTTGAGCAGAGGTGCACAAACCGACTCAGGGTTAACAGGTCTCCTCCGGCTGCTGTGAGGGGGCTGACCAGGGATGGGGGCGCGGGGTCGGGGTGGGGGCGGGGGGAGCAGGAGACCAAGGAGGAGCCTATTAAATGATCCAGGCAACAGGGGATGCTGCCTTCCCCAGGCGGGTTCCTCTGGGCCAGGACAGTGGTGCAGGCGGTGAGAAGCGGTTGGATTCCGGATGTATTTTGAAATGAGAAAAGAAGGGCGGGGGACGGAGGAGGAGCTCGAGGACGCTCCCCTGGCTGAGGGGGCGGGGCGGGCTGTGGGAGCAGCAGGCCCCAGGGGCCCCAGGAGCTCGGGTCCAGAGGGGGGTTGAGGCTGGGTGCGCATCCTGGTCCTGAGTGGTGAGGTCAAAGGGTGTGGTAGTTTAGGAGAGCCTGGGACTCACCGGGAGGCTAGAGACACAAAAACGTGGGAGTCTATGGCCAACAGAGATGGCGGCCAAAGGCAGAAGGTGGGGGAGAGGAGCTAACTGAGCAGAAGCCAGGGGTAGGGGGTGCGTGTCCGTGACCATGTCCGCCTGTCCCACGTCCGTCTCTCCACCACCCGCATGTGTCTGAGTCCCTGCCTGACTCCGTGTCCCCTAGGGGAGTCATCAGGACTTTCGGAGCCTTCAAGCAAAGTTCCAGGCCTCTCAGCCCGAGACCGGCAAACTCCCCAAAGTATCCCCGAAGCCCGAGTTCAACAAACTCCTCAAAAAGTTTCCACAGCCTGAGCTCGGCGAGCACCCCAAGAAGCACCCCCTGCCCGAGTTCACTAATCTGCCCAAGAAGCCCTGCAAACTTGAGTTCAGTGAACTCTCCAAGAAGGTCCCACAGCTCAAGGCCACTCCATTCCCCAGCAAGCCCCTGCAGCCTGAGCTCAGCCACGGCCCCAGGCCCCCCATAGGGCCCAAGTTCGGTGCATTCCCCAGGAAGTCCCAGCAGCCTGAGTCCAATGAGGCCACCCTGAAGCCCCCCCAGCCTGAGTTCAGTACCGTTCCCGAGAAGCCCCCGCAGCCTCCAGTCAGTGGTCTCCCTGAGAAGTCCCTGCCGCAGCCCGAGTCCACTGAGGTCCCCCCAACGCCCCCTTCAAAGCCTGAGTCCAGTGAGCCCCAGCCCCACTCCTCACAGCCCAACTTCAGTACAGCCCCCGGAAAGATGCCACAGCCTCCGCTGAGTGACCTCCCCGAGAAGCCCCTGCGGCCCGAGTGTGGTGACCTCCCCAGGACGTCCTCGGGGCCCGAGTGCAGCCTGCTCCCCAAGGAGTTTCTGCAGCCCGAGTGGCGGGGGCCGCCCTGCAACTTCTCGCAGCCCAAGCCCAGCTCTCTGCCCAGGAAGCGTCCGCAGGCTGAGTTCCTCGGTGACCTCCCTAGAAAGCCTCCACTCCCTGGCTCCCGTTCAGAGAGCTCACTGCCCACTGCCGTTGCAGGCTCCAGCCCTAGGTTTCCACTCAGCCCAGGGTTTGGAGCCAGGCAGCAGAGATCAGGAGCCCTCACTCGCGGTGGAGGCTCGAGGCTGGGCCTCAAGCCTGGCCACCCACCCCGGCGGAGGCCTCTGCCCCCGGTCCACAGCCTGGGCGCCCCTCCAGCCAAGCCCCCACTTCCCCCAGGCCCCAGGGACGTCCAGAGATTTCGGAGGACCTTGGCAGCAGGCACAGGTGGGTGAGGGCGGCCCAGGCAGAAAGGAGGGGGTGGAGGCTCCCCGGCAGTGCCCGCCTCCCTGCCTCCCTGCCTCCCTCCCTGCCTCCCTCCCGTTCTCATCTCTCCACAGCTCTGACGAGGAGCTCTTCTGCCGGCCTCCTCCACTTCCGGGCTCGACAGCCTGAAGACATCCCACAGTGAGTGTGGGGAGTCACGGGGTGCAGGCGTGGGTCACGGGACCGAAAGAGGCCCTCATCTCAGGTATCCCCGCAGGGACCCAGATGAGGCCTACGAGCTGTACGATGACGTGGAGCCCACAAACAACTCCAGACCCAGCCCCAAGGGCAGAGGTTTGTTGGTGACGGGGCCGGGCCCTCAGCCAGACCAGTCTGCCAAGGCACCTGGGGAACATTTGTCACAAGGGTGTGTTCTGCCATGTTGCTAGCGTGAGGCCAAGTGGCAATCCATATCCCTGATGGATTGAAAGCAGCGCCAGGGGACGAAGCAGAGAGGAGGAGGGGCCTTTCAGAAAGGTCCCGCCAGCTCCTGGTGGGCGGAACAATGTGAGTAAGGGCGGCCCAGAGGCCGGCAGCCTGACCAGGGTGTAGCCAGGGCAGGGGTGTGGGCCAGGGTGGTGACAGAAGACGTGGAGAGCAGTGGAAGAATCGGGTACAAAGCAGAAAGAGGACTTAGTGGTGCATCACCAGGGACAAGAGCAAGCGAGCTCATGACAGGGATGAGGCCCAAAAGTTGAGTCTGCACCTGAGTAAGGGACCCATGGTGTTGGAGGTGCCTGAGGGATGTCCAGGCAGGACTTGGGCCTGAACTCAGAGGCAGGGGCTGGAGACAGGGTGTGGCCGACCCTCCAGGTCTGCAGTCCCAGGCAACTCTCTCTCTCTGTGCTCTGGGTTTCCAAGGACCCTTCTTCTCTCCCTTCCACACCTCTGCTCCTGGAGAGCAGGATGAAGGCCAAGCAGGCCCAGCCCAGGGATGATGCATTCACCAACCTCATGTGAAAACACCAACGGCTCCCATACCAGCACTTCACCGAATGAGCACAGCCCACCACCCCCGAGGCAGTGTCCTGCCCATTTTACAGGAATGGAAGCTTGAGGACAGGAGAAGTGACTTGCCCCAGGTTGCACAGCCGATACACAGGAGCCCAGACCCTAGGCTCCCAGGCTGCTTCCCTGCCCTGTCTTTGGAAGGGTCTCCTGCAGGGGAACGTTTCATCAGAGGTGCCTTTGGGATCCCCAGCTACCGCTCCCTCCTCACCAGCCCACCCTCCAAAGTCTGCTGCCTCTACAGCTGTTACTCCTTCCCCAGCCCCTTCTGCTTCTCCTGGGCTTTCCCCAGGGGCTGCTTGCAACACCCGTTAGCACAGAGCTTCCTGACAGGGCCCCTCCTGCTTCCGCTCCAGTTAGGCTCTGTGGCTTGGGTCTGGGGGGCCACTCTTGGGGATGTGGACGTGGGGAGGGAGCACCTCTGGCCACTCCACTTCCAGCAGCTCCGCAGGCATGGCCCACCCCTTCCCCTTCCCCAACCCCAAGTAGACCAGGCACATCCCTCCCTCTGCTCACCGTCCCAGCCACTGGACAGCCGCCAGTCATTCTTCAAGGTTCTGACCCCATACCACATGCTTCCCCCGATCTCCCCCTTCTCGAGACACTAAGTGGGGCTCACTGATTGTCCCAAAGGCAGCTTTGCCCTTCTCAAGTCTGTCCCCAGCTGGAAGGACTCTGGGCTCCTCCCTCCCACTCTCTGCCTCACTCAGAGCAGTGGCGGCTCCACTAGAGGCTCCCTGCACAGCTGGGGGCTCCTCTGGAGGGGCCGGGCCCAGCTCTTTCTCAGGAGCTGAGGGTAGCGTGCTCAGGATCACACTGCCAGGAAGCTGGGGACACAGGGCACCAGGGTCTGCCCCACACTGCCGTGCCCAAGGCTGTGCTCTCTGGCTGTGGCAGGTCTGTAGGGGCCCTGGGGTGAAGTCAAGACTGCTCCCAGCCAGGTGACCATCTCCGGCCTGGGCAGCCTCTGGGTGGCACCGTTACCCGAGCACCACCCAGCTGAGGCTGGAGGCAAACTCAGGGTCTGAAGGGGTGGAAGGGCACCATGCAGATGCCCCTCGGGCAGCTTGATGGAAGGGTCTGCTAGCCTAGAAATGTCCAGAGCAGCACTTCAAGTCATTCAGAGAGGACTGCAAAAAGCTGGGGGCTTCAGGTTCTGGATCCTTCACTCGTGTTCAAAAGGCTCTCACTGTAAGCCACACCCTTGGCCAGCAGGGCTCATACCTGGAAAGCTGGTCATTTGCGGGGTAGTCAGTCCTCACCTGGGAGACCCCTCACAGTCCGGTCTCATCATCAGCCAGGCCAGGCAAGAGCCCCAGCCCAACAGCCCCTTCTCAGAGGCGGACTTCTTTTGCTTCTAGGAAATATTTTTCTTCGCCTTATTTTTTGACCCAAATCTCATCACTCCCAGAACCCCACCTGCTGTACGAGGCAGGTGTGAAATGGCCTCAAAAGCCTACAGAGAAATCCTGCCTCTACCATTTAACAGCTGGGTGACCTGGGGCAGGCTGTGTTACCTCTCTGAACCCTTACGTCCTCCTCGGCAAGCAACTTGGGATGACGGTCGAGACAGCTGAAATGAGTGGTAACAGTTTCTGCCATGCCTGGCCTGCGACAGGAGTTAAGAAAATGAAAGGCAATCCACTAGAACTCACAACTCATGAGAAAGGCCTGGGCAGCGGGGTGGGGAGGGGACCAAGGTCCTGAGAACTGACAAGGGAAAGAGCAGGCCGCCAGATTCAGAGGCCGAACCAACGGTCCCTGCCCTAACTCAGCATTCTGACTGTCCCAGATGAAGTGCTGTCTACCCAGCAACCCCCCAGGAGGCTACCTCAAGACCAAGAGCCCAGGTACCAGAGGGCAAAGGGAGTGGGGCAGGGTGGGGCTGAGTTCTGGGAGAACGGTAAAAGGGGGTCCCTGAGGAGCACGTCTTGCTCACGAGCACCCAACTCCCCGGGGGGTTCAGGAAGAAGGGCCCCCAGCCACAGCAGTTGCTGCCCACGGACCTGAAGTCTCTGAAGCAGATCCGAAAGGCAGAGAAAGCTGAGCGGGAGTTCCGGAAGAAGTTCAAGGTGTGAACCCCAAGCAAAGCAAGAGTCCTGGGAGGGCTGGGCTCAGCCCCAGTTGACCAAAGCCCCACAAATTCCATCCTCAGAAAGAAGCCAGGGGTCCTCGGGGTGGCAGCATGACCAAAAGCTCTAATGTCTTCCTCCCCAGTTTGAGGGGGAGATTGTGATTCAGACAAGGATGATGATCGACCCCAACGCCAAGACCCGTCGCGGGGGTGGCAAGCACCTGGCGATTCGGCGTGGGGAGATCCTGGAGGTGATCGAGTTCACCAGCAAGGAGGAGATGCTGTGCCGGGACACCAAGGGCAAGTGTGAGTGAGCCCAGCAGGGGCAGCCCTGGGAAGACGACCACCACCAGGGAGGGCGGACAACTCACCCACCCCTGCTCTCTCCTTGCAGATGGCTACGTGCCCAGAACAGCTCTACTGCCCCTGTGAGTGCTGGCCCTGATGGGGTCGGGGATTTAGGGGGGAGGGGTGGGGTGACCCTTACTGACCTTAACTGTGCTCTCAACCAGGGAAACAGAGGTGTATGATGACGTCGGTTCCTGGGGTATGTATGTGGATGCTCCGGGTGGGCTGGAAGGGACTCCAGCGTCGGGGGGGGGGGGGGGGGGGGGGGCGGTGGGGAAGGTCCCATCCCACTCCGCCAGGGGCTGCTGGCTACCTGCTCATGGGGCAAGGGTCACTGGAAGTCACCCCTCCTCGGCAGATCCTGTGGCTAACCAACCATTCCCCGGGGGACGATAAGGCCTACAGGGGTGGGGACCCAGGACAACCCACCAATCCAGCCACCTCTTAACCGACGGAGCCCTGGATCCGTTTGGCCATCACAGAACTGCCCAGGCTCCTGTCTGACCACCGACACAGACCACATAAAGCCCCTCTTTTAAAGCAATTCCTGCTTCTTGTCTTTTCTTTCCCTCCTGATGGGCACCACACAGTGGAGCCATGATCAGACACTTGGGGGAATCTGTGGGGTCAACCCCCTCCTCCAGGGTCTCACCCCTCAAGTATAAAGGCCAGAAAGGAGAAAAGTAGGGCAGGGGAAGGTAGCAAGGGAGCTGGCACCTTGCTAGACTTTGAGGTGGGAGTCCCCGTGATGGTACCCCGTGTCAGCCGCCAGCCAGAGTGAAGACCCTCCACATCCAACGTGACAAGCAGCAGCTGCAGCTCCTCACACACTACAGCCCAAGTGGACTTACGTATGAGATCACATCTTGGGGGGAATGTGACCCAGTTCTGATAAGAGTCCAGGTATCAAGTTCAGCCTACACCTCTGACAGGACAAAATATGCTCAGAAACTCACCCTACTTGGTCTGTTTTAGTGAAGAAACGCTGCTATGGACTGAACGTTTGTGTCCTTGCTGCCAAAAACAATTCCTGCGTTGAACACCTAACCCTCAACGTGATGGTACTAGGAGGTGGGGCCTTTGGGGAGGGGATTAGGTCGTGGCGGCAGAGCCCTCATGAATGGGATTCGTGCCCCGACAAAAGAGGTCTGAGAGAGTTCCCTGGCAGGCCAGTGGTTAGGACTCTGCACGCACTTTCACCACTGAGGGCCCGGGTTCAACCCCTGGTGGGGAAACTAAGGTCCCACAAGCTGCGCGGCGCAGCGAACAAATAAAGCTAAAAAATTATTTTTTAAAAAAATAAATAAAAGAGGTCTGAGAAAGTTCCCTGGCCCCTTCTGCCATGTGAGGTTACAGCTAGAAGGTGTCATCCACGAACTAGGACCGGGCCCTCACCAGGCACTGAATCTCCCAGCGCTTTGATCTTGGACTTCTCAGCCTCCAGAACTGTGAGAAACAAATGTTTGTTACAGCAGCCGGAGCAGACTGAGACAAAAGTCTAACTGGAAACGAGCCTGATGCAGCATCTGTGCCCCACAGAACTGCACCAGGGGAGACAGGATGGCTCTGACAGCCGAGTGCACCATTAACCGGCCCTGGGGGATTGAGGTCCACTCAGGATTCCGTTTCCACAACAAGATTTTTCTGAAATGGCTGGGGCCAGTGGCCTCCCACCCCAAGGGTCCACAGCTCCAAGGGTAGAAAGGAGACTGAGCAGCTCTAGCTCCCCCAAACTCTGGGCAGTTACCCCACAACACACACGCAAAAGCAAGCAGCTTTCAGGAACTGGTATTTATTATCAAAGTCATATTCGATGTCAACAAGATGCCACAACTACAAAAAAAATTGCGCACATTGCAATCTCAATGCAAACAGTCAAATGGAACCCCAGTCATTAAAAAAGTAATTCAAATTACCCCAAAAAGCAACTGAATTTTTTAAACATCTTTATACATCCAGCCAACAAATTAAAATGGTTAACAAGAAAAAATACAAATTCAGAGGTCTGGTATCGATGTTTAAAAAAGGCAACTGCTTAAGCATTTCTATCGATTCGAACATCAATCTCTCGGCCACTCAGCTTCATCCCATTCATCATCCGGCAGGCTCTCTCAGCCACCTCTGGCGACTCAAACTTAACCACACCGCACCCCTTGGACTTCCCATTCTCCATCTTGATGTCGGCATACAGCACGTGGCCTGGGCACAGGGAGGGAAGAAGAGACCACAACTCATCAGGCAAACCCAGAGCTCAGCCTCAGTCTGGGCTCCACTCAGTCCAGATCACCTGTTGGATTTCGGTTGACAGAGTCAAAAGGGAGAGTGGCCCTCGCGCCTGGCGCACAAATGCTCAGAACACAGCGGCTGGAACCTAGCTACTACGGCCCTCAGCCACGTTGCCATTCTTCTGCCAACGGGACAACAATCTGACCCGTGATAAGCATTCCTGGCGGCTTCAAATGCACACCTTTACTCTCAAGAGTTATAAAAAGACGCTGTGTGAAGCCAGCTTTATAGGCAAATTTTACAGAGGCCTCACTTTTAATACACTGCTCCACCGCATTTACAAGGCCAATGCCAATACCATGGACACTTATGTACTGTCCAAATACAAGCTTTGTAATAATTGGCAAGCAGGTTACACATATTCATTCAAGCTCCGGTTAAGCATCCAGGTATGTGTCAAGCACCATGGAAACAATCTACAAGGGAAGAGCCACAGAAACACAGGGCCAAGAACACACAGTGTAACCGGTGCTGGCACCCACAATTCTAGGGCCATCAACTCTGCTTGAGAGGTCAACATCCTGGAGGGCTTCTCACAGGAAAGTTCTAAAACAGCTTAGGGTGACATTAAGTCATACAGGGGATCGTAGTTTGGGTTTTCTCTTGCCAGCAGAGGGACACCTCTGGGCATCTGTGGCAGGGGGGAAGTGACATGATCCAATTTGACTTTTCAGAATATCTACTACAACTTGGGAACTAAGGAGTGGGGAAAGAGGACAAGAACGGGGCAAGAAGGCAGGCTATGGCTCAACAGTTGACCCGAGAGAAGAACCAGGAGAAGCAGCAATAGTGGTGAAATCTGAGTCACTGCAGCAAAAGGAAATGAGAAAACACTGAGGAAGCCTTGATCCAGGGAGCCACCCAGACCTCTGGATTAGGGCTGGGGCTCCCAACTTGACACGGTTAAAAGAAAAGAGGTGGTAGGCGTGAGGGGCAGGGCTTAACCCGGAGACAACTTCTTTTTGGCCACAAAGTGACCCTTCCAGAATGGCTGCCTGGTGTGCCAGGAAACCTCAATCAGAGACCCTTAGCTTCATCGCACACAAGCTACTGTGTGCCCAGAGCCTGTGAAACCTCACCCAAGGGACCTGCTGGGCGAGTGCTCTCTGAGGGGCAAACCAATGGTGCTATTGTGGAAAACAACCTTGTCTCAGATGTATTTAATTTAGCTTTGTCACTTAGAAGCCATGTGACCCTGGGAACATGACTTGGCCTGACTGTAAAATGGGGACAACACTACCTCCTTTCAAAAACCAGAAGAGGGAAAAAAAGAGAAAACCAAAGATGAAATGAGAACACAGGTGAAAAAGTATCTGACACATAAAAGGAAACTCAACAACCTGCTTGAATATTTGCACAGGCAGAAAAATGGCAAGTCCCATCCATCCTCCAGAGTCATGGAAGGCGTCTGTGAAGACTAGGATGGAAGCCTAGCTGCATGAGTCCAATGCAGCACCAACAAGCCACAACACAAGGAAGCACCTAGAAAGCCTCTCAAATACTTACCACATTCGTTGAACTTGTCTTTTAGCATCTTCCATGTAAAATCAAATGGGAGCTGAGGGAGAAAAAGGAGACTGGTGAGTGATTCAACCAAATCCTAATGCACAAACATCAATTGTCTCAGAGTGCCTTTAAAACTTATTACACAAGAGAAACTGGCTGACCTTCACACTGAGATGATCAGCAGAGAACAAAACGAGTCTGTCTGGGTGAGGTTCTAAACTAGCACAGCAAGTTCACTCCCTCCTGTCTGCATCTGTCTGTGGGAGCACCATGCACGGAGCAGAACACACAGCTGCCTGTGGTGAGCAGCCCACAGAACCACTGAATAGTAGCTGAAGGTGGTCAATCTGGTAAAGATAATTCAGATACAGCCTTTCGCCCCCACCCCCGAACTGTTGTGCCATGTCATTTAGCAGCTCATCAAGCTGAGAGTTCAAGAAACTCAAGTTCTTCAGATCACTGTCTTTTCCATCCAGTAGTCAGAGAAGCCTAGGATTTCACAAAACCCACTATTTCTGCTGCACGAGTATCATGAGCTCTCACATTCCCTCCTCATTCTACCAACACCAAACTTTGGGGAAAGTGGTTCAAAGGGCCCTTGCACGCTACTCAGCTCTCCCTCTGACTTCGACCTGCTACCACTCGGTCCTGCCCCCTCCTCCCTTGTGCATACGACCCCTGAGAAGTTCCTGAACAGCCACTTACATTTCTCACAAATATCTGGCAGGCCTTCCTGGCCACCCCAGGAGCATGGCCTCCAGCTCCACCAAAGGAACCTGCGAAGCTTCCTCCAAAGTTGCCACGCTCCATCTCGATGGCACGGTCAAAGCTGGCACCGCCACCACCACCCATGGCCAGGCCCATGCGCTCAATGCCAGCGCCCAGGGCCGGGCCCATGGCGGGACCCATGCGCTCCAGGCTGTTGGCGCCCATGCGCTCCAGGCCCATGCGCTCCAGACTGTTGGCGCCCATACGCTCCAGGCCCATGCGCTCCAGGTTGTTGGCGCCCATGCGCTCCAGGCCGGTGGCCATGCGATCCATCACAGGGCCCATGCGCTCCAGGCCTGCCCCCATGCCTGCGGGCACCATGCGCTCCATGCCCAGGCCCATGCGCTCGATGGCAGGGCCCATTCGCTCCACGCCAGAGCCCATGCGCTCGATGGTCTGGCCCACACGGTCAATGGGTGTGGCCATACGCTCCAGGCCAAAGCCCATGCCGGCACCCATGCGCTCCACGCCAGAGCCGATGCGCTCCATGGTCTGGCCCATGCGCTCGATGCTGGAGGCCATGTGGTCGAGGCCCAGCGGACCCATGCGCTCGATGCCGGAGCCCATGCGCTCGACTGAGCCCATGCGGTCCATGACCAGGCCCATGCGCTCAATCTCGGAGCCCACACGATCCATGCCGTGGCCCAGGCCTGCACCCATGCGCTCCATGCCGGCACCCCCAATGCGGTCAATGCCGGGGCCCATCCTCTCAATTCCAGGGACACTGCCTCCGCCTCCACCTAAAACAGAGACACAAAATGTGTCAGGCGTATGTCAGGTACTTGAGGATCTGTGTGCACACGATGCCAGGAGGGTTCCCTGGGTGCAGAGGCCTAGGCACTTCACAAGCTCAACCACGGTTCAGAAATTTTAAGTCCCACAATAAGTTATCATTAGATACCCTGCAAATGTTGACAACTGTTAAAGCTGGGTAGTGAGTACATCATTCTTCCTACTTCTGTGCCACAGTTAATTTCCATAATAAAATTTAAAAAGGGAAAAAACCCACCCCGAGGACTTTGATCAACAATGTTCTCCATGTTACTTTGAAAGTGCTAATACTTGTGACAAGCTTTGTGAGCAACAGGCATCAACTCCTTGAGAACTCTGCAGTTTCCCCACCACCAGACATTGATAAAGGCTCTGGGGGGCCGGGCGCAAGGGACAGAAACCCCACACTCAGATGGTCACCCGACATAATGGATTACATGGATTATAACGGGGACAATTAAAATTGCTCACAACCTCTATCCTCTCCCAACTTGTCCCTCTACAATGCCCTGCTGGTAACCAGTCTGGCTGCATTTCCTTAGCACCTCCACGGCATAGGTAAGTTATTACACAGCCATGTAATCAGGAAGAGATAAAGAAAACAAACACCAACACCAATACAGATCCTCACGAAAAAATGAACACAGCCAGCCACTTCTAGGGAACCTTACTCTGTCACGGAAACCGCCAACCGACTTTGCCGTGTGTAACTTTGCTAGCTTTGGAGGAAAAAAAGCTGATGGCACTGCAGAGTAGATTCAGTAAGAGGCCTGGGATCAGTCCCTCACTGTCACGGTTCAGCTGGACACACACTGGCAGGTCAGCAGTGCACAGCCGACCCTGTGATGCTTGCAATTCTGGAGAAGGAGGGTCTGGCTCCACCACCAAGGCCACTGGCCACCAAGTTTTTCCACATGCAGAGCCCGAGGGTCCCCCTCACTCAAGCTTCACCATCACCACCTGCCTCTGAAAAATGGGCAGCTGAGCCCTCAGCCAGCCCATTACTGAATCAAGCAGCCCAGGCCAAGATGCAAATTCAAGAAGAGGAAATTCAGCCGTTTCTTTGATTCTCTAACTGACCAAAGCCATGACCTTGCATGAGTCATGCCACTTCTCGGTGACTGTTTCCTTGGCTGAATAACAGTGCACCAAGTGGCAAAATATAAACACAATTTTAAGAATATTAAGCTTTCACAGCAGAAATATCTCAGAAACTATAAAATGTAAGAGACCTAGAGAGGGTGGGTAGCATACCCAAAAGTACCAAAAATGAGGGTGACACTCCAGATGCCAATAGCAGCAGAGAACTAGGAAGAAACGGTACCCACGTGGAGTTCTAGAATCAGCCCACCACAGAAATGAATCCAGCAAGTGGAGTTACCAAGGAAATGCCAAGATGCTCAGAGCCATGAGAAAAAAAAAAAATCAGACTGAATTAAGTACATTTAGTTTTAGGTACCCCTTAAAAAAAGTGTATTAATGGGAGAATATATTCCAAAATATTTACAGCATTCATCACAGGGCAGTGAGATTTCAGGTATTTACTTTCTTCATAATGTTCTGAATTTTTGTGAGTACATGTGTACATAGTAAACATATGTTATGATTAGGTGGTGTACACTTTTATAATCAGGTAAAATATTTACTTTTAGCAATTTACAATTTTATAGTACTAGAAACAAGAAAGCCCCCAGATTACATGGACATTTTGACAATGGCTAACGTGTACACAGCACATACATAACGTCCTCTTTTATGCATTAACTCATTTACTCTACAGAACAACCCTATGAGGTAGGTACCATTATATCCCCATTTTACAGTACAAAAAACAGAGAAGTTCAGTAACTTGCCAAATGTCACACAGCTAGGAGGAGCCAGAGCTGGTTCCCCACCCCAGGCAGTCTATTTTAGAGCCCATGCTTTCACCACTACACTACTATCCCCGGTAACACAGGCCTATTCTAAAAATCAAAACATCAAAACTAAGCGTTTCCTACCTCCTCCCTGCTTTGCAATGATCTCTCCTCTCTTCAGTGCATTACTTAGGATTTCTAAGGAAATCAGGAAGAAAAAAAAATTAGCCAAATTCCTCTATGGTAATAGAAATTTATTACAGATTCCAGAGCAGGACTACTACTAATTAAAAAATAAAAAAGGAAAGGGGAAGGGGTTGAGAAATATACACACAGACAAGGTCATTTTACTGGAAAACTGTAAGGGTCCTTGATGATTGGTCATGATGCTAGAGTCCCATGTAGCTCCAGAGTCTGAGGCCAAGTTGGCAGGGCCTCTGGTACTGCACCCACGAGCTGAACTTGGAAGGTTAGAGCAAGAATGGGGCCAGTAGCACAGTTTTCTAAAGCTGGTCCAGACACTCAGTACTCACAGACTGAAGCGTGCACTCACCCACCCAGACCCAATCAGCACCTCACAGTTACCCTTCAACAAACTACCACTGTACCTACACTTAGAGCCCAACCCCTGAAAACCAGCAGCAACCGCATGCAGTGCTGGAAATATGACCTAATCAACAAGCCAGGCAAGGGAAGACTGCAGCAAACTGAGCCTACGAGCCCTGCCTGGAAGGAGCTAAATGTGATGGTAACCAAGTGACAGACAAAGCCTCAGGTAAACAAAACCCCAACACACTCAGCTTTCCAAAACAGCAATACTGCTGCTTGCTTGCTGGCAGTTCATTCAAACCTCTATTAAGTTTGTCTAATGCTATCATTAGTGTTAGCTTTTAAGTTTCTTCTGGGTCTTTCACTATATAAAAGAAACTTGTACCCACCCCCTCTCTGGTCCTGAAGTGTGCTGAGCAACATGGACAAGAGCCACAGAGCACATATCATATTTTGACCATGACCATGAAGAGATTAAACCCTAGCCCTGCAGCTGTTTCAAGTATTACAACTACCTGCTAAAGGAAGGGGGTGGGAAAGTACACCAAGAAAACAGACCTCCAGCCAGGAAGCAAGACCGGGGCTTATTCTTCCATGATGCCTGGGAGCCTACTCAGCACGCCCAGGCCTAGGTTCTAGTTCCTAAAACAGCACTTGGATCAAACCATTCCCTGGCAAAAGACTTCAAAATCAGCCGACCACTGATTTGAAGAGAAAGGACAAATTATTTTCATGGGTGTTCACAGGGCTCCCTGCTCCGACTTAAAACTTTAATCTGTTCTGTTCTTCCCACCCCAAGTAGACTGACATCTCCAAGCCTCTGCACCTGATGCTGTCTGCCCTCTCTGTGGGCCAGTACCCCCCTCTACCTATGCTGAAGTCCAGCCCCTCCAGCGTGAACTGCATCTCCTGCATGGTCTTCTTACACCCCTGCCTCGATCCTGTGTTCTCTGAGCAGAACACTTCTATCAAGCATCTAGAGCAGTGCTTTTTCAAATCTTAACATAGAAAATGATCGCCTTTGTGTGGTGCTCACATAGCTGCGGAGAGCCCGGGAATCAACATCTCCACTGGCTCCCTCAACTAGGCCACTTCTACGTGCTGATCTCTGGTGCTGTCCCAAGCCACTCTGAGCACCGTCTCCTCAGCTACACCACATCCCTCAAAGTTAAGGATCACATATCTATCTATAGCCCTGGAGCACCAAGCACAGTTGTTTGCACAAAGAAGTACAAAGATCTATTGCCTTGATAGGAAAGAAGGGATACTGAATAGGGAGAGCACTACAAAAGTAGCACACCAAAATGATCCAACTGTCAAGTAAATAATACAGAAAAAAAAGATCAAGAACTGAATCTGAAAAAAAAAAACAAACAATCCAGGCAACTACTCTGAAAACCTGACTTAAAGATTTTACTTGGTACAAAGACCATTTTACTAACTTGAGTCTGATCATAAGTAGTAGGAGAACAAAAGCTCTTTGCTCTTGCCCATGGTCACTCTGGGAAGCCTCAGGACAAACAGACCATGGTCTCAATCAGGAAGAAGGTGCCAAAGTAGCAGGAGATAGCAAGGCCTGCAGATGACCTTCCTATATTCACGTCAGGACAGGACGTGTTTCCTGTCGCCACATGAAATAACCTCACCAGTCCACCTCTTGTGCCTCCACACGATCTGGGACAAGGCTGACAAGCCTCATCACAGAGGTGAGGTGAGAGGACCCAGAGCAGCAAAGGACTGAAGGCTCAAGAGCAGCACAAAGTGCCTGTGGGAGGAAAGTCACGTGCCATTTTGTTCTTCTCACCACAGGTATCCACCCACAAATTAGTATTTGCAGCCAAATGACAGTAAATTAAAAAAAAATTTTAATACCCTACCATGTCAAGACACAAAAAACAAAGCCAGTCATGGCAACAAGAAACTTTTAACTGACCTAGTCACATACAGATTATGAACTCACCCCCAAATTCTAAAGCTCTGGAACAATCTAGAATAAAGCTACAGTCATATCAAGTGAGCACAGAAAAAGTAAATCTTCAGTACCAGCTAATTTCGATGCAAGAAAAATCACTTAACTTTCCTAACCATGGTCAGGGGGACAAATGAAACAAAAGCCAACAGTCTACTCTGAGAGAAATAGTTTCTAATAATCCCTGGTTTTCATGAAGGAAACCAAGAAGATAGGATTCCTGGAGATAAATACAGCTCAGCTCATACAAACTAGACATAAAAAAGCTTAAAATCCTCACAGCTAGCCCAAGGTGTCCCATAAAGACAGGCTGAACACTCTTTGAGGCTATCACCTAGTAGCCACCTATCTGCACAGGATGAGAAGCTGATGAAGATGGGGGAGGGGGTGTTGGGGAGAGAGTTATCCATGCTCTAAATCTCCTTTGAGAGAAACAAACTTCAGAGCCCAGGAATAGACAATCTCCTTGTTCCACACTAATTAAGAATCAGGCTGACAGATTCTCAGAAATGTCTAATCTCAAAACAGGGGAAGACATCCATGGAAAAGTAAAGAAAAAACTGCTTTGCAAACTAACCAAAACTACATTTAGACAGGCCCAATACTCCAGGCCTTCCAACATTAGGAAACTTCCCTGTTCACCAAGATCTCTTTCAACTGCATCAGCAAGCACACCGTCATCCTTTGTTAACTGGAACACCACAGGCCCCTGGACTAAGGAGACTCACACCCCGACTGAGCAGGGCCTTGAAAATCTCTACCGTGACTAGAGAGCCACAACGTCATGTAAACACAGCAGTTTTTAACTCCACAGCAAGAAAACACCTTATACCAATGTGAAAAAAGCAGCCATCTGAAAAGACTAAAGAAAAATGGTGCTGTTGATACCAATAAAAAAATTCAAGGACCAAAAGTTCGTATCTAGACCTAGAAAACATACAATTTTTTTTAAAGCCTAAGGAAAGATAGCTGACTTTGCCTAAGAACCTCCCGACATCAGGGTGAGCCTGCACCCCCGGGGGGTTGACCCCGCCCACATAGGGGCCCATGGGGCCTTCTTACCCATTCCTCTGCCAAGGGGCTCTCCAAAGCTTCGAGACATTCCCATTTCATTTCTGGCAAAGTCTCTCTCAAATCCTCCACCCATGCCACGCTCCATCTCTGTGGAAAAAAATATTACCCTAGGCCTTTCCAGGAATACCATTATGTTTTAGACATTAAAAACAAAAAACTATAAACACACAACAGCTACCAGCAAGTCAGCATGTTTTAGTTTTTCTATAGGAAACCATCGTTCATCCTTTATTCCTTAAAAAAGAAAGTCACCTCAAATGAATCCCTGAGAACAACCCACCTTTAGTCCATTAGGACTAATTTCCAGCTTACACACAGTCACACAACGGATACACCAAGCACCCACTGCTGCAGTAAATGGTGTGGGGAGGCTGCAGTGCATGTGGCATCAAAGGTAGGCTGCAGGAGAGCCTGCCTATGTTACAGCAGCAGCAGGTACCACCTCTGGGGCACTTCCCACATGCCCTGCCCTGCCCAGGGCTTTATATGTGCTATTACTTCATGGAATCCTCACAACCAGACTGCACACCTACATTACCCTCCATCACCACTGCCCCTTTACAAAGAAACTGAGGCTCAAATGACTTAGAATCTTGAGCAAGGTCACATGCCTGGTAAGGAGTGAGGCAAAGGCTGGGACCTAACTCCAATGCAAAAACCCATGTTCCAATCACAAGCACAACCATTAGAACAGAGAAAGACGCCTGTGTGCAAACAACATGACTTCTCTACAGACATCCACTGGAGTGGTTTCATCTACATAATGGGGTTTGGTAACTTCATTATTTTTTTTCTATGCTGATTGCAGCAGTATTTGTTATTTTTCACAGTGTCTTTTTTTTAAAACAAATTTATTAATTTACTTATTTATTTTTGGCTGCGTTGGGTCTTCGTTGCTGCACATGGGCTTTCTCTAGTTGCGGCGAGCAGGGGCTACTCTGTTGCGGTGCGTGGGCTTCAGGTGCACAGGCTTCAGTAGTTGTGGCGCACGGGCTTAGTTGCTCCGTGGCATGTGAGATCTTCCCGGACCAGGGCTCGAACCCGTGTCCCCTGCACTGGCAGGCGGATTCTTAACCACTGCGCCATCAGGGAAGTCTCACAATGTCTTTTAAAAACAAAGGTCTTCAGACTTGCCTGGTGGCGCAGTGGTTAAGAATCCGCCTGCCAGTGCAGGGGACACGGGTTCAAGCCCTGGTCCGGGAAGATCCCACATGCCACGGAGCAACTAAGCCCGTGCGCCACAACTACTGAGCCTGCGCTCTAGAGCCCGCGAGCCACAACTACTGAAGCCTGCGCACCTAGAGCCATGCTCTGCAATAAGAGAAGCCACCGCAACGAGAAGCCCGCGCACCGCAACGAAGAGTAGCCCCCGCCCACCGCAACTAGAGAAAGCCCGTGCGCAGCAACGAAGACCCAACGCAGCCAAAAATAAATAAAATAAATAAATTTATTTAAAAACAACAACAACAACAACAAGGTCTTAGCTTCTGTGGGGGTAAAGCCCCGCCACAGCTGTCACCTGTTTGAGAAACCCTTTCACGACTCCTGTCACTGGCTACTTCTTTCCTTGTATATTCATCTAAAGCAAGACTTAAAATGTGCATCACACTTTGTCTCCTTTCCATACTGAGAGGTCCCTGGAAAACCTAGTTAATTAATCTTGCTCCTTAGAAATATCAGGTATACATGTGCTCATTAATGGACATCTTTTACTGCACAACTACAAAATATGCAGCTGGAGCCCCTATACTTTCAAAGAAGTAAATGAGTCTATTACAAACATGGAAGCAGACTAGCATTATGAATTAATAAGAAGATGCAGCAGATGACAATGGTGGACTTTACATTCATAGCTTGAATCCATCCAACTGAATCCCATAGGTTGGTGGCATGCTATCTGCTGGAAATATATCTAACTTGTGCGAGCCTGTATACACAGAACAGAAATCCCAGAGTGGCACCGTAATGGATGGGGGCTCTGCTGCACTCCTTTAATCCTTACCATAAGCCCATGAAGAAGACACCCCCCCACACACATTAGGAAGTCACATGCAGGCATTAATGTGTTGGCAAAGGCCTCAGAATTTATCTTCCCAACTGTCAACAGAACGTAGAGTACAGGGAACCAACCCTGTACGAACTCCAATGTGCTCCCCACCGACACAAAAAAGAGAGCAAGAGAGACAGAGAAGGAATTTTCATTGTCAAATATTGCATCAAACCAGTCATCATTTATTATTTGATGATCTTTCAATTTAAAATTTTTGTACCCGTTCTATCAAGATTTGACCTCTACTGGTTGGTCAACTGGCCCTGAGAATCTGATTTCTAATCAGTCTAATGTTGTCAGCACCTGTGATTATGTGATGCATCATGATAATCAACTAAACATTAAGTTAAATCTGAAACATCCCTATCAACTTTTTCCCAGTGATCGAAACCTTCCTTGGACCCAGCACCCAAGGGCTCTAGAGCAATTCCACCCGAATCTCAAAACAGCTCCAGGGCAAGGAAGGCCCTGTTCTCTGCTGTAGAGGATGGAGAAGGAGGACTCCTGAGTATCTATCTGTATCGGAGAAGATCTAAGCACACAGCGTAAGAACACATCTTCCACTGTGGCTCTTCAGGACAATCAGCACGCTGAACCTTGAATCACCAGGCTCAGAAGCGTGAACTGCTGCGTTCCATCTGCCAGATTACCAAAGACTTTGTCCCTGTGGCTCAGCACAGCCCGCACCCTCGTTTGCATCTACGTCTAAGTCGCATCACTAAATTCCTCAGAGCAGCAACCCAAATCTCCTTTCTAATGGCTCATCTGTTCTGAGCAAACACTTTATTAAGCCAGACCTCTCCAACTCTCACTTCTTATTAAAAACTCCATGCACACATGAGCTAGACCTTTGTCCCTTCGTTCCTTATTAATGGTAAGAATCTTCCTGAATCTTTTCATCATCATCTACAACAAGGCACTCCATGAAGAAGGGCAGCTTATTCATCAGGAATGTCTCTCTTTCCAGTTTGACAGTTAATATCTATCCTAGTAAGGTTCTTGCTTGCTCTGTACCATCTTCACATGATATGTTACTACAGACCAGCAAAGAAACATTTAAACCCAAATCCTTATGTGTATAATTGAGTCACTCTGCTGTACAGGAGAAATTAACGCAGCATTGTAAATCAACTATACTTCAATTTTAAAAGGTAAAAACAAAAAACAAACAAAAAAGAAACCCCAAGTCCTTAGTAACTTCCCATTCCAGAAAAGTCTGTGTATAAAAGCAGCAGCATTCCCCCAGGTGTGGGTCAGAGTCCACCCACACCCAGAGGATTTAGAAAGACAGACTTTCATAACAGCAAGTTTCTCCTGGCATTCTACAGCCCTGCTGGTGGGCGGGGGCGGGGGGTGGGGTGGGGGGGGTGACGCCTGAAGGCAATTCTAAAAGGCAGGATCTCAATGTGGTTAAGAGCCAAGCTCCGGAGCCAGACAGCCTGGGTCCATATCCCACCATTACTAGCCATGGGACCTTAGGCAAGTCACTGTGGGCCTCAGTTTCCAATGAAATGGGGATAACAGTACCTACATGTCATGCGGTTCTTGCGAGGACTAAATGAAATAACACAGTGTTACTACTACAAGTGATATAATTATATTTCGGTTATTAAGTTGGGAGGGCTGGAAGATTTAAATAATAGTATGCCAAATTTTGCATTATATAAATGCTAAATTAAACAAATGCCTCTGCTCACAATTTGGAGACATCAGAGCAGATGCTCAAGAACTCACCCAGTCCAGCACTCCAGGGGAGACAAGTGCTGGAGGCAATAGGAAAGCTTTAAAGTTTTATTGGACAATTATTGGGAAGATCTGAAACACAGAAAACCTCAAGAATTTAGTAACTAAGAGAATTAACACTTCCCTACCGCTAAGTCTACCTTCTGGAATACAAACTATTTAAGGCAATTCAAAGATATCAGATTCAGTACAGAAGTGGAAGCGAGATATCACTTATTAAAAATGGGTCTGCTGCTTAAAGGTCACCTGAGAGCCAACGGCCAACAAAGGTAGGTATAAGCAGGAAGGAAACACAAATCTTACCATTTATTCTGCCCATGTTCATCCCAGATCCAAATCGACCCATGTTTTCCATACCACCACCAAAGGGTCCCTCCATGCCTGAAAGAGACATTCGCATTTTAGCACCAGCCTAACAAGACTCAGACTGAACAAGCAAAGAAAAATGTTTTTACAAGTTTCACCTACGGCATTTTCTGCCAGAAACTCACCAAGTTTAAGGGCTTTTGGAGAAAAAAGGCTAGTGCTCTTACTTAAAAATCACTATCTTCAAAAGGCTGATCTGATCCAACCCCTTCAATGAAGAGACAAGCAAAGAAAGGCCCAGAGAGATGGAGTGATTTGCCCAAGGTCACAGAGCTAGTTAGTGAGAAAGCCAGAACCAAAGGCCAAGACACCCACTAGAAGGATCAACAGGTAAAAGTAATGTCTAGACTCAAACTTTTTGGAAACCTAAGTGAGAATTTCATGCAGGGCTTAAGAGAAAAGGAAGGGGGGAAAAAGAGAGGGAAAACCATACCTAAAAGTAATTACATTTGTACTTCATTTTAAAGTTCTTACCTCCCATTTTATTTATTCCAAATCCTATGCCTTCCATTCCCATTCCTTAAAAAGAAAAAGTCAATGCAAACTAAAATTATGTCAAAGCAGTAAAGTTTGAACTTAAAAAGCACAAGAAATTCCACACCAGCAAATGAGCAAAAATATCCCTGACTACAAATATATTTTAATTGTCAAGTGCAAAAAATGGGGTGAGGGCTCTTCCATTTCAACTGTCAAACTAGTACATTCCAAGAAAACTATTTAAGCCTTTAACAAAATAATCACCATGTGACTCAAAATTTTATAGTGTCCACATAGTTTCATTAAATGCCCAAGTTAGACAGTTTTAAACATGAAATATAAATATCAGGTACAGACTAGGGAACAGAAGTAGATTTAAAACTCCCTTTTAAAGGTAAAACTCTCTAAATATAAAGCAGTTCCTCAAAACGCTGAGGCTTCCCTCCCTGCCACCTGCAGCCTTTCCTCTGAGGTATCAGTCAGGGGATGTGGTGTTCAGACTGGTATAGCCACCCAAGGTGATGGGCCAAGTCGTTTTGGTCAGCCCCAGAGTTTAATCTGGGAGGGAGTCAAAGGATATGAAGAACTGACAACAGTAGGGTAGAGGGCATCCATCTTGCAATTCAAAGAATTTCAAGAAAGACATAGGCCTGAGGTTATAAAAATGAAATATTTTAAAATGATATACGAATGCTTCATTGCACGAAAACGAAAATGCTAAAAAGTAAAGTTCAAAGTTTATTCTACACGCCAAAGCTTTTATTCATTAGCTATTTCTTCTTAAAGAGAACACTGTGCATCATTCGTCCTTGTGGCCTATGACAGCTATACTGTCATGCAATGAGGCCCTCCATACCTTTCTGCATCCACCAATGCCCCTACCTCTAGAAGCCATGTCAACACCAGGTGAGAACCCAAGGGCGTCTGGGTGATAGACTGTGGCAGTGCTGTGGTCCCAGGATCAGGAGACCTACAGTTTCTGTCACTAACTGATAGTGTGACCTTGAGCAAGACCAACTCTCTGGCTTGCCTCCTTTTACCAAAAGGCTTAACTGAGTACCTCAGCTCAGAAGGTCTCGTGAGGATAAAATGCAAAGCATAATAGCTTTAGAAAAGAACACTCAACTCGGTAAAAATACAAAATACTGTTTTTATCAAAATAAATCAAAGATAAATAAGGAGGGAATTAATTTTGTCCCAATTAAAGCCTCATTCCATTTGAACTACTCAATGTCCAATTATCCCAATAGTTAACTTTAATAACTTTAACTTCCCCGGAAATCCCCAGTCGAGGCACACCGTATTCCTCACCTGCGGGTCCTATGTTGCCCATTCCAATGCCTTTATTCAAATGATTAGCGTCAATAGGCTGCCCTCCTGGTCCTAACCCCATGCCAATACCACCAAGTCCATCTGAAAGGAAAAGACAAAGTCAGAGTATTGATTCCACTTACTCAGGAAACCATGACTCTCAAAGGCAAAAAGAGCCTTTGTTTACTGTGTTGTAGCTGTCACGCTTATCCCACCGCCCACCTCCACCAGCAAATCCAGGGTCTAATCCATGCGTCAACAAGGGCGCATTTGGGAGCTCTCCCTTTTAAGGCATAAGCTCCTATACAACTTTACGGATTAGAGTGTGAGATATGTATAAAACAAGGGCACCTCGTGCCACAACTACGGAAGCCCACGCGCCAAAAGCCTGTGCTCTGCAACAAGAGAAGCCACCGCATGAGAAACCCACTCGCCGCCACTAGAGAAAGCCCATGCACAGCACCAATGACCCAAAGTAAGTAGCCAAAACCAAATGAAAAATAAATTTTAAAAAATTAAATTAAATTTAAAAAATAAAACAAGGGCAACTAAAAATCAGTTCACGTGGAAACTACAGAGAAAAACCATGAACAACCCACTCAACGAGAATCGTGAGCACCGATTTGTTTCCCTAAATCGTGAACTGAGAAATGTTTAATCAAAACAGGCAACTGGAGACATCAGGTGGCAAGCGGTACACATATGCCCAACCCACACGTATCAACCTGGAGACCCAAAGGACTTTTCTCACGAAAAACAATGTCATAAACCAGCCAGTTAACACACTGGGCTTACACTATTCTCTGACTCCGCTGCAGGCAGTTTTTTTTGTTTTTTTTTTTTGCAGGCAGTTTTAACAACAATGAAGCTAGTGTATTCAAAGAACATATCTTCTACCCAGAAAGCTTCCTAAGGCGTGCATCGTACCCAACCCACCTTAAACTCCCCGCTCCACAAACAGGGAGCAGCCAACAAGGCTTGACAGCATAAGACACTTACAATGCTCTGGGTCACCATGGGTCGTAGGCTTAAACCAAGACCAGGTGAGATTTTTGAAACGGGAACACAGTTCACTAAAAAAACCTGACACCAGTTCCCAAATATTTAATCTGATTAAAATCCTGTTCTTAAATTGCATAGAAACAGCAGCAGGAGTTCACCAAGGTTACTTAGTCCCCAAAGCACTGAAGACTCTGAAGTCAACCCTCTGAAATGTGCTGGGGAGACCAAAAGCCACAGATAATGGGCTCCCTGGAGCCCAGTGTGCCTGCCGAGGCTGCCAAGCAGCCCTCACCCACCTCCTCCAGGCCCAAAGTCAACAAGAGCCATCATCCTGTTCCTGGGTAATTACTGCACATGATCACACTGATTATGACAAGGAAATGGGGTCCTTAACTTTCAACAGATAAGCCATCTCCTATTCTTGAAACCACAGACCTCCGCTCAAAATCTGCCTCTACGATGCTTCTACAATCCTAAACTGTGAAGAAGAGTTAAGTGTTCTAGTCTAGGCTCCCGTTCAGTTCAATCTCCCACGGCTGAGCCACTGCTCCAGACAGGAGGGACTGGCCGGCCCTCCAAACAGCTCCACCCCAGCAGCCTCAGCGGGGGAAGTCCTCCCTAGCACAGCACAAGCAGATCTTGCCCTCACCCACCACCCAGCCTTCCTTCTACAGATTAGCCCTCCCCGCAACGCAGATTCCAACCCTCATGCTACAGCAGGCCCTCACTCCCACTCCCTGGGCTATCTGTGCTCAGGCTCTGCTCCTCTCTGTGGGCCTACCAGAGGGAGTGTCTAGGACTTAACTACTGTGCGCTGTTTCCACCCACGCAGTGACCAACCAACCAACAAGCCTTCCCTGTCCCAGGATAGATTTTCACCTGCATGTTGCGAATAACACTAGATAAAACTTCTGATTGCTGTACTTCACACCGATTTAAAGTGTGCAGTTAGTGATTTTTAGTATGTTCAGAGTTACACAACCATTACCACTATCCAATTCCAGAACATTTTCATCACCCCCAAAAGAAATCCCATCCCCATAAGCAGTCACTCTCCACTCACCCCTTTCCCCAGCCCCTGGCAACCACAATCCACCTGTTGTGGACTCGCCTATTCTAGACATTTCTCAGAGATGGAATCAAGGTTCATCCATGCTGTAGCATGTATCAGTACTTCACTCCTTTTTACGGCTGAGTATTATTCCACTGTGTGGATTTATCACATTTTATTTACCCATTCATCAGCTAGACTCATGCTACCATAAACATCTGTGTACAAATGTGTGTGTGGATGTTAAGTTTTTAGCTCTCTTGTAGTATACCTAGGAGTGGAATTGCTAGGCCACATGGTAATAACCAATCTCTTCTGAACCCAAGTGCAACCTGGCTTTAATTCCCTTTGCAGTTTGTTTCTTCCCAACTACAGCCTCTACATCCTGAGTAGCCTGCCTCACACCACAGTGTAATCCTAACAATCCTTCCTAAGTTGTGAATTTCTCTACTCATTTTTTCACCCAGAAAAATCTATAGGGCAAACAAACAAACAACCTTTTTGAATGTTTTACTCAAGAATGGTCAAGATAACTGACATGGCACAAGAATGACATGGCACAAGTTCAAAGGTAATTGCAGTTTTCTGGTTAGAATAAATCAAATTCAAAATTTTAGCCATAATAATTGAGACACTTACGGGGAAGTTGTTGTGGACGCTCAGGAGGGAAAAAATCTCCCTTTGGTAAGGCCCTCTCATCCTGAAAGAGAAAGTGAATAAATCTCACTATTCCCTGCAGTACTGTTAGCAACAGCAAAAGATGGAAACCATTCCTATCAACAGAAGATGGGTTAGATACGTTATGATACACCCATGCCATAGAATAACATGCAAGTACAAAAAGAATATGTGAGAGTTGCTACCTTTTGTGTAAAGGGGGAAAGATTAAAAGAATATACATTCATATCACTGTGGGGGATGGATGGAACCTGGGCACAAAGTAAGAGCAAGACTCCCACACTGAATTTTTCATGCTTTTTGACTTTTGAATCATGTGAAGCAATTATCTATTCAAAACACTAAACTGAATGTTTAAAAGAAACTAAAAAATTCCTTTAGAGCTCCTTTTATGTCCTTCCTGATTTGGAACCCTGACTAGATTGCCCTCAGCATGTTCCGGTCATGCTTGTATTAATACTATTATCTTTGGCATCTTGGGCACAGCCATAGTTGGGCTAATGTTCATACTGAAACGCTTCAATAGAACTTTAAAGGCTTTCTGAATCAGACTTAATTATGTTCACAATAGATATGATGCTAATTAAACGTACTGCAATACTCTGAAAACTGGCAACCTATATATATAAAACCATTCTCTGAAACTGATCACTTGCTCAAGCAGGATACGCAAGTGACCTCCTGACCATGCCAGTAACTGTGCAAAGGAAAAAATATCCGAAGAGGTGCATGAGCAAAAAGTTATTTCTGTCATAAATTTGCTCAATGTGCTGTACCCTTTAACTTGGACTGATCCATAAATAAAAGTACAGTGGCTATGTGTATGTATACTCTTAATAAACCCGTGTTTCTGCTAAACTTATCTGAGTATATTAAAGAAAAGATCCTATTAACTTACCATTTTCACGTGCATTGGTCTGTCAAATAGCAGTTGGCCATTAAACATAGCTGATATTACAATTAAGGCTATTTCTTGCAATTCTAGAAACACGCACAGCAGAACAGAAATACCTAAAAGAAAAATACCCCAACTGCTGCCACCAGTCCCTCTAAGTGGTGAATTTATGAGCAATTTTGATTCCTGTTTATACTTTCAAGTATTTATCCCTACAGTAAACATTAAAGGGACAATAACTAACACTCAAGGGGAAAAAAGGAAACCTCCGCTTACTCCTTAGGTGTGGCGCGCCATTCATAAAACCTTACACTTCTCACCAAACCATCCTCCTCTTCAATTAACACTGAGATCAGTTTTCTGTATGTGTCCAATAAGTCAGGTGTCCTACCATTTTTTGGAGTACCATGTTTTCTGGGTAATATACTCAGTGACAATCTTGCCTGAGTTTAGTGACAGTGTTCATGTGTGGTATTCTCCCTGTGACTACAAAGACGTAACTCTGGGGTGAGTAGGGTGAGCAGCCTAGGGTCAGAGAGAAGTGCTTCTTCCAGAATGTCAATCCACTGAAGAGACAGGGCCCTATAAGGACTTACATATGAAATAACACTGAATTTCTCTCCAGTGGCACATTCTTTGGACTTCTCCCTTCAAACCAGTCTCCTCTAAAAAGAAGACAATGGAAAAGACCACTCATGGACATGTGCCTGTTTTCTAACCATCTCTTCTATCTACATAAGTACAATACTATGTAGATACTTTGTACTCCCTTAGTAATATCCATAGTAATGTATTCTCTCTAGTCACATAAGAAATACTAATACACAAAATTACCACTTCCCCACACAAACCTGTCTTACTAATACAACATTTAGGCTAAACTAAATTCACCAGGAGTTGAATTCCGATAAAAGGATACATATAGCTTGCACAGCTTCAATGGACTGTTCAAAAGTAACAGTGCCTATTCCACGACTTTTTCCATCTTTATCCTCAAGAATGTCTGCTCGGACCACCACACCAGCCATACTAAAAACTTCCTTCAGTTTCTTCCAGCCAACTTTATAATCCAGCTAATCAAGGGAAAGGGGAGGAAAATCTCATTGTAAACATTTTTACTACATGAATGTGACATGCTCTGGTTGGAAAACAAGCATTAGAAAATGTCACAAAAATAATGTCACAAAAATATGTCAGTATAATTTTTCAAATAGGATTACGAAGGTTTGCCTTCTACTATTTACTGTCTCTTTTCTCTGAAATAACAATTTAAGTCACCTCATACCTTTCAAGTTAATGCTTATTTTGTGAATACTAAAAAATGCTGTTCCCCAGATAAGGTTTACCATCATCCTCCCCAATCCACTTTCTTTTAAAAATACTTCCCTCTGCAAATGGCAAAGTATTACCATTCACCCAGACATTAACAGGAAGAGGGAAATGTCAATACACAATCTCTGCTCATACACTTTACCCTGCACCTACTTTTATACACACCAGCAAAACTCCATAAACATGGCCCCAACAGGACCATGCTCAAGCCTGTGTGACTTATGACTGCAGTGGTCATTAGGGGACAAAGCCCAGCCCAAGGATGATTTTTTAAATAAATCAAGAAGATAACATAACCCTCTTTTAAGTTTTTCTTCTCAAATGTCAGAACTACTTTTATAACACATTGACAAGACTGTCTAAAGTAGAAAATCAAACTTTATGAAACAATGTTTCCATTTACTTACATTTGCTACAAATACTGTGCTTCCAAGTCTTCCAGCCTGTAATGCATGGATAATCTCATTTGGGATGTTAGGATTATTTAGGATACTGGGTGGGATATTAATCATTCCTGGGCCACCTGGTCCCATACCCATCCCACCAGTCGTAGCCATCACCTTTTGCATTGCTCTCCTGGCATGTTCACCATCAGGATCCTAAAACAAGCACAAAAGGGTTACATTTAACTGACCCAGTGACAATTAAAACCATGCTCCCACAGTAAGTGATACCCCCAAAACTTCAGAGATTGAGAGGTTGTTTGGAAACCATTTCTCAAAATCTGTAACAAAAAATTCAAATGAAGTAAAACTAAACCACCAGGCCAGGAACAATTCTAGCCAAAAGAATGAGGAAGAAAGGAAGGGTGTAAAATTTAGCTCTCAATTGAACTAAGTAAAAAAAGTAAAAAAAGCAAAAAAAGGGAGGGGGGGGGATGACATTAAAACTTCCAGGTTGAAATAAGATCTTCAAGGGCTTGGTACAGTTGAATCTCACTAACTCAATGGGGTTTTATAATTTCTGCAAACCCAACTGGTGATTTTCCCAAAAGTTTGAAAACACAGCTCTAGACCACCAAGGTACTCCATCCTTCAAGTATTCAGGCATTTGACTCATGTGTAAAGTCTGGAAAGGTTTATGAATCTCTGGTGTTGACAATATTCTTGAACTCTTTGCCCTTCTGCGTGCTACCTTCACACAAGAGAACTTAAGCGCTACCATGCTTTCCTCTCTGAGCTCGCATATACTGACCTTCCTCCAAGAATAAGAGGTAAAAATAAGTCAAGGAAGGATTGAATTAACAAAAAGCCTCCCACTTCCCTCCAGGGAGAGAAGATACCTGATTTGGATTAGCTATGAAAAAGGATTTAAACTCATTTTAAAAAAGAAAAAAGAGGGCTTCCCTGGTGGCGCAGTGGTTGAGAATCTGCCTGCTAATGCAGGGGACGCGGGTTCGAGCCCTGGTCTGGGAAGATCCCACATGCCGCGGAGCGGCTGGGCCCGTGAGCCACGGTTGCTGAGCCTGCGCGTCTGGAGCCTGTGCCCCGTGACGGGAGGGGCCGCGATGGAGAGAGGCACGCGCACCGCGATGAAGAGCGGTCCCCGCACCGCGATGAAGAGTGGCCCCCGCTTGCCGCAACTGGAGAAAGCCCTCGCACGAACCGAGGACCCAACACAGCCAAAAATAAATAAATAAATAAAATAAATAAATAAGAAAATCCTTAAAAAAAAAAAAAAAAAAAAAGAAAAAAGATGGGCCAAGAACAGGGTTCAGACTGAGTAAAACTGTAGATGTAGAATACCTTAAAACAAACAAACAAAAAAACAAACATACACACAGTAAAAAAAAAACCATGGACTCAGGTTGACTGCCCCTGAGAAAACCAAGGCAGGCTGGCCTAATACAAATCAGAGATGTTAGGAAGGCAATCACCAGTGGCTCAAGATGTGCTCAGCCACTATCCCAAAGTTCTTACAGGAATGACTGCTGAAGCCTGTGACTGACCCTCCTCATTAACAACAACAGGTTGTTCTGCTCCGTAAAATGTCATCAAGGACTATTCTGTCTTTTCCTAACTCCAAACAGGGAAACTCGACAACTACAAATGGTACCCACAGTGTTTCATGAGCTTACTTCTTTGACTTTCAGTGGTCTTCCACTCAGACTATGCTTGTTTAGAACTTCAGCAGCTTTTTTCATGCTCTCTTCCATCTTGAATTCAACAACGCTATGAAGAGTCAAAAGGAAATGAGTGAAACCAGTCCTACAACTTAGAAGGCTCAATTGCCAATAAGTAACTAGACAATACTTACGCACATCCCTTTGGAAGAAGCCACAGACAGTCAGAAGAGCAAGGGGAAAAAAAGAAAAGAAAAAAATAGTAAATTTCAATGACAGTTATAAATTAAAAATATGATTTATGTAACAGTTTTTAAATTAACCCTTCTAAGGGGAAGCTGACAGAAGTGTCTTGCCTAGCCTTCCTTATTAAGAGCTCAGCTCCTTAGTATCTCCTCTTCCTTCACATTACCAGCCTTGCACTATAGCTGCTGAAGTTATAATGAGCAGACCTAAATTCAGGTTCTCCGAGAAATCACACAAACTTTAGATCTGCTTCTCTCTGTACTCAATCAATTCCTTATCATACTCCTCCTAAATCCATCCCTTCCATAAATTAAGCTCATCCTTTTGATTATTCTAAGCCATTCTATTGCACGACAGAAAATAGTTAATTTTCTCTTTAAACTAGGCCAATTTTAAACGTTCAAGTTTTAGTATTAGTTTTACAATTTACTGGCACAAAGGCAACTTTTCAGAATCTTTGGTTCACGCAACTTGCAAATACAGCAAACAACCAAAAGTAACATTTTCTAGACAAGAACACACGTTTTACATTAATATACCACCGCTAAAATTCCATGCATAATTCACACACAGCCAATTCCTCTGTTAACAAAGAGACAATGCTGCTATTGGTCCCCAGTTATCCAAATTGGGCATCCAAACAGAATACCAAAAAGCTCTTTGCCCAGCCATTTGGAAAAGCGGGACTCCCGTTTGCAAATCCCCTCCCACCCCACTCGAATGTTTGGCAAAATCAAACATAGCTACTATAACATGAGCACTCACTGCCTTCCTGATTTCATTCGATTCCACGCCACCATACAGTTACATTTTTCATGTAGTAAATCCACAGAAGAAATTCTCTCAGACACTTACCCTTGACTTTCCTTCAGCGTCCATTAAGAGCTCCACGTATGTTACCTCACCAACTACAAATCAGTTTCCAGACGACACATAAACCAAGGGAGAAAAGCCAAGAAAACAATGGGAATTTAGAACAATCATCAGCAACCTTGTATGGAGCCTCTGCCTTATAAGAAAGCCCAGAAACACTCCATATTCTCTAAACCACCACACTAGGCATTACAGGTGTGCAGTAAAAGTAGGTGAAACTTGTTAACAATGTCCTTGATTTTCCTCCCACCTCAAACAAGCTATTTCCACAGATTTCCATATCAATTTCCCTGTCTGAAATACTCATTCATGACTAGAGGCAATCCAAATCTACAGGAAAGAAGTCTGCATGATTCACTTTTTTGGAGAAAGGAAGAAAACAGTTTTACAAATACACTCTTAATATTGAAAGAAGGTGAACAGCACACAAATTGCAATGCCACTGAACTGAGCTCAAATGCTAACTACAAAGATGTGCATATGTATAATATATATCCTCAAAGGCGCACACACGGCATGGCCGGCTACGTGGGTGTGCAACCTGTCCAATCGCCTGGGGCTCTGCACTGAGGGCCATGCACTTGGTTTAATGTTCTGTTGCTGTCTTGAAATTCTCAGTAATTTTAAAATAAGGGGCCCTGTGTTTTCATTTTGCACTGGGCCCCACAGATTCTGTGGCTGGTCCTGCACACAGCACTAGGCTCCACAACCGTCACAAGTAGGATGTGTAAATATTCTATCACAATACCAGAGCAGCATCTGGATTCTCTTCAGTGAATTAAAATTAAGCCAGGCTGTATTCTTGCTGCTCTCTCAACCTTCTCATTAAAGGACACAGATAAATGCAAACTTAGAGCTCAGTCTGCATCTAAACAGCTACACAGACTCACTTAGGATGCTAATCTATACAAAGGGGAAAAAACAAAGCATTTCAAAAGATTCCGCAGATTTTCCTCAAGGTTTGGATTGCCAATTCATGACCACCACAACCAGATGTTAGAACCCACCTAGACAACCACCAAAATGGCTGCTGAACTTGAAGATGGCACACAGACACCAAAAAACCCCCAGAAATTTAAGTGTTAACTTTGTGGAAACAATATCTAAGCAGGCTCTCCAAAGTCAAGAAAGGGCTTTTGTTCTAAGAAATACTTTTCCTTTTTTAACGATTATTTTTATGATGGTAAAGCCTTCTCTCATTCAGCTTTCAATTTGGTTTAGCAGCCAAGGGTAAAAATAACCCTCTTAATGGGCCCAAGTCCTTCCTAGTCTAATTCCTTTGTTCAAAGGATATTAAAATTATTATGAAGATTTTAAAATTAATATACCAAGGAAAGACTGAAATGTAAAATAAAAGTATTTTTAAAAATTTGAAGGACATATTAGTAGTATATTTGCATGGCAGTTGACAGCAAGAAGGCCAAGTGTTCAAAGTTTAACTGTATAGCCTCACCTCCCTTGTCCTTTCCTGAAATATTACAAACCAAACCAGCACTTTGCACAAAACAGGAAGGAGAATCAGTGCAAAGAAATGAAGAAACAAATTAGGAGGGACTGGTATAGTTTAACTTTTGGACTATGTACAACTGAAAAATGATCACAGCCAAGGGACAGTCATACAAATTGGCTTTCTGTTATCCTTACAAAAATAAAGCAATTCCCAAAATGTTGTGGTCATTCCTGAGGCCATGTTAAAAGCCATTTGTTTCAACAGCAGCAGCCATTTGAGGACCAACAGCCCCTGTCTCCACGTTGATGAAAATGCCAAGTAGTGTCAAGACAGTAAAGAGACCCAACCCCAAGTTTACTTCCTAGAGCTGTGACTACCGCCTAATAACCTTAAAAATAACTAAAACAATCACAGTATCTAACTCTGACAGCTGTAACTACGTTGTCAGAATTCAAATATTGTTGCATTTTCAAAGTTTCTAGTTTGTGCCCATAAAGACACTGATTTATATCAAAAAGCTGTCATTGCAACCCAGAAACCAAGCAAGTCCAAACCAAACTTTTTTCCATGGTCATAACCATTTTTACAAAAAGCCAGGTTTAGAAATTAGGACTTTTTCTACTTAACATTCTAGAGACAGCACAAATCCAACTTCAATCCTCTGCACCAATACTCTGCTTAAAATGTTCCCTCTTTTTCCCCAAATGGTATAGTTGTTTATTAAAAACAAAAAATTACATTTAAAAAAGCCTCCATCCTATCAGTTTAGCCATAGGTTAGGCAAGCCTTGCGGCTCTACCATGAGTAGTGTTGTTCCCGAGTATCAACAATAATGACCATGCTCCTCATGAATTCATAATATTCTGATCTCTACCCTGAGAGACCACATCAATTCAGAGATGTAAGCAAATCACTGTTACAGGATCTGCAACAGTTGCCAGTTCATACTTCCCTACATGAAGAGAATAATAAAACCTTTAAAAGACCACCTCTCTTTTAGTTCTACATTATTAAAGCAAAGACCTGTTTAGTATAGTCAGTACAACTATCAACAAAACTTTGAAGGCAAAATTTACCAACTATTCATAGTCTGGTCACATTCAATGAAATGAAGTTTAAAAGAGCAAATCAGCCAGAGCAGATCAGTTAGGACTGAGGCAGAGTTAACAAACTGGCAGTAGCAAGTCTCACAGACATGGAATTCACAGGTATTAATGAAAAATACTGCTGCTCCTCTCATTCCTGAACACAGATGGAATCCATGGAATCCCAAGGGCAGGCTACTAAGACAAATTCTACTGCAGCTTTAAACATCAAAATATCTAAATGAAAAAACTAAGACTTTGAAAAATCTAATGCCAAATGTCATCACCTACCTTTTATTTTTTTTAAAGGTAAGATATTTTAATATTTATTTATTTATTTGACTGCTCCAGGTCTTAGCTGCGGCATGTGGGATCTAGTTCCCTGACCAGGGATCGAACCTGGGCCCCCTGAATTGGGAGCACAGAGTCTTAACCACTGGACCACCAAGGAAGTCCCTACCTTTACTTTAAAATGTTCAAAGAACTCATTATTAACCAACATTTAGGTGGATTATTAAAAATATTACCCCAAGAATAAAGCATATCATGAGGGTAAGATAATGAGCAACACTAAAAGAATTCACGTAGTCTCTTGGAGCTACTTTAACACTCCTGCTCATACTTATATCACAAAGAGTATTTGTTTCTGTATTCTCATTTCATTTACTGCTCAAGGCTGAAACAAACACGCGTGCGCGCACACACACACACACACACACACACACACACACACACAAAGTACAGGGGCTAAAGCGTCACTGAAAAGAATTCAAAGGGGGGTGGGGGAGGAGCTCCAAAGCAGGGCATGCTCTAATGGAGGGGTGCATGGAATAAATGCATATTTTAACTTGGAAAGCCTGTTTCTTTAATATACAGACAACTTGAAACACGGCAAAATAATTATTCTATACAATGATTACTCAATTTATGGAAAAATTAGAAAATGATTAAGCACCTTCTTGCTCCTAATTCCATGGACGAGACAGAATACTGCCTCTCTAACTCGACCAAAAACCAACAAATAAGCCAGGCAGGCTGCACTATTAAGGTTCAACCCAAGTACCCACAGATATGAATGCTTCAGCATCAACAGGCCTTTCCAAAACGCAGGCTGAATTTCCAACAAAGGAAAATATGAAGGAGCCACACAGACTGGGTAGGGATTTTTACTTAAATTGAAAATAAAGTTCTGCTCCACAGACCCACAATGTAGATTATCTTCAAGAGCCAACAGAGACTTACTATTGGACTATACTTGCCCTCTGGGCCTCAGTTTTCTGTCAGCTGGAATTTGAAACTGACTTAAAGTGATGTATTCAATAAAAACAGAAGGATTAAGTTCTTAAGAAATCTTTGCTTACACAAGTTAAACTGACTGCTGCTAAACTTGAGACTGATTGAGAGTAAGCTGTATCACTGACCTTCCTTTCTTTCCTCCTCAAACTGTCCTCCATGTTTACTCACTGCTTGTGCAGCTCAGTCCTGCCTCGGTTGCAGCTGCCCCACCTCGATGCTGCTGGCTCCCTGGTTAGGCCAGGAGAACAACAGCCCAATGACGAGCTTTCTTCATCCACACAGGACTTCTCGGTAATGTAGCACAACACTAAGTTTAGAATTCCCAAGATCAATCACCTTTTGTTCACGGAAGTCTTAATTTTTCGCCCAGACCTTATGGTCAAACACTTTTGAGATGTGTATCCCAATATCGATCCAGTGATGAAAATGAGGTAGCTGTTGAGACTGTTAAGTCACTTTCAAACCTGGTTTGGCAATCTCCAATTCAAATTTCCTATTACACTGGCTCTCAATTTTTGTTTCAATCCACTCTTCAGTGTTCACAGCAGTCATTCGTTCCAAGTAGTATTTCCGTTAAAAATAAGCGTGATCAAAAGGACGGACAATAGAAACCTTTCCTTTGCTCAATCAGACACTTAGAGCAGGAAGGGGAAAGCTCAGGGAAAGCTCAAGTTCAATTCTGCAGGCTGTTTAATCCATGTCCCCGAATGATATGATGGGGGAGGGGGCGGGGGAAGCACCCTAGCACAGAACAAAACAAAGCTCTCAGTACCTTTTCTCTTTAAAGTCAGCAGTGCTGATTTCATGATAGTGCCACCAAACAAGCTTTGTGATCCCATCCAGGGAAAAAGGCATAAGTGGCATGTTCACATAATACATGCGTTATTAACAGGATCTCCTAGAAGGCTGTTAAATGCTAACAAACATGGAGAATATACACTTGGTGTCCAAGGAGGGAGAAAAGATCGGGAACTAGGGAGGGGTACGTGAAGCACTCTCAGGCATGATTATCCTTAGAAAAAAAAACTCCTGTCTTGCCATCTCAAAGCTACTACTTGAGTTCTGACAGGCAGCAATTATAGGCAGTACTGCAATGACAGAGCATTTTTCAGATCTTTAAGCCAAGAACAATTAATTCTAGCTATTCCACTAGTTTCCTGAAACAACAGCACTGCGATTTCATCAGGAATAGACTCTTAAAATGCAGACTGATAAAGAGTGGTTGGATTATAACAGCCCAAATCTCTGTGGTTTGCCCACTTCAGAGACTATTTTGAGACTAATACTTTTAGATTGTAAGTGCCTCTATCCGCAACTTTTTTTTCCTATGCAACAAGAGTCTTCAAAAACCTTAAAACATGTGCAACACATTTCAAGTAAATATTTCAGATTTCAAATAATCATTGAAACATATTTTTGGTATACCAAGACATGAAGTAAAATATTTTTTAAAACCACATAATGAAAATAAAGACATTTTTAAGAAATTGTACATATGTAAACAGTAAATTTCTTTAGACTTCACATACTGAATATAAGATTTACCATAAAAAGATTACCTTTCTCTTATGAATCCCTTTATCCACAATCCAATACTTCTAATAATTTAATTAAACAGAAAAGTAATTAATTTAACCTGTACAGGGGAGCTCTAAACAAGAACATTTTAAGGTTTGTTAAGAATAACTGATTTACTGCACACCTGTAATTCTAAATTACACCACCAAAAATACACTGAAAGGGCTGAGCCAGGGCATTCATAGCAGTATGCCGAGGGAATATGAGAACCAGTTTGGAAGTATCCGAATAAACCACCAGGCTGGCTCCACACTTAATACAGTGCAAAATAGGAAATTGAGGTGAACTGCTTCTACATCCAGAAACGTCATGGCTGCTGCTGCTACCAGCTTTAAGGCTTCCAAAACTGAATTACTGAATGGTAAAGCAGTAAAAATGTCACCTACTTTATCCATCATGTCCCAAAACTGGTTCACACACTCCTAAAAATGGAAAAATAATTTGGCCTGCAATCTCTTACAAAATTCTAACAATTGCATTTTCAAAGCCACATTCCTGGTTCTTGGAACTACTATACCTTATTATCAATGGAAGTATCAATTCAGCATTTCAACCAAATCACGAGAACACAAATTTGGGGATTATTCCAAAAACTAATTCGAATGAGACCCAACTGTACTGTACAGAAATTCTAAGCTTTATTGAAGCAGCAGTCCCAAAAACCAAGAACACTGCATCTGGGATGCCACATGACACGCCCTTCAGACAAAAAGAAGAAACTTCACTCTTGCCCTAGGAGCATTGGCAGGAATGATTTGGCTGATCAAGGCAGGAAAACAAATCTCACACCAAAACGTTTTTCTATCCATGTTACCTGGAGAAATACTACATGGGAGCAGCCTACATGACTGTACAGAGAGGTTCATGGTGCCTAGTGCTTCTGGCATGTCATGGTTGAATTAAGTGATGGGACAATGATGGCAGTGGGCCATTCATAATTTCAAAACCCAATGCTGGGAGCACCAGTACACATACCAAAATGGCCTATCCAAGTGGCATCTGTCACTGAAATGTTAATCATTTGACAAATCAAGCTCAAATCTCTTTTCATTATGAATGCTCCAGAAAAACCAGTACCTTTCAGTCCTTCAAAAAGACTCCATTTAAGAATAATTTGATTCTAGGTTTCCCTTGGGGTAGGGGTGAGGGGAGACCTCAAGGCATTAGACAAATGGCTCTCTATGAATAATTTTGTTTAAACCTGGGCTGAGCAATCTCTTTAGCCCTGTGTGCCACCAGCAGGGCCCAGAATCAGGAAAAGACGACAAAAGAAGCAGAACAAGAGTGTGAAAAGGAGGACACACGTGGTGTGCACGGGGGTGGTGGTGGTGGTGGGTAAAGCAGAGGACCATTGGGGGCAACCAACCCCCTAGGACCTCCTGGTGGCAGCGGAGCTTCATTCAGTTGCTTCCTCTGCCCTAGGCCAGACTTTAACACCAGGGCTGTGACCAATGTGTGCCTAAAGGCACCGAACTACAAAGCAGATGCTTTATTTTGAGCCATCCAATTGCCAATCTATTCTGTGTTTTCCTCCCCAGGGTGGGGAAGCCTAACAGTTTAAATACAAGCTACCGTTTTATAATTTAGGATCCGAGCAGCACAAGTTCCAGCTACCAAATTTTGATCCCAGGAAGACAGCCACAAAATTTAAACAAACTACCTTCCCGCCAGAATTTTAAAACAAAAAGGAAGAAGAAAAAATTTCTCCCACCTCATATGAAGAATTCAAAAAATTTCCTTAACACAAAGAGGCTCCCCTCAAGCTTAATCAAAGCCCTATTAACCATATTAAGCCAGTAAAATCATTCGTAGGCCAAGGGATCAAACAAACAACCTTTTTGACACACAAGTGCATGACCACAAAAAGTAAAAATAAAAAAGTAGGATGGGGGTGCTTCACTCTCAAGCCTGGAGAGAACACATGCTCTACCCAGAACAGCTTCACTGACAAAAAAATAACCAAGGAATTATCCACAGAGAAGATGACACACCAACCTTCTGACCCTACTCAACCACCAGTACCATTACCTTTTTCTTTAACCAGGTCTTTAAGTGACTGCCATTTCACATCAAAAGGTATGTTTGTAATGAAGGCTCTGTATCTTTTAGTTGGATTGGCATATGGCTCAAAGCGATTGCCTCCTCTTTTTATGTTTTTCTCCTTCCTCTTCTCATTCTGAGCTGGTCGTTCTCCTTCACTGAATTCAAAAGAGAGGGAGAAAAAAAGTCCATATGTTAGCACAATACTAAAGACAATATTTGATTTTCCAGGTTTACAATCCCACACAAAGTTACATGTAACACAAGACTAATATTGATCCTGATTTGAGACAAACTAAAGTGGTCCATAGAGCAGAAAACTGCAGTAGTACACTCCTTAAAACCCACCTATCAAAAAAATCATTCCCAAGACAAGTGTGCTTTCCTAGGCCTTCACACACTCCTGTGGGGCTCTAACAGAGGTGGGGGAGACAGGCCAACTCCCTGCCCAAGGTGCTTTAATTCCAAGACAGAAACAGGAAAAGAGAAGGAAGATTTATAAGATTTCATGGAACAGAAATGAGGTGGTACACATAGGCCCAACCAATTTTAGCTTTACAAATAAAAGTGTCTTTCATTGTGGGCAGAAAAAAATTGGACTCAGGTACTTGTACACCATTAGCAGCATTATTCACAATAGCAAAAGGTGAAAACAACCCAAGTGTCCACCAACAGATGAATGAAGTAAACTAAATGTGGTAGATCCATACAATGGAATACTACTTATTCAGCCATAAAAAAAGGAATGAAGTGCTGATACATGCTTCAACACAGATGAACTTTGAAAACATTATGCTAAGTGAAATAAGCCAGACATAGAGAAAAAAGGAATAGAGGTTACCAAGGACTGGGGAGAGGTGGGAATGGGGAGTTACTGTTTAATGGCTACAGAGTTTCTGTTTGGGATGATAAAAGAAAAAAGTTCTGGAAATGGCGAGTGGCTATTGGCATAGTGTACAACACTGTACCTAATGCCACTAAACTGTACACATAATCATTTTAGGATGGCAAAATTTACATATATTTTACTACAATTGTTAAAAAACAAAATTTTTAAGGGAAAGAAACCATTCTCTACTCAACCCTATTACTTTGAGGCTAGGGAAACTGAAGTCTGAGCAACGCCGGTAGGTTAAAGACAGCACGCAAACAATTCCACCTTTGGCAAAGAAGGGTGGATTTGTTTTTCTGACATGGCCTTTCCTGTAATACTCTTTACCTTTGTGTGTTAGGTGCTTCCATGGTAACATTTCTAAGCTCTACAGGTACGAATCTGGCTTAAGAGTGGGCAGGAGAAGTTTCACAAGAAATGCAGGCTCCCAAAGCACAGAACCAGACAGGCTGGAAGGCCAGTCCAGAGCCCAGGAACCAGACAGGGTGGCCCTGCGCTGGCTGCGTGTGGCTGTTCCGAGCCCCCTTTGACCACAGGCAGACACCTGTGAGAGCTGACCAGGAACAACTGGGGAGGCAGCAGCCACAGAAGTCCTCTCAGGGCACTAAGTCCAGCACTTTCTGCTTCCCAAGCCCTATGCTTTCCACCAGTGAGAATCAAGGGACTCCCAAACTACAGATTCTAGCAGAGACTTTGTGATCCAGGACAAAAATGGAAAGAAAACAAAAAGTCAAGATTACAGTACTGATGATTTATAAGACCACCTTCTTTAACGTAAAGGGTTGATCTTTATTCTAGGATATGTCCTCCCTGTGTGGGGGAGGGGTAGTGTGTGGGGGAGGGGTAGTGTTCAAACATCAATGGTAGCTGGAGGACTTTCTTTCAGTGTACTTGGAAAAATTGAAGTTAGCAACTTTTTGTAGTCCCCAAAGTACTTTTTTCTACTGGTCCCTCATATCCACACACAGGCGTGCCAAGTGGTAACCCAGTGAAGTTATCACCCTAGGCAAAACTAAGGAAAGCAACTTCCTCCATGATCTGAACTATACCAACATGCAATAAATAGACCTCCTTCACATGGGCTGGCAGATGGGGGAGGGGGAGTAGGGCCACACCAATCCCCAGATTCCTAGAATTCTTCACTCTGTCTACCCAGGCTCACAACAGACCCTCCTCAGGCTGACTGCACACGGCAAGCACAGTCCACCCATCCACTCCATATGAAAGCCCTGCACCCGTCTGCCAGACAGAGCATGCATTTTACCGTCCGTACATAAGGAGGAAGTGTGTTACAACAATTCATAAAATGTAGATCAATCTACATTTCATGGGCCTACAGAGAGTCTGTGGGTAGGAATATATTTTAGAACTGGTTTCTTTTGAAACCCAAATATTCTACAATCTACATTAAAAAACATTACTCTGACACAGGGTGCATGACACAGTAATGCTTCCAGCCTGTGTTTTCAAAGACTGCCCAGCTCACCTTATTAGTTACAAAATGTATAAATAACTAATTACAAGACAAAGTAGGTAACAAAGTGTCTAGGCCATATTCTGCCATGCATCATTACTGCTAAGAATAAACTACCCAATCTAACCCCAGAAGCTGGGGATTTGGTTTGGGGTTAATCCACATCACATGGCTCATCATCAAGAAAGCAGCTCAAATGGGTTATGGCCAAGGTGTGAGCAAAGCACTACTGTACCCAAGTCCTTCTCTGGCTAATCATTTCCTCTCTCCGAGAAGTTTCCTCCTATCTCATCACTTCCAGTTCCTTAAAAAATTGACCTTTTTGTAACTCTAATGATCACCATCAACTCTATTCTTGACAGAATTGTAGAAAACCCCCCTCAAAGAAACCTCACGTGACACACGTTCAAGTAGAGATGATGTGACAGTTTAAGAAAAGCCCAGTTTTTTAATGTTTAATTCAATTTTCTCACTTACCTTCGGGATAAAATTAGGGGAATATGCTTCTAGCCCTAAAATACATATAACACTTAACTGTGAAAACCTTTTAGAAGCACATTTTTATAGGTAGATTATAATTTAGCTACACTGATGAAATAACCTGCTTTATCCTAAATACCTCAAATTTAGAATATTATAGAATTTTAAATGTTAAAACACACCTACCATACATTATCCACAACTAGATACTTACCCAGAAGAAAATAAATATATCCATACAAAAATTTAGACCTGAATGTTCATAGCAACATTATTTGTAATATCCCAAAACTGGAAATCTAAATGTCTACTAACAGGTAAATGAATAAACAAACTAGAGTATATCCATACACTGAAATACTACTCAGCAAAAAGTAATGAACTACACACAACACGGATGAATCTCAAAATACTTATACTCAAAGAAATCAGACAAAGAAGGAGTACATATGGTAAGATTTCATCATATACAACTATATTTGAGAAAATCTAATCTGGCAAACTAATCTATAGCGGGTTTTCTCAACCTCAACACTACTGATATTTGCGGGCCAGATCATCCTTTTGTTGTGGGAGGCTGCCCTGTGCACTGCAGGATGTTCAGCAGCATCCCTGACCTCTACCCAAGAGAGGCCAGTAGCAGCCCCATTCCTCAGACTTGAAAATGAAGATCAAAAATATCTCCAAGACACTTCCAAATGTCCCCTGAAGGGCAAGAAGAAATCACCCCATTGAGAACCACTGATGCATACTATGGCCTGGGAGTGGGGAAAAAAAGGACTCAGAGGATTACAAAGGGGCAGCAAAGGGGGTTATGGTTGTATTTATTATCTTGATTCAGTGAGGGTATCAAATCGTACACTTCCAACTTATGCAGTTTATTGTGCCAATTATACATTTTTTAAGTTTCCACTAGTTTCTTAAATTTCAAACCTAACCCCAATATAACTTGACTTGTAACTCTTATATAAAGTAACAAATCTGTCATCTTTCAAAGAAACTGAAGCTACCTAAGCAAGCTAAATGCCTTACCAATATACTCCTCGCTAAGTGGCTCCCAATTCCAATGAACACCCCATCTGATTCTGGCACCCAATCATCTACCTGAAGTTCTAAATAGACCCAATATGTTAAAAAACTTTTTCTGACATTCTATCAACCTAATTCACGATACATCAATAAAGATAAGCCCAAAGTATCTGTAAGAACCTCCCAAGTCATTAAAATAAGATTAATTATGTTTAATATGGCTTTGGAATTGTTTCACTGACTGCATTCTTCGAAAATTGATAATTTAACATGTCACTGCTCCACCATACTAGAATTATACTGTACATAAAGATCACAAGTAAAAAGACAGGGTGCCTGCCTATTTCACCAAGGGCTGTCACATTCAACATGTAAAACAGTGAATCCCTATCCTCCCTTACGCCTCCATGGCATTCCCTCTCACGTATAATACTCTCATTATTCTCAGTTTTTCAATCAAGAGTGTAGTTTGAAATGGCAACCCCGACACGTTGAAATCCTGACCACATCTCCTGAGAGAAAAGACTCCCCCACCCCCATATTCCCTTGAGAACCATCCCTTATGTAAAATGACTCTTCACAGAAATCCTTTCAATCCTGAGTTTCCCCTAATGCATTTAAGATGCAGAGAGCGCTATTCACAGCACTATTCTAGCTCCAGGTCCACCTCCTAACTACCCACGTGACTTAAGCGCTTTCCCTCTCTGGTTCTTTACCAGCAAAACCAGCATAACCTGTATCCATGTAGCTCACAGGGATGTCGTGAGAATCAACAATCAGCCTAACAAAAAGCAGGTTGGTAAATGTTAAGCGCAATACCTAAGGGAGCAGTACTACAGATGACTAAGAGGTAGGGTTATCTAGGTCTGAACCCCAATGTCACCAACTCTTTGTCAGGCCTCAGTTCCTTCATCTGTGAAAGGAGGTTACTTATCCACACTGACAAGTTTAAAGGACAGACTTGGCACACTAACTGTGGCAATGATATATTTCTGTACCAAAAATTTTCTGGAGAATGATTCACTCCTTGCCTTCTACCATTGCACATACTGATTAGGTTTTAAAATTAGCCCATGGGGCCGTGGCTGAGGAAATCTAGGCACTGTACTCATTACAGACTACCAAAGGAGCAATTCAGCTTTCACCTCTATGACTGCAAAACATGGTAATGGGAGAGACCATCTGCCAACTCCTAAATGAAACAAGCAACCTAATCTTTGCAGACTAGTATCTCCCTGCCTAGCCATGAATAAAATCAAAGAGCAAAGTGAAAGCAAAGAGCTGGCAGCATGCATTCAAACAACCTACAGCCCCTATTCTAATCTTGAGCTCACAATCAAATGTGCCTCAAAATTATTATCAAGTACACAATCACTTTTTAAAGTACAGCAAACACTCAAATCATTGCAAAGCACAGAGAATCTGGTTTAAACAAACAAACAAAAAAACAACAAACCACTTCAAATAACTGTGTTCAGTGAGAGGTTACCAGGGTGGTGTGTGGAAGCAGCAAAGGACCTGGAGTCAAGATGGCCTCCCCCAGATTCTTTGGGTCAATTTCCTTAACCTGAGTCTTCTCAATTGTTAAAAAAAAAAAAAAAAATTTTTTCTTGACTGTAAAACAGTGTCAACACTAACATTACATCCCCAGGAATTTATACTAAATACATTTTTTAAATCTAAATATTTTTAAAATAGCCTATCTCTCAGTTTTCTGATTCAGCCACAGGTTACTCTGAAAGTGGAGTAGGTTAAGTCACTGATTTTAAATGGAAGGTGCAACCTTTATTTTTAAAAAATAAAATTTTAAATTAAAAAAAAAAAAAAAAATCAAACCTAAGCCTACATACTCCTCTAAAATGAACGCTTTTATCTCCTGACTAATATACTCTAACTCTGAATCTTGACTATTTTTTTTTTAACTTCAGAATTTATTTTTTTAATTTATTTATTTTTATTCATTTATTTTTGGCTGCATTGGGTCTTGCTGCTGCACGCAGGCTTTTCTACTTGTGGTGAGCGGGCTTCTCAGTGAGGAAGCTTCTCTTGTTGCCGAGCTCGGGTTCTAGGCACGCGGGCTTCAGTAGTAGTGGCGGCCTGCAGGCTCTAGAGCGCAGGCTCAGTAGTTGTGGCGCACGGGCTTAGTTGCTCTGTGGCATGTGGGATCTTCCCAGACCAGGGATCGAACCCATGTCCTCAGCACTGGCAGGCGGCTTCTTAACCACTGCACCACCAGGGAAGTCCCTTGACTGTCTTTAGATGCAACAGATTTCTCATCAAAATAAAACAAACCCTCCTCTTATACCCAGAAGAAAAGGAACTGCAAAACAAGCTGTCCTATCTGGGGTCCTCATCAAGCTTGCTATCTCACTGCCTTTTTGGTTTACAGCACACTCCACTCCTGGCGGAGACAAAGGTAAGAAGAATCCAGTCTCACTCATTTCCCTTCCCTCAAAGGCTTTCAAGATAAAAATCTAAATTCCTTAGTCTGGAATTCATTGCCCACCAGCTGGCCCCCAGTGCTCCAGCAGTTTGGGTTCTTTATAAATACGTATCAAATATATAAATATAAAAATTCCTAGTCTTTGGACGCTCTCCTCTCTGCCTCTCTCCATCGTCTTTCATCCTCCTCCCCCTAGAGGAACACCTCTTAACTGCCCCCAGCAGGTTAGGCTGGGGGGAGGGGAGCCCCTCCAAGCTCCCTACCTAGTTAACTCCTTTTACTAATACCACAGCACAATTACTTTACTACAAAAATATTCGTTGGCCTTCCCTGTGAGCAGGGGGGGGGGGGGCTTTGTTTTCTAAAGAACTCTGCTTTAAAAGCTTCGTGATGCAAAAAAAAACACCACGCACACAAACTTTTCCAATGGCCCTCCAAAACAGATCTAAGTGTTCCTAACTTCCTAAAATAGTCTCTACTAAGCAGTCCTAGACTTTGAGGTTCTTTCCAACAAGGGCTCTTTTAGCTCTAAAACCTTCAGGTTCTTTCTAATAGCCCATGTGTTAACGTGCGTCACAAAATGACTATTTGGAATCAGTCACAAAATGACTATTTGGAAATGGACAGTGGAAAATGGGAAATTTGAAAAATGTACCCCAGATGCTATAATCTATAACTAATAACTTCTCACCTAGCACGATTCTAGCAGCACTCCATCCTGTGATAAAGAAATAAAGGAAATAGGTAATGAAAAAAGTTTAAATGAACACATCCCTTTCCAGAATTTTCAATAATAAAGGGTTGGGAATACTTCTAAGATGCCTTTCTCTTGATTTCCAAGGACCAGTAACCACGGTATTTTGTTCCTCCCCACCTAAGGAGAGAAAGTTTAACAACATAGCTAGTATTTAGCGAGTGTTCATTAACAAAGCGCTTTAACTACATTCACTTTTAATCCCCACGAACTCCAATTATGCACATTAAAAATTTGTGGGAAGGCAAATTCATAGGAGATAGAATGTATGACACAGGTAACCAGGAGAGGGGGAGAAGAGGAAGTTATTGTTTAACAGCTAGTTTCTGTTTGGGATGATGAAAAAGTTCTGGACGCGGATACTGGTGATGGCTGCACAACACCGCAAATGCAGTTGATGCCACTGAATCGTACACTTAAAAATGGCTAAAACTGTAAATTTCACCTTACGTATGTTACCACAATTTTTAAAAAACGTATGTGGTAAATCAAATGTGTGCCCAGCCTTCCCCTGTCCTCCCCCCACAGCTGCCGGGAGGAGGCAAAACGCCTCTCCATCTTTCAGGCGGCTGTAATCAGAATGAGTGGGGTTCAAGGGGACATAAGGGAATGCTTTAAAGCTTTATGGAAACTTTAAAAACCGAGGACCCGAGACAGACCTCTAAACAGGACTGAAAGGGTGACGGGAGTTTGGAAATGGGTGAACCCGCCTGATAATGGAAAAATCTTCCCCTAGAACACGAAAGAGAATGTTTCCCTTTTTTTTTCCCCCCCTACAGTTTGCTTCTACGGCTGAACATTGAGCAGCAGGTCCGATCTCTCCACAAATACCTACTGCGCACCTGGGGAGGAGGTGAAGGACTTGAGCCGAGGCCAGAGCTTGGAGCGAGGGGCGGTTCTGACCGAGGCACTTATCGCGGGGCCGGGGGAGGGGGGGGCTGGAGAGGAGGGGAACGGCGCGCGCCGGGGAGCGGGAGGGGGGAGGAGGCTCCCGGAGCCGGCCTCGCGGTCCTTCCCGATACCCACCCGCCTCTGCTACCGTTTACCCGGACCGACAACGGGCGAGATCCTGCGTGCGCGATCCCTCCCCTCCCCCCACTTTACCGATCGGGAAACTGAGGCCCCGGGCCATTGCGGAGAGACGTGAAACCACGCGCCCAACCAAGGTCACCCGACAGGCGAGCGGGTCGCGGCCTCCGGGGCTCGTCGGCTCCAGGGCCCGCGCGCCATTATCCCCGCGCGCAGAGGCCCGGCCTGAGGCCTTTGCGTCAGGGTCGGTGTCGGACCCGGCCTGGAGGGACCGGGGGAGTTGAGGCCCGAGGCCTGGGAAGAAGGAGCTGTCCTAGAGGCGCTCCCGGGGCCGCCCGGCTTCACCCCTCACGGCCTGGGCGGCCCCCACCCTCGGCAGACCCTGAGGGGAAAGCCCGGCCGAGGCCGCGCCGGTGGGAAGCCGCCAAGACCTAACGGAGCCGCCGCCGGCCGCCGCAAAAGTGCCCGGCCTGGGACAACGAGCTGTGGAATACTCACCCTTTCGGGCCCGGAGCTCCGTTGCCACTCGGCACGCCGGGCGCGCCGCTCTCCTCCTCCATTTTGGGCTCCGTCGCCGCCACCTCGGCTGCTGCTTCGACCCCTGCCGCCATTTTCTCCGCGTCTGGGCTTTGTGTGAGCGAGCGGGATGCGCGGCGCTGCGCCTGCGTGCTCACGTGATCCGGCGCGACCAGTAACGTCTGCTCGCGCCGCGGCGGCCTCCCGCCTCCTTCCCTCCAGCACCGGGCCACGCCCCTGTTCCGGGCCACGCCCCCGCCGCGCGCAGGCGCGCACCGTCAGCTGTTACTAATTCATTCTCGCAACTAACTTGCGTTTGGCGCCTACTGGATACTCCATCCGCTCTTCAGGTCTGGAAGAGGCGCCATCTCTCCACCCCCCACACGTGGACCTCGTCACTCCCAGCTTTCTGTAATCAGAGCTAGGGCAGAAGGGCAGCGAAGTTCTGTTTACTACGCTAGAAAGGAGTTAGGCAGGCAAGGGTAGGACACTGAAGGGCCAGGCCATAGGACAAATGTGTAAAATGCTCTCTCTCTAAGCAAGTATCATCCTGCACCAAGAATATCTGGGCTCTATCCGACCTGTCTCCCCATCACGCTGAGAAGTCCTGGGTGCAGAGCCCATGGCCTAAGTCTCTCTCACTAACAGCCGTCAGCAACCAGACGCCTGGAGACTTCGAATGTGCTGATGAATGGTTCTTGAGTGAATGAACAAGCAAGAAGCCAAACATGGTGATAGAAATCACATGATGGGGCTCCTTCCTGCCTGACCGTGGGTCCCTCTGCCCTGAGAGCTTGGCCCTTTCCCCGAATGGGTTTTCAGGGCTGTTATAGGACGATGTCCTGGGACAGCCACAGTGGCCTGGGAAGAGGCCAGAGCCCCCAGCATTCAGAGGCCTCAGGCTCCCTTACCCAGCAGCCACCCCTGGTCTCTGTTGTCTCTGGTACTTTGAAATAAATGCTTCAGTGGATCTTGAAGAAGTTCCCATCTAACCACCAAACTCTCTCTAAGCTCACAATGGGAAAAATGGGTTTTTTCCCCCGTATCTCACAAAATTAACTACATTTCATCAGGCTCTGAGGAACTATCTCACCTGCCACACCTTCCTCCAAATTAAATACTTAATCCGGCCAGGTTAAGAACTCCAGGCCCGGAGAATAAATCCAATAGCCAAGGCTAAGGCAGAGGATAGGCCCCACCCTCTCTTTCCAGCTCCCATTCCCAAGAACTTCCCAGACTCACCTGTCTCAGAACTCCTTTCTCTTGCCCATCTGCAAGCCCCTCCTCTCATGTCCCCCCCCCACCCCGCCCCCTGCGCCCAGAAACCTCTGATCTACTAAAATCCCCTGTGCACACCAACCCTCTTCACTTGGTCCCACTGGAATCTATCTCAGTTTCCTTTCCTCCCCGTTAGACCTCTCTCTCTCTCTTTTTTTTTTTTGGCCTGGACAGCCAGGGAAGTTCCCCCCCCCCTCCCCCTTAGACCTCTCTAGACCAGAGGGGCCCCTGGACCAGAAGAAGCCTCACGAATCTCTGAATTCCCTTGCCCAACAGGGCTCAGAAATGGCGGAAGAGGCCACAGCAGTCTCTCAGAATCATGGAGAGGAGGCCGAATACAAAGCAGCGGGGACAAGAAGCCACCTTTTCTCTGATCCCTTCCCCGGCAGTGGGTGTGACTGGAGATGAGCCGCAAGCCAGGCCCAGGCTGAGGAGACAAACTTTCTACTAGGCTGTGCTCCTATAGGCTGGTTGATTTAATCCAACACTGCCCAGATTCCTGGGTTTAGCCATCGCCTGCACTATTAATTCCTTCACTCTTTCCTGTAACTGACACTTTATTTTCTTTAAAAGAAGGCTGTTTTGGGAATTCGCTGACGGTCTGGTGGTTAGGACTCTGCCCTCTCACTGCCAAGGCCTGGGTTCGATCCTTAGTTGGGGAACTAAGATCCTGCAAGCCTCCCAGCGTAGCCAAAGAAAAAAAGTATGTTAAAATGTTGCTTCACCTCACAGCACAGCCAAAGAAGAAAAGGATGTTAAAATGTTGCTTTACCTTAAATAGCTTATTGTAAAAAATAAATAAGAGAATGATGCTATTAAAGTGTAAATTCAGTCATACGCTCTGCCAAAGGATCTGAGTCTAAGACTTGCTCTCTCTCTGCTAGGGTTAAGGGTCATGAAAGACAGCCTAGCACCAAACTACAACTCAGGACTTCCCTGGCAGTCCAGTGGTTAAGACTCTGTGCTTCCAATGCAGGGGGCGAGGGTTCGATCCCTGGTTGAGGAGTTAAGATCTCACAGGCTGCGTGATGTGGCCAAAAAAAAAAAAAAAGTACTGGGCCCTGTTCAGGGTGACCCTCGGTAAGTGTGGACATTACTTGTTAGTGAGTGTAAAGGGCCCAGCGGGGTATCTGACTCATGGGAGACACACAGGAAGTAGACACTATTCTTATGTATATTTATTTTAAATCATTTAGTACATAGCCCTGCTACCTGCTCTTCACTTGAAAACTCCCACTTTGCTTCTAGCCCTGTGATCCCTCAAACCAGCCGAGAGCATTGGTTGTTGCTGCTGTTACCTCTGTGTGGTCCTGACTCCCCTCGGTCCCAGCACCCTCACTTTGAGGCCTCAGAAACGTGACTGACAAGTCCGTTTTGTCCAGCAAGGGCTCCTTTTATTCATTGGGGGTGGGGTGGGGTAGGGGGGGTGGGTTTTGAAACACGGTGCAACTTTATAAAGTTGAGGGTGCCGGGAATGTGAGCCTGCCAGGTGCAGAAAAGTGCAAGAAGCTTGCAGAACCTCCCAGTTCGATGGGTGCCCGCGACTCGCCTCTGGCCATGGCTGCTGGCCCAGGAGGGGCCAGGTAGACCTCAGAATGAGATCAGGGTGCCTGCTCCATCCGAAGCTCGGGACCACGTCCGTCTGTCCTCCTCGTGTATCAGAGTGTGCAAGACGATCTGAGAATAGCTTCACACGGGAATCATGGAATCAGCTCCACTTTGGCATCTCTTGGCCTAAGAAGCATTCCGGCCGTGCGGGAAGGGTCGGGCAGTTTCTGTCCTTCCAAACGCCAGGGCATCGCCAGCTGCCTCTGGCCCTGCCAGCCCGGCCTTCACACGGGCGTCTCCTCTGCCACCTTCTTCAGGAGCCCAGCTGCCAGAGGGGAGTGCTGGGTGCCTTCGGGGCCATCGGTGGCCCGGATCTTCAGGCGCACTTTCTGGTTGGTCCTTCTCCACTCGGAGTACAGCTGGCAATGGTAGCGGAATGAGACCTGCAGAGCAGGGTGGAGATGAGCAGGAGGGCCAGCCTCTGGCCAGCCAGCCTCTACCCCCAAAAGAGGAAAACGGGGCCCCTGAGGCATCTGCCTCGACCTAACCAGGACCAGGCTCCTGCTTCCAGAAGCACGGGCAGCATCTGGGCATTTCTCACACAGACAGTGCACACACACCCATTGCCTCACCTGGGGAACCTCCCCACCAGCACTGAGGGCCCTGCAAAGGTGAGAGGGTCTGTGTGTGTGTGGAAGGGGGGGGGGGTCCCTTTCTGTCTCTCAGAGGGTGGCAGTGAAGTGATAAAGCCTCTGGGAAGGGGCCAAACGTCAATGGATCATATAACTGCCAAAACTTGGAAGCAACTAAGATGTCCTTCAGTGGGTAAGTGGATAAACTGTGGGACATCCAGATGATGGAATGTTACTTGGCACCAAAAAGAAATGAGCTATCAAGTCATGAAAGGACATGGAGGAACCTTAAATGCATATGACTAAGTGAAAGAAGCAGATCTGAAAAGGCTACAGGGAATTCCCTGGCGGTCCAGTGGTTAGGACTCGGCGCTTTCACTGAAAAGGCTACAGACTGCATGATTACAACTATAGGACATTCTGGAAAAGGCAAAACTATGGAGACAGTAAGAGGAGCAGTGGTTACCAGGGCTTGGGGGAGGGAGAGATGAACAGGAGGATCACAGAGGGGTTTTAGGGCAGTGAAAATACTCTGTATGACACTCTAATGGTGGATACATGTCATTATACATTTGTCTAAACCCACAAATTGTTCAACACCAAGAGTGAACCCCTAATGTAAACTATGGGCTTGGGGTGATGATGTGTCAATGTTGGTTCGTCGACTGTAATAAATGCACTGCTCTGGTGCCCTGCTGCTCGTGGAAGAGGCTCTGCAGGTGTGGGGGAGGATTTTGGAGAACTCTGTACTTTCTGCTCCATTTTGCTGTTTAACCTCAAACTGCTCTAATGAGTCAAATCTATTAAAAAAAAAAACACACGTTTTTTTCCAATAAATGTCAATGGTTCATACTCTTTAACCAAGCCAGTTCCAAGAAACATTTGCACAGGTGGCACCCAAAGCACAGTTTATAACGGCAAAAAAAGAAGGGAAACAAAAAAACAAACCAACAACAAAAAAAAACATTGGAAATGATCCCAGTGTCCATCAAAAGGGATTAGTTAAAAAAATACAGCACGCCCATACAATGAAGGATTGTTGGGTGGCTGCCTTTTTTTTTTTTAAAGGACATTAGCAAAGTGAAAACAAGCAGACTGCAAAGCAGGACCTATGATTTCATCCTACTTGTATTAAAAAACCTGCTTGGTGGATGCGCTGGGAAACAATTCTTGAGGAGGGAGTGCCCCACAGCTGGAGGCCAGTGGTTCTGTCTGAGGGGCCAGACTCTGGGGACCTTTCCTCTCTGAGCGAGGGTTCTCATGCCTGCCAGAAGCCGGGACAACACCCCACTACACTCACTCTCTCTCAACCCCAGTCGTTTTCTCTCTCGGCATCCACCCAACCCCTGCGTGGGACGATCTTAGTTCCCCGACCAGGGATCAACCCACGCCCCCTGCAGTGCAACGTGGAGTCTTAACCACTGGCCGCCAGGGAAGTCCTTCTCTGTCTCTTGATGGTCCTCTCTCTCTGTCTCTCATTCTCCTGCTCTTTCTTCCGCAGCCTTTTGGTGTCCCTCTGCCTCTCCCCACCCCCCCACAACCCCACCCCCCAGCCCATACAGTCTTGGTGGAGCTCGTGGCTGGCGGGGCCTGCACTCAGCAGAGGTCATCACGTGCCCTTGTATCCTTGGGGCAGAAGGTTCACGCCTGGCTCCCTGGACCTTGGACCAGCTTGGAATCTGGAGCTCCATGAGATGCTGGGAATTGCTTCCACCCGAGGGCCAGCCACAAGCCGAGGCAGGCAGGGCGCCCCTCCCACCCGCTCCAAGCCGCTGACCAAACCCCGGGCCTGACTGCTCCCAGATGTCTGATCTCCGGCGGGCAGCCACTCACCAGCGTCCAGAGGACGTAGATTGTAAAGAGGGCGATGGTGAGGGCGATGAGCCCCACCGCCTCCAGCCGGCTATGGAGCCTGAGGTGGTCCTGGGCCCCGCGCAGGCACAGCCAGCCTGAGATCGCGGCCAGAGGCGTGATGAACAGGAAGCACACCATGTCGCAGCACAGTGTCCTCTTCTCTGTCCGAGGCCCTGGGTCCTTCAGCCACTGCGGGGAAGAAGGGAGGGGGAGCCGCTGAGAGAGACCGTCATGCACCACCCTCCGTCGAGCCTCCGCGGGGGGATGGGGTGCGGGACCGCCAGGGCCTCCGCCCCCTCTGCTGACGCCCGTCTTCATCGCTGGGCCCTGCAGGACCAGCCTCCTGCCTGGCACCTCCCTGCGTTCGTTCCTTCTTTCAAATATTTATGGAGACAATGACGATGACACAGGCCAGGCCCGGATAGGTGCGGGGCACTTCTGCCCCTGTTTTTTGTTTTTTGGTTCTTTGGTGTTTTTGGCTGAGCAGGAGATCAGACGCATGTCCCCTGCAGTGGAAGCATGGAGTCTTAACCACTGGACCGCCAGAGAAGCCCCATGACCTTGTTTTATAGATGGGGGAAACTGAGGGCACGGAGAGGCTGACCCATTTGTGCAAACTCATGTGGCTAGTCGTCCACAAAGCCAGGACTGGAGCCCAGGAAGTCTTGTCCCAGGGCCTGTGCGTCTTGGCCTCTATGCTACACTGCCTGCCACAGATGATGGCAGGAAAAAGTCCCTGCCCATAGCTCCCATGCTAGTCAGGGGAGGCATGAAACAGTGTGAATGATCAGGATGGGGAAGGCTATGCCGAGGAGGTGACACCGCAGAGAACCGAACGAGCAGAAGGGGCCTGGTGAAGAATGGGGGAGACGGCGCTCAAGGCTGCAGAAGGAGCATGTGCAAAGGCACTGGGGTGGGAGCGTTGCGGGGGGGGGGGGGCGGTGCAGGCAGGCTGGCTCTCCCTCCAACTGTTCTCCTAAGAGCCCAAGGTCCCGGGTGGGCCCGGGGCCTTTCCAGGAGCCCACACCTCAGCGCAGTGACATCCCCCTGCAGCTCTCAGCTGCCCCACACCAAGCCAAGCTGGGCAGAGAGGAGCCTGGAGGGCACTCGGGCAACCAGCAATGCTCTGGAAAGCCATGTGGCTCCCGTCATGCCTGGGAATATCCCATCTCAACCCCCACCCATCACGCTCAGGCTACAGTCTAAGCTCCCAGGCTTGGCCCACAAAGCCCCCCGGTGAGGCCACTACCCCTCCTTCTGGGCCACTCTCCTCCACCTTTAACTAGCTCCACTCCAGCCACGTGGGCTTTATCAAAAACACCAAGCTTCTCCTGGCCTCAGAGCCTTTGCACTTGCTGTGCCCTCCGCCAGGACTGCCCTTCCTCAGGTTGGGCACCCCCTTCTCATTCCTCAAGTCTCAGCCTTAGGGTCACCTGAAGTGACCAAAACAGGGAGGAGGCACAGGGTCTGTCAGGTCTGGAACCTCAGGCCCGGTTCCCCATCCCCATCAGCAGAACTGACCCCGGGGAGAGGAGAGAGGTTCCTCCCTATAGAGAAGCTGCTTCCCCAGCCTACCAGGATCCTCCAGGGCAATTCCCTCCTCCGGCCCCTCGCCTGCCTTCTTCCCCTCTGCCCACTCCAACCTCAGGCTCCCAAGCATACCTCTGTGAGGGGCCGGGGCCTCTTCTCCACTGCAAACTCCGTGTGGCACAGCTCGCAGTAGCTGGTGTTGGATGAGGAAAGCCATCTCTCCAGACAGCTCTTGTGCACAGCGCCCAGTGTGCCAGTGCAACCACACGGAGACAGCAAGCTCTCCCCATTCGCTCCCTCATGGCAGATCCTGCAGAATGGACCATCGCTAGACACAGAGATGGGACACATGAGTAACGATCAAGTTTCCTGCCTATGCCTACTTCACATGCACTGGATCACAAGCTCAGCATTGCCCCTATATGCTGCTACTTGGCAAACTCCTACTCATCCTTCAATGCCCGGCTCCAAATATCCTTTCCCTTGGGAAGCCTTCACAGACTCCCACAGGTGGAGTGATGTGCTCCCTCCCCAAGGTTCCCGCGGCACCTTTTTAGGCCCAGGGTGAGCATCACTTGTACCTGCCTGCCCAGCGTCCACTCCTCCTTCTGCTACAATACCACCCTGATTGTGCTGGGCAACCCATCCACTCTCAACTCTTGGTCCTCAAGACGACACCCCTGATGACCTCAGGCCTGACCAATCAAAACACCACACATCCCTGGTCACAGGGGCCGACTCAGGGAACAGCATGTGTGATGCAATCAGAGCCACTGGGAATTGATTCCTGAAATTCTTTTTTTTTTTTTTTTCCCTAAACTCCAGAACTACAGGCAGCATGGCTGATGTAAGTCTGGAGCTGCTGGCAGCAGCCTGGTCCCCACATGGAGTCTGTGAATGATGCCAACACCGAGGGAAACAGAGGAAGATGGAGCCAAGAGATAGGGAGAAGCAGAGTCTCAAGGACATCATCAGAAGCTCTGTATCCAGCCGCACCTGAAGGCCATGCTACCTAAGAAACCTGTGCGTCCAGGGAGAAGAGCTCCCCGGCTCTTCTGCTCTAGTGAGGCTCGGAAAACAGACATAAAAAGCGTCTGCAGGGGGGCTTCCCTGGTGGCGCAGTGGTTGAGAATCTGCCTACCAATGCAGGGGACACGGGTTCGAGCCCTGGTCTGGGAAGATCCCACATGCTGCGGAGCAACTAGGCCCGTGAGCCACAATTACTGAGCCTGCGCGTCTGGAGCCTGTGCTCCGCAATAAGAGAGGCCGCAATAATGAAAGGCCCGTGCACCGCGATGAAGAGTGGCCCCCACTTGCCGCAACTAGAGAAAGCCCTCGCACAGAAACGAAGACCCAACACAGCCATAAATAAATAAATAAATAAATAAAAATTGTATAACTTTAAAAAAAAAAAAAAAGCGTCTGCAGGAAGCTGCTTCAGGGAAGTCTCGGCCCCAGCTTGATCTCTAGGGACGCTGGGTCCTTCCTGGGGCAGCTCAGGAGGCCAGGGGCGTGGCCTTGGTGGCCCCAGCGGCTGTCCAGCACATGAGTCATTGTTTTCCAGACATTTCTGCCCAGAGAGAGGACTGCGGGAACACACGGAGGAGGCGGAGCAGGAGAGCTGTTTTCCAGATAACGCCAGTTTCCCCTCAGAAACTTTCTATCCTTTTCTCAGCGTCTCCTGCTGCAGGGCGGGGCCTGGCTGCTTTGAAACCCAAGAGCTGAGCTGACCCCTCAGGTCTGCTTTCTGGTCCTCAATCCTGTGCCTGGGCTGCTACTTTTTCCTCCAAGGTCAAAAGGGCATGCCCGGCTCCGCTCTGCTCCCACACTCCCCACACACATCAAGTGAACAGGAAAAGGGATCCCGGCTCCGGAAACCAAGCCGGGAAGTGGAAGTGACGAGGACCTTGAGGGAGAGCCACGTCGGTTTTGGGGTTTGTCCCTGAAGAACCCTACTTCAGAGGTGCAAGTTCAGAGAAAACAAAACACAAGAAAGCAAAGCACACACTGATTTATGACTGAGCGCTGATGAGGTCCCAGGCACAATTTGGAGGGCAACATCTGGGTTAATTTTTCCCATTCTCACAGGGAGCCTGGGAGGAAGGTGCTCTTTTTGCCCCTGTTTTACAGACAGGGAAACTGAGGCATCGAGGGGTTAACCTGTTTGTGCAGAAGTCACACAGCTAGTCGTCGGGCACAGCTGGGATTGGAACCCAGGAAGTCACTCCAGGGCCTGTATGCTCTGAGCCACTAGGCTGCCTGCCACCAGTAGTAGGGCAAGAGAAGTGGGCTTTACTCTCGAAATTCTGGCAGGAAGATCAGGCAAATGACACAGTTGAGGAGGAAATGGGACGGGGGAGCGGGTGAGACATCCACAGATCCCAGAGGGGCTGCCCAGAGCATGCTCCATGGGCAGAAGGGAGATGGAAATGGAAGCCATGGGGAATCGGGCAGCGGGAGGAGGCCAGGTGGCAGGGCTGGGGGTGTGGAAATGCTCAGGGCAGCTTCCGGGAGGGCCTGGCCAGCTCACAGACCAGGGGGCGGAGAGAACGGAGGCCTCACAGAGGCCAGAGGGGCCCCAGATGCTGGCCCTCAAGCCTGAGCCTTTGTGGATTGTCCTGGGCCCCGGAGATACCTCCTGGGCCTTCCTCTTTGGCCTCTGAAGGTTTCAGGGTCCAGAACTTTCTGCCCCACTTGGGGTGCCATGGGCCCCCAGGAATCAGGGTCTCCTCTGAAGTGAAACGGAAGGCTTGATTTGATGGTCATGGAACCAGCCAGGTGCTGGGGACAGTATCTTTCAGCCCCACCCTTGCTGCTCCCAGATGGCAGAGGCTGGCTGGGAGGAGGAGTTACAGGGTGAGTGAAGAGAAGGAGGGGGACACTGACCTGCTTGGGTGGCCTCTGCCGATCCCAGCACCTCCCAGCAGTGGCAGTGGAGGATCCTCATTTCCTCCTGGGGAGATTGGCCAGGAGGCTGTAAAGAGGGCCCCGTCCCTGGATGTTGACAACCCTTTGGGAAAACAACAGCAGCCCTCTCTCTGGGAAGGGTTGTTCTGCCCTGGCCTTCAGCCTGGGCAAGTTGGGATTGAGCTGCATCAAAAGGCAGAGGGGGGGGCTTCCCTGGTGGCGCAGTGGTTAAGAATCCGCCTGCCAATGCAGGGGACACGGGTTCGAGCCCTGGTCCGGGAAGATCCCACATGCCGCAGAGCAACTAAGCTCGTGCGCCACAACTACTGAGCCTGCGCTCTAGAGCCTGTGAGCCACAACTACTGAGCCCAAGTGCCACAACTACTGAAGCCCATGCGCCTAGAGCCCGTGCTCCACAATAAGAGAAGCCACCGCAATGAGAAGCCTGCGCACCGCAATGAAGAGTAGCCCCCGCTCGCCGCAACTAGAGAAAGCCCGCACACAGCAACGAAGACCCAACACAGCCAAAAATAAATAAATAAAATAAATAAATTTATAAAAAAAAAAAAAAAAAAAAAAAGGCAGAGGGGGGACTTCCCTGGCGGTCCAGTGGTTAAGACTCCGTGCTTCCACTGCAGGGGGTACGGGTTCGATCCCTGGTCGGGCAACTAAGATCCCACATGCCTCATGGTGCGGCCAAAAAACAAAACAAAACAAGAAGACAGAAGAGACAGCCGTCAAAAAGAACAAAATTTTGCCATTTGCAGCAACATGGATGGACTTGGAGGGTGTTATGCTGAGTGAAATGAGTCAGACAGAGAAAGACAATTACTGTATGCTTATGTGTGGAATCTAAAAAATACAAGAAACTAGTGAGTATAACAACACAAAAAGCAGACTCACAGATATAGAGAACAAACTAGTGGTTACCAGTGGGGAGAGGGAGGAGAAGGGCAACGTGAGGGTCAGGGAGTGGGAGGTACGAACTATTGGGTGTAAGATAGGTTACAGGGATGTATTGTACAGCACCGGGAATAGAGCCAATATTTTGTAACTGTAAATGGAGTGTAACCTTTAAAAATTATATTAAAAATTTAAAAATTAAAAAAAAAGCACTACCATACAATCCAGCCCCCCCCCAAAAAAAAAAAAATGGCAGAGGGGTAGATCAGGAGGGCCTTGCGGTCGGTCTCAGCGGGCAGGGCTGTCCTGACCACCAGCTGCCCGCGGAGGGGCCACTCTGGCACCGCTGCTCGCCTGGATCTCTGAGGGCTGCAGGGGAGGCTGATGGGACCGAACAGCCTTCTCCTCCTGCCCCCCCACACCCAAGGGGGAGCCCTAGGTTCAAGCCTCAGCTCTGCTCAGTGACGCTGGCAGGGGTCCAGCTCCCTCTGGGACTCGGTTTCCCCAGGTGTAAAAAGGGAGGGTGGGGCAAGGTGATGTCAGCTCACTCAGTGGCCCCCAGGAACCCCATGGAGGGAGACTTCCTCCCTGCCCCCCACCCCGGCAGCTCTGGCTAGGAGGCCCCTGGGCCCGCCAAGGGTCCCCATGCTCCCAGCCTGGCTCAAGCAGCACAGACCCTGTCCTGACTTCAGGGGGTCTGATGGAGACGCAGACATAAAAACCAAGACCCTGGAGGAAGCCCAGAAGGAGAACTCCAATCTCATCTGGGCTTAGGCAAGGCTTCCTGAAAGAAGTGATGCCAGGCAAAGACTTACAGGGTGACTGGTAGGGGGCTCCCTCCAAAGCACTGCAAGGCTTCCATCTGCTTCTTTTTATGTTTTGAATGAAAAGCTTATGAATTGATTCTGACACCTGCTACAACACAGATGAACCCTGAAGACATGATGCTCAGTGAAAGAAGCCGTCACAAAAGGACAAATACTGTCTGATTCCACTCACAGGGGCTCCCTAGAGAAGTCAGATCCATAGAGACAGAAAGTAGATGGTGGGGGCAGGGGCTGGGGGAGGGGGCTGGGGAGTGAGTGTCTAATGAGGACAGAGTTTCAGTTTTGCAAGATCAAAAGAGTTATGGGGTTGAATGGTGGTGATGGTTGCACAACACTGTGAATGTACTTAAAGCCACTGAACTGTACACTTTAAAATGGCCAAGAGGGCTTCTCTGGTGGCGCAGTGGTTAAGAATCCGCCTGCCAACGCAGGGGACACGGGTTCGAGCCCTGGTCCGGGAAGATCCCACATGCCGCGGAGCAAGTAAGCCCGTGCGCCACAACTACTGAGCCTGCGCTCTAGAGCCCGCGAGCTACAACTACTGAGTCCGCATGCCACAGCTACTGAAGCCCGTGCACCTAGAGTCCATACTCTGCAACAAGAGAAGCCACCACAACGAGAAGCCCGCGCATCGCAATGAAGAGTAGCCCCTGCTCGCCACAACTAGAGAAAGCCCACGTGCAGCAACGAAGAGTCAATGCAGCCAAAAATAAATAAATAAAATAAATAAATTTTAAAAAAATAAAATGGCCAAGAAGCTAAATTGTATGTTATATCGTAACAATAAAAAAAATTGGAAAGAGAAGCTTATGAATTAAATTGTCTCAAGTAAACATCATGAAAATACATTAAACTTGAAAACCTGGTGGCCAGATTAAATCTTAATGAGTTAAAGTGGATTTAAATTTGTGTGGGGTTTCCTTAAATCTCTTTTCCTTGGGACTGGTGACAAGCTGGCGAACCAGGCAGACTCAGCTCACACGTGGGTCTGGAAGGCTGGCAGTGAGGTTTAAATACACTTATCAAATGCTTATGAGGTGGCAAAGCCCCTTGCGGGCACTTTATGTGGACCACAGCCACGTACTCTCAAAACAACCCAGTGAGGAAGGTGTCCCCAGTTTAGAGACACGGGGGTGAAGCAACTTTTCCCAGGTTGTACAGGGAGAGAGGCTTCTACTCAGGACCTGAGCCCAGGCACCCTGAGTCCACAGGCAGACACTTCCTCAAGCAGCCGCCCCAAGACGTGAGCTACTCACCAACATCGGACCTTCAGATTTTACCCAGTAATCTGGAGTTTCTGCTTTTCGTGAAGAATCAGACCTGGCTAGCCAGTTTCCACGTGGCGATTACTGGTTTATTTGCCCACCTGGCCCCTCTAGGGGGCTGGATTTCTTTTTTGGTTTTTCTTGGCCCGCGGCTAGTGGGATCTTAGTTCCCCGACCAGGGATCGAACCGAGGCCCCGGCAGTGAAAGCACCAAGCCCTAACCACTGGACCACCAGAGGATTCCCGCAGTTGTATTTCTGACCCCAGGCAGGGCTGGGAGGAAATCCCTCGGGCCTGAGAGCGAAGTGAGTGAAGGCAAATATCCCTGCTTGGCCACCACTCACCTCGGTGTGTCCAAGGCCCGGATGACAGTTGAGAGGAGCCGGCCGTCCCTTGAAGTCACCTGTGCCACATACTGGGGTGGCCCGAGGCCCGTGGCCTCCACGACCTTGGAGAAGGCGGGGCTGTCGGAGCAGTCGCACAGGGAGCCAGGGAGGTGACAGCAGTCACCCGTCGTCATGGCCACAGGGAGCCCCGCGTCCTCAGGGCCCGAGGTCCATGGTCCCAGGAGCCTGGGGAGAGGCCGGCAGGAAGATTAAGGGCAAGGTTAGCAAGCCACACACCGAATCCAGCTCTCTGAGCCTCGGTTGCCCAATCTGTATGATGGGGCTTTGGAGGGGGCTGTGAGGATTCAATAAGGTCACACATGCAGCTCAGCCCAGGCCTAGCACATCTCAGGGGCTTGATTATTATATTACCTCTGACTCTCCTAAGAAAGGCCAGCCCGGCCCAGCCTGCAAAGCATGCAGGTCACCCCCAATATCACCTTTCCAGACACGATAACAGCACCTAACAGTGATTGAACACCTTCTGTGTAGCAGGCCCTGTGCTTGGCGCTTTCCAGGAACAGAACCATGCCCGCCAACCATGTAGAGACTGTTATCCATGGATTGGATTGCCAGGCCTGGGCTCATGCCCGCCTTGGAGTGGGCCAGAACTGAGCTAGAAACTTGGCCCAGCAGACCAGGATGGTGAGTCACTTTGACCCTCCTGGTTCATGGCCTCTTGTGAGGCTCTGAACTCCTTGATAACTCAGGCTATCAAGGAAGTGGCCCAGGCTGGGGAGGACCATGGCAGTCTCTGTCTCCACCCACCAGAGCAGCTGCTCTAACCCATGCCTCTGTCCCCAGGGAGAGGCCACCGGAGCGATCTGAAGTCTGCTCTGGGTGGGAGACTTCAGCAGGATTCTGCCCCCCACCCCAGGGTCTGACCTGCCAAAAGGAACCCTTGGCAAGCTCTTCTTCTGTCACAGAACCAGCCAGCAAGGCTTGTGTATTTCCCTCGGAGAATTTCATGAAAGTAACAGAGGCCTCTTGAAGCCAATACAGGTGCCCTGGAGCTAAGGATCTCTGTCCCAAACTTGTCTCATACTCCACCGTTTGTCCCTAGGAACTATGATCCAGAGACCCCCGAAACACTCGCTGAGGCCCCCCACAATTGTTTTTTACCAACGCTTGCCGGTCAAACTCTGAGACCCAAAGAGGGGCGGGAGGGAAGCAGTGTAAGTCATTGGCTAACTTTTTGCACCAGGACAGTCTGCTGCCAGATCAACAGTCTCTGAACAGCTCAGCCAGAAGACCTCCAGGCTCAGCAGGCCCTTCTGAGCCTCTCTAGTTGGGCTGCTGTTGGCCACATAAGCAAGTGTCAGCCCAGAGGCAGGAGGAGCCTGGGAGGAAGGCTGCATGACTGAGATAACATCCTCAGGGCAGTGGCCAGGCCTGCCACGTTGTGTACACTGGTGTCCCTTCCGAGTGCCTGCAACCAGAATTTCCAGCTCACAAGCCAGCAGGGAAGTCGCTGGGTTACCCAAGGGAATGCAGGCAGAGGGGAATCCACTCCTCTTGCCCCTCCAAGGATTGGCCTTCACATTTCTGCAAGTAATTGGGCATCACAAGAAACATCACAGCTACTGTACATTAAGTTCTATCATTTCTTTTACTGTCAGGGGAAAAACAAAAACAAAAAACACTGGTAAAATCTGCTAATGCAAGGCCTGCAAATCACCAAAATAATAATAGCAGCTACTATTTATTAAGTACCTACTGCAAGCCGGGTACTGTGGCTAAGCTTACTGAACTCAAACAGTTGTTATAAGTGTCCCCTTCAAAGGTCACCTCCCCAGAGAGGCTTTCCCTGACCACTCTGGTCAAAGTGCCATTGGTGTCCACATTATTGCCCTTACAGAATGTACCCATCTCTGAAATGCTCTTTTTTTTTTTTGAGAGGCCAATGCCGCCTTTATTCCTGAGTCAGCGGATACTGGAGAGGGTGCTCAGGCATACGGCCACAGTGGGCTCCCTCTCGATCCATCCAAGAACTGGGCAAAGGACGGACCCAGGGGGCCCAATGACTCAGCGGCCTTAGGAACAGTGCAGAAAGACTTTCTGCCTACGGGCCTGAAATGCTCTTATTTCTTTTCTTTTTTGGTCGCGCTGCACGGCATGTGGGATCTTAGCTCCCTGACCAGGGATTGAACCTGGACCCTCAGCAGTGAAAGAGCAGAGTCCTAACCACTGGACCGCCAGGGAATTCCCATGAAATGCTCTTATTTCTTCATCTACTGGTTTAACCACGTCTGTCTTCCACTCATCAGTCTCTCCAGCACCTGGCCCTGTGTCTAGTACAGAGTTCCTGCGTTAATTTTTCAGCCCCTCCTCTGTGTAAGCGCAGGGTTGGGAGAGCCAGGTCTCTTGACCCCGCCCCCCAGACCCTGGTCCGCCAGCACCCATGATGGGAATCAGAAATATTTAGAGGCTAGAGATCTGTGCAAAGCACAGAGGCTTGGGCTTGCAAGAGGCCAAACTCGAGGCTGGATGCAAGGATAGGGTGGCTGCAGCTCTGGGGCTGCTGGGATGGCAGAGCGAGCCAATGCCTCAAGCAAACTTGGCCCAGTGCTTGAGAGATGGATTTCACTGAGTCTTCATGACAAAACTATGACGTAAGTCCAATAATTACCCCCATTTGACAGGTGAGGAGACTGACGCTCAGAGAGGGGCAGCTTCTTGCCCAAGATCACACAGGTAACTCAGGACAGTGCCAGGATTTGAACTTAGTCCAGTGAGTGGGTCTGGGACTCAAGAGATCTGGGTTCTTTTAAGTCCTGACTCTGTTACTAATGCTATGTGTCCTGGAACAAGACACTTGGCTTCTCTGGGCCTCATTATTCTCCTTTGTCAAATAAGTTGACGAAGCTAGTGGACTGTGTCTGCTGAGGGGCTTCCTGGGAAGGAGCACCCAGGCTCAATTCCTCCAGCGAAGCTCGCCCTTGGCTAGGCTTGTCTGGGGTGGCGCTGGGGCACCACAACCTTTCCACACCTACCCAGACTCCTTTTTTCTGAGGGCAGGAAACCAAGGGAAGAAGAGTCAGAGGGCCCTAGCTCCCCACAGTGTCATCTCAGTCCAGCTGTTTTGCTCTTTGGGCCTCAGTTTTCTCTTCTGTATAATGGGGCCCCAATGAAACCCAGCTCATACATGCATAAATACAGGAAAGTCAATAAATATTAGCTCTTATGATAATTACTATCATCAGCTTACAGAGCTGTTGGTAGGGTTTGATGAGACAAGGCACAGCCAGTGCCTGGCACACAGTAAGCGCTCAAGAAATGCTCACTGTTATTATTTTTTAGGATAAACATGGAGCCTGTGAAATGCATTCATTCCTCTTCACTTACCACAGAGAGGCTCCTGTATGCCCTTCAGTACTTGCATGGCCCTGCACTGGAGGCCAGGCTCTAATGGCAGCTCTGATCATTACTCACTGTGTAGCCCTGGGCAAAAGGCTTGACCTCTCTGAGCCTTGATTCCTCATCCGTATAGCAGGGAACGTTTCTAGTACTTCCACTTGATCTTGTCGCTAGAGGACTAAATGAGCTAATCCTATAAATTCTGGCTATCCCGTTTTGAGCACCAACAAACAGCCAGGCACTCTGCTGAGCAAGTGCCTGGGTCATTATATTTACTATTTTCCTGGCAGAGCCCCTCTGAGAAGGAGGTTGGGGAAGGTGACTGGTCATTTATTGACCGCCTACTGTGTGCAGAGCGCTTTCCTCCTTTGCCACCTCCTGATTCCTCCCAACAGCCCGATTAGGTTGGTACTGGGATGACCCGGTTTCACAGATGAAGAGACCGAGGCTCAGAGAGGCACCTACTGTGTGCCGGCCCCCAGGGGACCTCCTGCCTTCTGCAAAGACGGAAATTGCGATCACCTAGTCCCTGGGAAGGCTGAGGCCGACTGTCCGAGCCCGGCCGTCCCGCCTGGGGGCCGGGCTCGGGCCTCAAACTCGGGGCCGGCCCGCGGATCGGCACCCCCTGGCCCCATCCTCACGTCCGTGCCTACCTGATCCGCGGCCGGGCCGGGCGGCCGCGCAGGCCCCTCCGCTTGCCCGGGCCCTGGTCCCGGCCCGGCCGGTCTCGTCAGCGCCGCTAGCTCCGCTCCGGCCAGCACCTGCGTCGGGACACCGCCCGCCAAGCAGACGGTGCCACGAACCAATGGCGACCGCCTCTCGCCTACATTGGCCAATCGCCGTAGAAGTCCCGCCCTGGGAGGCGGGGCCAGAGGCGACGGGGACGTCCTGGGCCGCACAGGCCCGGCGGCGCCGCAGCTGCTGGCCCCGCCCCTGCCGCGTCCTGGCTCCACCCCAGCCTCGGCCCCGCCCCCATCCCTGGCCCCGCCCCATCCCGACTCGGGGCACGAGCGGGGCACGTGGCGCCACCTGCAGAAGACCAGTTAATAAGTAAAACCGTTACAGAATTCAACGCGACACCAGCGAAGGGATTTGTAAGTGTTCGTCACCTCTCTTAGGCTTCTCGCCAATCCTGGGGGAGGGATGAACCGTCCGATCACATTTTACAGAGAGGAACCACAGAAGTCTAGAGAGGTTAAGGGGCCGTGGAAGAGCCTAAAGCCAACATCATTTATTCATCATTCACATTCATTCATACATACAATAAATTCATTCATTAGATGTAATAAGCATCAATAAGAGGGCCTATTATGAGCCAGGCACTGTGCTAGGCGCTGTGGACACAATGTTGAGTAAATATTGCTGCCCTCCCTCATGGACCTCAGTCTAGGGAATGAGATAGACATTAAGCAGTCAATTATGTAATTATTAATTACAAAGGTGATAAATTATAGCGAGTGAGGGAGGCATATCATGGAATATTTGGAAAGTCCAAAAATATTTCCCTAAAGAAGCAATGGAACTGACAATGGCGAAGAGCTTGGGGTGGGATAAGAGCTTGAGGTGGGATGCAAAGAGCTTGAGGTGGGATGGAGAATTGCCTCAATACTCCTTTCTTCCCCTTTCCCTGCCTTTATTGAATATGTAGATCAGCTCAATTACCTTAATCAAATTCTTTCATGTTGTACTAGCTTACATTTTTCAAAAATGGAACAATAAATCATAACATTTTTTAAAAGGTTACCTATAGAGGGAAGGGGTAGAATAGAAGGGACAAAGATAGAAGCTAGACTTTTAAAACTGTACCTTGTTTTGGATATCTGACTTTACAACCATGTAAATATTTTATATAACTTTAAAACAAAATTTAAAATATAAGATATCCCTAAAAACAAAAGTAAAATAAAACGAATTAACCTGTGTATCCAGTTGGTGACAAAACAATGCAGAGATGAACTAGTGACTTTAAAACGCCACAATTTTTTTTTTTTAATTAATTATTTATTTATTTATTTATGGCTGTGTTGGGTCTTCATTTCTGTGCGAGGGCTTTCTCTAGTTGCGGCAAGTGGGGGCCACTCTTCATCGCGGTGCGCGGGCCTCTCAGTATCACGGCCTCTCTTGTTGCGGAGCACACGCTCCAGACGCGCAGGCTCAGTAATTGTGGCTCACGGGCCCAGTTGCTCCGTGGCATGTGGGATCTTCCCAGACCAGGGCTCGAACCCGTATCCCCTGCATTGGCAAGCAGGTTCTCAACCACTGCGCCACCAGGGAAGCCCAAAACGCCACAATTTGATTGCACATACCACTATAATAGTGGTGGTGGTGTTAAAATTGTTATCCTGAGCTTGTTGCACATTTAGTCTGGGATAAAGTAAAGGAGTGATTATGTTGGTGGCAAGAACAGGGCTTTTCAGAGAGAATGAAGGAGGTACAGATGTAAGATTGATCACATTAAAGAAAAACCCTGTGGTCTTGAATTTGAATTGGGAGTATCATGATATATTTTATCTTTATAAAAAGCAAACATTTCCTACCTCTGTCCACTGAAAAAAAGTCTGAAACAAAGACCAACCTTCTTGTAATAAGCACCCCATAAGCCCAGATCGTGGTCTCTAAATACCATTTCCAATTGAAAGAAGCCAGGAACACTGAGGAAAAATCTGATTCTGAGTCAGGGGCAGGAAATGTACAGACAAAAATAGCACATCTTGATATACCAGAAAGGGAGTTATCAAAGACATTACCTGGTAAGATAATGTCAATGGGAGCCAATTAGAAGCTTCCATTGGCCACAAACTGGACAATTTGATCCTCAATAAGGATAATGATTGCAGATCAAAATGCATCAAATGTTCAACTTTGTGCATTTGGGTTTTTAATTTTTTATCTTAAAATAATGTCAAATTTACATAAAAGTTGCAGAAAGAATGCACAGAGCTCCCATAAACACTTTGCCCAGATTCCCCAATTGTTAACATTTCTGAATCCTTTGAGTATAAGATACACACATGGTGTCTCATTAACCCTTAATTCTTCAGTGTTTCTTTCTTTCTTTGAGGCACGCGGGCTTCTCTCTAGTTGTGGTAAGTGGGCTCAGTAGTTGAGGTGCACGGGCTTAGCTGCCCCGAGGCATGTGGGATCTTAGTTCCCTCACCAGTGATCAAACCCACATCCCCTGCATTGGAAGACCGATTCTTAATCACTGGACCACCAGTGAAGTCTCTAGTGTTTCTTTCTTTTTTTTTTTTTTTAACTGATTGGTTTTCTTAATTTTTTAAAATAAATAAATTAATTAATTTTTATTTTTGGCTGCGTTGTGTCTTCACTGCTGCACGTGGGCTTTCTCTAGATGCGGCGAGCAGGAGCTACTCTTCGTTGCAGTGCGCCAGCTTCTCATTGCAGTGGCTTCTCTTGTTGCAGAGCGCAGGCTCTCGGGCGCATGGGCTTCAGTAGTTGTGGCACGTGGGCTCAGAAGTTGTGGCTCACAGACTCTAGAGCGCAGGCTCAGTAGTTGTGGCGTACAGGCTTAGTTGCTCCACGACATGGGGGAATCTTCCCAGACCAGGGCTCGAACCCGTGTCCTCTGCATTGGCAGGCAGATTCTTAGCCACTGCGCCACCAGAGAAGTCCCAGTTTATTTTTAAGTAAAGCACATTCTTCCATATAATCACAGTATGATCTTCAAAATCAGGAAATTAATATGGATCCAATATCACCCGGTAATTCCCAAATCCCATTCAGAGTTTCAGTAAAGTTCTTTAAAGCTCCAGCATCCGTCCCAGGATCACATGTTGTATTTTGCTGTCTAATTCAGTCTCCTGCAGTCTGGAACAATTCCTCATTCTTTCCTTGTCTTTTATGACCTTGATATTTTTGGAGATTACTGGCTGGCTAGTTATTTTGTAGAAAGCCTCTCAATTTGCTTTTCTTTAATATTTCCTCATGACTTATGCATTTAGGACAGAAACACAGAAGTGATGTTATGTTCTCAGAGCATGTATCAGGAGGCAAAGAATGTTGATTTCTTCCACTACTTATAACCTACCCTAATTATAATAACCTGATTGTGTTAAAACGGTGTCTTCCAGGAACTTCCCCTGCGGTCCAGTGGTTAAGACTTCCCCTTCCAATGCAGGGGGTGCGGGTTCCATCCCTGGCCGGGGAGCTAAGATCTCACATGCCTTGGGGCCAAAAAGCCAAAACATAAAACAGAAGCAATATTGTAACAAATTCAATAAAGGCTTTAAAAATGGTCCACATCAAAAATATATATAGGGCTTCCCTGGTGGCGCAGTGGTTGAGAGTCTGCCTGCCAACGCAGGGGACACGGGTTCGAGCCCTGGTCTGGGAAGATCCCACATGCCGCGGAGCGACTGGGCCCGTGAGCCACAACTACTGAGCCTGCGCGTCTGGAGCCTGTGCTCCACAACAAGAGAGGCCGCCATAGTGAGAGGCCCGCGCACTGCGATGAAGAGTGGACCCCGCTTGCCGCAACTAGAGAAAGCCCTCGCACAGAAACGAAGACCCAACACAGCCAAAAATAAATAAATAAATAAATAAATAAATTAAATAAAGGAATTCCTTTAAAATAAAAAGGGGGGAGAATGTATAAGCTAAACGAGACCAAAGAGAAGCATCAACCCAGAGGACTATGATTCAAATAAATCATTAACAAATTATAAGACAATCAGGAAATGTGAACACTGGCTAGCTATTTGACGATATTAAGGAATTGCTGCTCATTTCTTTAGGCAGCATGATAGTATTGAGGTTATTATGTTTAAAAGAAGTCTTTGTATTTTAGAGATACATACTGAAATATTTATAGCTGGAGTGTCTGGGATTTGCAAACAGGAGGGGAATAGTGTGAAATTAGATGGGCTGAAGTTGGGTGATGGGCCTATGGGAGTTCATTACTAGACTATTCTGTCCACTTTTATGTGTTTGAATTTTTCCATAAAAATTTTTGTATGCTTCTTCCTAGTCTTTTATCTGGGCATCTTCTCGATTTATTAGGGCTTTCTGGCTCATGGTAGGCACTCAATAAACATTGGGTAAGGCCTCATAGCTTAGTGGTTACAAACCCAGCTCTGGAATTGAAACCTGCTTGCTTCTTACTAATTGTGGGACCCTTCCTGCGTGAGTCACTCACTTCTGTTCCCTTAAATCTCTAAATCGGGGCTAGTAAATTATGCCTACCTCCTAGGGCTGTTGTAAATAGTAAATAAATTATGACTTGTAAGAGGTTTTTTTGAATTAATTAATTAATTTTTGGCTGTGTTGGGTCTCCGTTGCTGCCCGCGGGCTTTCTCTAGTTGCAGCGAGTGGGGGTTACTCTCTGTTGTGGCTCACGGGCCCCTCATTGCAGTGGCTTCTCTTGCTGTGGAGCACGGGCTCTAGGCGCGTGGGCTTCAGTAGTTGTGGCTCACGGGCTCTAGAGCACAGGCTCAGTAGTTGTGGTGCACGGGCTTAGTTGCTTCGCGGCATGTGGGATCTTCCTGGACCAGGGATCGAACCCGTGCCCCCTGCATTGGCAGGCAGATTCTTAACCACTGCGCCACCAGGGAAGTCCAAAACTTATTTTTGTGTGTATGTGTGTAATCATGTTCTTATCTTTTATGTATCATAATTTATTTAGGTTAACACAGTTCCTCAAAAAATTAAACACAGAAGTACCATGTGATTCAGTAATTTCACTTCTGGGTATGGACCCAAAAGAAATAAAATCAGGAACTCAAACATATTTGCATACTCGTTCATAGCAGCGTGATTCACGATAACCAAAAGATGGAAGCAACCCAAGTGCCCATCAACAGATGAATGGATACACAAGAAATGGAATATCTATACAATGGAATATTATTCAGCCTTAAAACGGAAGGAGAGTCTGACATCTGCTACAACATGGATGATCCTTGAGGACATGATGTTCAGTGAATGAAGTCAGTCACGAGAGGACAAATATTGTCTGAATTCACTTATAGGAAGTCGCTAGAAGAGTCAGTTTCATAGAGACAGAAAGTTAAATGGTGGCTGACAGGGGCTGGAGGAGGGAGGATGCGGAGTTAGTGTTTAATGGGGACAGAGTTTCAGTTTTGCAAGATGAAGAGTTCTGGAGATGGATGGTGCTGATGCTTGTACAACAATATGATACTTAACGTCACTGAACTGTACACTTAAATAGTTAAGATGGTAAGTTTTTTTTTTAAGATGGTTAAGTTTTATGTTATGTATATTTTATGGTAATTAAGTTTATTTTACCATTAAAAAAAAGACTTAAGAACAGTGCCTGGGGCTTCTCTGGTGGTGCAGTGGTTAAGAATCCGCCTGCCAATGCAGGGGACACATGCCGCGGAGCAACTAAGCCCGTGCGCCACAACTACTGAAGCTCGTGCGCCTAGAGCCCGTGCTCCGCAACGAGAAGCCATCGCGATGAGAAGCCCCCACTCACCGCAACAAGAGAAAGCCTGCGTGCAGCAGTGAAGACCCAACGCAGCCAAAAATAAATAAAATAAATAAATTTATATTAAAAAAAAAAAAGAACAGTGCCTGGCACAGAGAGAACATGCTGTGCTTTGTAAATCACTGAACGTAGAGTAATTGAAATAACATCGCTGTACTGTGACCCCCCAAGGGCACAGGGTCACATCATTCTTGTTCTCAGGTATGTGCCCCAGGGCTGGCCAATCACAGAGGCTCCAGAAAGATTTTTTTTTTTTTTTTTGGGCCACGCTGTGGGGCATCCGGGATCTTAGTTCCCCCCACCAGGGATGGAACCCGTGCCCCCTGCAGTTGAAGCGCAGAGTCCTAACCACCGGACTACCAGGGAAGTCCCAGATTTCATCTTCTGACTGATTGAAACCCTTCAGGGTGCCTCACCACTTTTCCTGGCCCTCCCGACCCCTCCTTCCACCATCCGCCCTCTCCACGCCCTGCCCCGTCCAAACCCAGGGGAGTCAGCGCCCCCAAGGGCTGTTATGAACGGCCCCCACCAGACCCCCAGCTCTCCCACCAACGGCCTTGGCCCAGGATACCCCTTTGGCCTGGACCACGCACCCTGACTTACTCCACCGCCCCTGTCGGAACAGCCCCTGTGGCTCTGAGCTCCTCGGGAGAGGTGTGTCTGGGCTCGCCCATCCCTCCAGGCAGGGCAGCCAGAGCCTGGAAGGCGTGCATCCCCCTCTCTGGTGACTCTCCTAGGGGTCAAGGGCACAAGTTGCTTTAGCCAGAGGCTGGAGCTTCTAGAACAGCTGCCGGCACTCAGGGAGAGGAAGCACACTGTTGGGTCATGTGATCAGGGCAGGGTAGGGTGGAGGACCCATATAGGCCTTGGGGGGATGGCTATATGCCTCCTCTGCAGTGGCAAGTGGCCCTCAAGCCAGCCCTGCCAACCGGACCAGCGGGAGAAGCTGGGTCCTGAGGAGAGGCAGAGCAACAGTTGCCCCCCCCGCCCCCGCCTGCGCGCTTCTCCTCTGTCACCAGTGTCCCCCCCGTGGGCCCTCCTCAAAGGTCAGTCTGGGATGGAGGGAGCTGGGGTGGGACTGGCATCGCCAACCTCCCTGGGCAAGGTGACAGGTGAGGTGGTGGCTAGGTGGGTGGGCAGTTGATGAAAGCAGTGAACCCCAACTCAGGGGCTGAGAACACGGAGCAGCGGGCACAGCCCACCCCTTCCCAAGGGGCACCCTCCGGTCTTAGGGCTGCTGTCCTAGGGCCAGGGAGTTTAACTGCCCACCCCCTCGCCTTCCCTTCCTCCCTGCCACACGGGCAGCAAGAAGCAGGTCCACCCCACCACACCCTCACCCACCCCAGGCCCCCCGTGTTCAGCTCAGGGTGCTCCGCGTTGTCCTGGGCGGGGGGCTGGGGTTGAGCCAGGGCGGTTGGAGCTTGCAGCGAGGGACCCTGGCTCAGGAGCGCCGCCTGGTGGAGAGAAAGAAGACAAAGGCGCAGCGGCAGGTTTCTGTACAGGAAGTTGGATTATACATTTTAGTAACCGGGCGAGAGAAACGAGGCATCGGGGCAACAGTGCAGGGGCCACAGGAAGAATAAGAGGTCGAGAGCTAGGGTTTGGCATAAATCTTACAAAGTGTATAAAGAATCTGTGTTTCTCTACAATAACAAAAAAAACAAAGGCTACAAGAGCGGTTGTATATACAAAACACGGAGATATTGCTTCACTTGCAAACAGGTTCCTGACCAGACAGGGAGACAAGACAGAGAGAAGGGCACAGGGAGGGGGTGGTGGGTGGAGAGCGCGCCGCGTGCAAAAAGGAGGGTGAGGTGGGGAGAGGGTCTTCTCCCAGCATACATCTACAGGCAGGAGCTGGAATCCCGCACGCACGGGAGAGGTCGAAGGCATGTGCGCTGCTGGCTGTGCGCGGGGGAGCGGGATGCCGAGAGCCAAGAGTGTCCGTCTGCCCGGCCCCTGGCGCCTTGCTCTTCGGGCTTCAGCCTGGAATGGGGTTCTGGGTGGGGACCGGGGGCCAGCTGGGCCAGCTGGCCAGAGAGGGAGGGCGGCGATTGCTCCCCGGTGGCTACTGTGGAAAACTGGAGAAGGCTGCTCGGCATGCCCATCCTCTTGGCCTCTGGCCAGCCCGGTCCATTCTGCCACCCTCCCCGCCCCGCTGAGATGCCCACTGGGACCCAAGGAGAGCAAGTGCAGCAGCCGGGGCTTCTAGCTTTCCTTGGGCGGGACAGGAGATGCCGCTCAACTCCTGTTCTTCGGAGCTCGATGGGAGGGCAGGAGCCAGTCACAGAGGGGCGGAGGGGGTGGGCAGGGAGGACAGGGCAGTGAGGGGTGGGCGGAGGACGAGGACGTGCACGCACGCTGAGACCAGGCGCGGGGCGGTCACAGGTTCTGGCAGCACTGCAGCTTGTTGGGTTTCTGTCCGTCGGTGGTGGGTGGCACGCTGATGTCCACCACGTTGTTTCCGGGGGACTCGTCGTGCGCTGCGCGGTCCGCGATCTGCTTCTGTGACACGATGCGGTAGATCTCTGCGGTGGGCAGGGGCGGGGAGAACGACACAGGGTGAATGCGCTGTGTGCCCCCAATCTCGGTTACCTCCCCCTCCCACAGGACTCATCTGGATGTCACCTCCTCACGGTAGCGCCCTGGATGCTGAGTTGGAACCCCTTCCAAAGGCTCCCACTGTGCCCTGTGCACCCCCATCACGTCAGGGGGAGCCATGCCATGGGCTGGGCTCCTGGAGGCTCCCTGCCCATCCCCAGTGCTGGCTGTGTACTCAGCAAGGGAAGGACCCATATCTGTTTGCAGATGTTAATTCCCAGCCCAGGCCTCTCATTCTTTAAGATCAGAGGCCCTCCTCCCTCAGGAGAAACTCCCAGAAGCCCAGGGGCTCTGGGACCCTGAGGCCACCTGCCTCCCCAGCTGACCCTGTGGGCTATTCTCTAGTGAAGCCATGGCAGGGCCCGTCTACGGAAGCTGGGCTGAGAGGGTCTCTGTGCCCTGAGTGCCAGCAAGGGTGGGATCTGGCCTCACGCTGCGGAAGGTGCCCTGTCTGTCCTCGTGTCCAGACTGAACAGCAGTTTTAAGGAAGGAAGGTTCAGGGGCTGCGTTCTGGAGCACGTGACCCGTGTGGCTGGTGCCCTTCCCACGCCCACCCTCTGTGATCCCACCTGGGCCCTGTGACCACCTGTGAGAATGTTCTTGAAAGCTTCCTCTACGTTGGTGGAATCCAAGGCTGAGGTCTCAATGAAGGACAAGTTGTTCTTTTCTGAAAGAGAGAATATTTGCCCAGGTGAGTCCGCTGGTGGAGGGGGGGGAGGGTGGTCCCCTATACCCTCCTCTTGGGGACCTTGGCTGCCTGTCCGCTCACCTGGCCCAGGAAATGAAGGGCTGGGACCGAAGGGGTAGGACTGAGATGCCCACCCGGCAGCCATGGGCACGGCCAGGGAAGATGCACCTGGTGCAGGGGAGCTGCCTGCATTCCAGATGCTTCTCGGATGCTTCAGTCAGAGTCTCGTTCTCAGGAGTGTGGCACCTAGAAGCCCTGGCCAGAGCAGATGGCCCGGAGCGACACCTAGCAGCCCTCTGGCCATGCCCTCCGGCCTGGCGTGCGCTCACCTGCGAAGGCGCGGGCCTCATCCGTGGGCACGGCCCGCAGGTGGCGCAGGTCGCTCTTGTTGCCCACCAGCATGATGACGATGTTGCTGTCGGCGTGGTCCCGCAGCTCCTTCAGCCAGCGCTCCACGTTCTCGTAAGTCAGGTGCTTGGCGATGTCATACACCAGCAACGCGCCCACTGCACCACGGTAGTACCTGCAGGGACGGGGGCAGGGCCCAGGCGTGAGCCGAGCCAGCGTCCCTGGGGGCCCCCCAGGCTCTGTGGGCAGTGGCTCCTTGGCCCGAGGGGTGGCCATCAGGGCCTTGAGGGAGGGGTGCGTGTCCTCAGGCCCCGGCTCCACTCCCCAGATTCAGCTCAGGAATGGGGAGGCCTAAGGAGGGAGTCTGGGATCTGGGGTCAGAAGACACCCACGGGGTCAGCCACCAAAAGGGGAGGAGGAAGACAGTGACTATGCAGGGAAAGGGCAGAAGCTCTAATGCCTGCCGTGGCCCTGCCCGCCCAGAGCACCAAGGAGACGGATGGACACACATCCACTCCAAGGGATCAAGGAGCCGAGAAGGTGACCAGGCCTCGGTGGAGGGATTCCAGAAGACAGCAAGTGACTGACAGGGAATGGCCAGGAGTTGGGAGGGTCAGGGAAGAGGCAGTCGAGGGGGTCCTGATGGTGGGGTGGCCACAGGAGGGCCAGGGGGGCCAGGGCTGCACCTGGAAAAGGAAGGCTGGGAACATGGCTGGGCAGGGCGGGCCGAGCAGGCAGGCTGGGGAGTGGGCAGAGCCTGATAACAGCCCTCACCCGGAGACACTGCAGTGCCTCAATGGGACGCCAGGGGTCAGAGGGGCTGTGGGACATGCCCACCTGGGGTCACAGCCTGACCAAGCCTGGGCACTGGCCTTTCAGAGGGTCCCACAGCTCCTGGGGGTGTCTTGTCCCTCCACCCTGCGCCCCCTGCTCTCGGGTCTGTGCTCTCCCCTTCCCCCACACCCCCCAGCCCAACTCCTACCCATCTCTTGGGGCCCACGGCCTCCCCGGCCCCGCCACTCACGCCGAGGTGATGGCGCGGTAGCGCTCCTGGCCGGCGGTGTCCCAGATCTGCGCCTTGATGGTCTTGCCGTCCACCTGGATGCTGCGGGTGGCGAACTCCACGCCGATGGTGCTCTTGCTCTCCAGGTTGAACTCGTTGCGGGTGAAGCGCGACAGCAGGTTGCTCTTCCCCACGCCCGAGTCCCCGATGAGCACCACTTTGGGCGTGGGGAGAGATACGAGTGAGCCTCCCTGGGTCAGAGGGGGGCAGTGGTCCCGAGCCAAGACCCCACATGCTGCCCACGTCCACCCACAGAACCTTCACAGGGGCGCCCCGGGTGCTGCAGACACGCGACAGCCAGGGACGGGGCAGAGTCGGAGCTGTCCTGGGGCCCCTGGCCCGAGGCACCACGTTTCCTGGTACAGGAGCGAATAGGGTCCTTCAGAGAAGGGCTGCCCCTGCTCTGATGGGACACAGGGATCCGGGCATCCCGGCAGAAGGCAGCTTGGGGATCCATCAACTCCCAAACCTCCACGGCGGCCTAGTGACCTGGGCAGCCAGGCATGCCTGAGAAAGCCCCAGGGCTGGGTGACCTTGGGCAAGTCACTTAACGTCTCTGGGCTGCCTTTTCCACGGGTGTGAAAAGGGAGACAGTAACAAGAGCCACCTCGGGGAGGGGGACACGGGAATGCCTGGGATCAGAACTCAGCCAGCATCTCCTTTGCTAAGATGGGGTGGGGGTGGGGGGGTCAGATCATCCTGCAGGGAGGTGGGAACAAGGGCCCTCCTGAGCAGCGCAGGGCAGAGCAGGGCAGGCATAGGCGGGTCTTTCCCTCCATCCCTCCCTTTATTGAGCTTCCTGCCCCCACCTGTAGAAGCCCTGCCTCTAGGGGCCCAGCCACTCCAAGCTCTAGGCTGGAGGGTCCTGGAGGGGCCTGGGCCTGAAGGGCTGTGCTCAGACCCAGGACACAGTGGGGACTCGTGTCAGTGTGTGCATAGGTGTGTGTGCGGCGCAGAAGAAACAGTCTTTCTTTCCGGACGCCCCAGCTGGAAACCACAGGGACCCCCAAGTGTGGGCCTTAGGCTCTGGCCCCCTAGGGTGGCTCTGGCTCGTGGGGAGCCATGGGGGCTGCAGACTTGGTCACTCAAGGCCCCGATGAAAAGTTTTTCCTTGATGAGAACTTCTATGTGTACGTGTTCAGATTCCTTGCTGCTTCTTACCACTTTCACTGCTCCCCGACCCCAGGCCATCATCACTCCCGTCACTCCCGTCACTCCCGGTTGCTGTGACAGCCCCCTCCCTGGTGCCCGCCCCTACAGTTACTCTCAGCTTCAGCCAACAGGCTGTTTTCCCCTTGGCCGCCAGAGGGTGCCTGTGAGCACCCTGCGTGGGTCCCATCCCTCCTCTGCCTACAGCCCTCCAGGGCTCCCACCTCCAAAGTCCTCCCGGCAGCCCACAGGGCCGTGCATGACCTGCCCCGTCCCCTCCCTGCCCTCACCTCCTCCCTCTCTCTCCCTTGGTCACTCTGCTCCAGACACACGGGCCTCCCTGCAACGCTACCCTTTGCCTGGAGTGTTCTTCCCTAGGTACCCACCAGGCTCCTGCCCTCATCTCCTCTGTGTGGCCCCTCGGATGGCAGCCATCCTCTTCAAACCCCACTCCCAGGACTTCCCTGGCGGTCCAGTAGTTAAGACTCCGCGCTTCCACTGCAGGGGGCCCAGGTTTGATCCCTGGTTGGGGAACTAGATCCCGCATGCTGCAACTACGAGCCGGCATGCCACAACTAAAGATCCCGCACGCCGCAACTAAGACCCGGCACAGCCAAATAAATAAATAAATAAATAATTTTTAAAACCCCCCAAAAACCCACTCCCCCCAACACTCCCCATTCCCCTCCCCTACGTTTCCCCCATAGCTCTCCCCACCCTCTCACACTTGACAGGTTTCCCTTATAGATTTTTTTTTGTCATTCTGCCTCAAAGGCAGCCATCTCAGACAGTCTGGTTCCCTGCTGTATCCCCAGGACCTGGTGCACTGCCCGGCGCATGGGACGCACCTGATCAATGCCTGTCGAATGAACAAACGCCAAAGTGGCTGGCGGAGCTTCCCAGGCCCACCTCCCCCCTCACTGGAAGATGCCCAGGTCACCATCCTTGGGCCACAAGTAAGGAGGGGGCGGGCCAGGCAGCCCCCAGGACCCAGCACCCTCTCTGGACAGGCTGCTTTGGAGCCAAGAACGACAAGAACAGGAAGAACGTTCCGTGCTGAGAAAGCTCTGGATGTGCCATCACCTCACACATGACCCATTTCACAGATGAGAAACTGAGGTGCAGACAGGGGAATGACCAGCTTAAGGCACGTGGTCACCAAGGGTAGAGCTGGGGTCTGAGCCCGTGCATAACTGCAGGCTCGCTCCCACCCCCCAACCAAGCTCAGCAAGCAGCAACTTGCCCAGGGCCACCCAGCTGGAGAGTGGTCCAGCAGGATGTGAACCCAGGTTTTCTGGATCCAGGGCTGAGCGCAGGGGTCTGGGTTCAGCTTCCTCCTCTCCCACCATCTGGGGTATCCTGAACCCCTAGAGTAGCTAGCAAACTCCTATTTGTCCTTCAAAATCCGTGGGTTCAGGCTTCTCCTCTTCTCCCAAACCACCACGTGGCCTAGCACACAACACCTGTGATGAGTGTCGGGGTCCTCCCCTGACACTGGGGGCACCCAGCATAAGAATGCCAAGTTGACTTCAGAGAAAGGTGGAAAGAGGTGAATGGACATGGGCCTGGGGCTGAGGGCCAAGGGCGCCCAGCCATGCCAGTGGGGCCATGACTGGACTGACCGTAGGGCCCACTGTCCATGCCCTCACCCCGTCACCTCCTGCCCACGGCGGCTACAGGAACCCGGCCAAAGCCAGGGAGGTCTGCACGTAGTTCTCACATCCTCAGGAACAGAACAGGAAATGAGGAGGAGGGTCCTTTTGGGCCCTTGCCTGTATCCTCCCCACCCTCTCACTCCCTTCCCAGCCCTGTCCAGCTGTCCAGCCTCGGGGTCTCCTTTGCCACATTGGGGTTCTGCCCTGGCCCAGCCAACCATCTCCTCTGCCCCTCAGGCCAGGCCCAGCCCTAAAGGCTTTGTTACGGAGTTCTCAGGGCCACCCCAGGAACAGATGTTCACATTATCGTGTACAGTTGGAGACACTCAATACAGAGTGACCAAGTTCCCTGGCCCAAGGTCACCCAGTGAGAACAGTGGGGGCCAGAGCAGAACAAGGGCCACCAGCTGCTGCCCGGACAAATGGCGGGAAGGCGGGGCTGCCCCCGCGGTCCCTGGCACGCGGTGCCCAATGCAGAAGTGGCCGGCAGGGCAGCGGCCGGGCTGGTCCCGTGTGCAGGCTGGGAATGAGAATGGCATTGTCCAAGATACAAGTCATCTGTTGTCTCAGGGAAAGAAAGGGCCCTTGAGGACACAGCCCCCAGCATTTCCACAGGAGTTGGTGGCATCGCTGGCCAGGACACGGTCCCCCTGGGCACACCCCTTGGCTGGCAGAGCAGGCAAGCCCAGTTTGCACGAACAAAGAGCTGGCACCTCTTGGAAGCCCCTGGTCCTCTGGCCCACCCCACGACAGTGTGGCGCATCTGGGGCCCCCATTCTGACACTCAGGTCACCGAGAGGCCATTGGGGGCGCTCGGCTCCCCGACTCCAGGCAGAGCAGGGCTCCACCCCTCCCCCAGGAAGCAGGCCCGGCAGATCCCAGGCCCCAGGGACTGGCCGGGGGAGGAAGAGCCAGAGCTATTCCCCGGGGGGAATCAGACAGCAGAGGACAGGTGCCCGACACCGGGGCACAGGCAGGGCCACCATTCATAATGGGGGGAGCTGGTGTGCTCGGGTCCCAGACCAGCCGGCCAGGTGCGAGGCCTGCTCAGGCTGGAGAGCCAGGAGGCTGCCTCGGGAGCACCTGGTGAGCACTGGGGCCGGCCTGTTCCCTGGGAGTGAGTGGCGGGAGCTCTGGGAAGGCCCTGGTGGCCCTTGGGGACCTAGCTGCTCGCACTGTGGCCCCTGCCGCCCAGTCCCTCAGAGAAGAGTTTGGGGCGCCCCCGGGGATTGATCGGCAGGCTGGGAAAATGGCCCTTCGCTGAAAAGGATAAAATGTTAGCAGGATAAATGTGAGGATCTATAATTAGGTACAAATAAACAACCTCACTCCTGGGGTTGGGGGGGGATGAGCAGGGAGGAAAACAAGCCGCATGGGGGCTGGGTGGGGGGGGTGGAACACCCAGGGGGATCTGCTGGCCTCCGCCGGGAGGTCAGGAGAGCCAACCTGTGACGTGGCTGCCAAAAAAAGCAAGTCAGTGGTGGGAAGGCTGGAGAGGGGGGCCAGCCAGGGTCCCACGTGAGAGGTGTGGGCCCTCTGTGCCCAGGGCAGGGCCAGGGGAAGGTGACTGAAGCCTGAGGGAGGCTGGGCACGGGATGGGGGATGAGAGGATCACAGCCCCCCTCCACTCCTGAAGGACTCCCCGCGCCAGGCGGCAGGGCTGGGGAGATGTGCGGTCAGAGTACTGGTCCTTGTCAACCCTTCTGGCACAGCTGTGTCCTGGACACCTCTCTACTGCCTAGGCCTGACCCTCTGCAGGCCACGCGGTCTCAGGAGTGTCTGTGGGGTGCAGTGTATTCACGTTTCAGTCTACCTGCCATGTTTATGGCCAGTGATGCCATGGTGGTGGCTTGCCTGCCTGCTGGCTTCCTTCCTTCCTTCTATGAGTCAGAAAGAATTTCCTTTTCCTATTTAAGTGAGACAAAAACTGAGTGGATTTAAAAACAAATATTAGGGGACTTCCCTGGTGGCGCAGTGGTTAAGAATCCGCCTGCCAATGCAGGGGACACAGGTTCGAGCCCTGGTCTGGGAAGATCCCACATGCCGCGGAGCAACTAAGCCCGTGCGTCACAACTACTGAGCCCATGTGCCACAACTACTGAAGCCCACACGCCTAGAGCCTGTGCTCCACAACAAGAGAAGCCACTGCAATGAGAAGCACGCGCACTGTATCGAAGAGTAGCCCCCGCTCGCCGCAACTAGAGAAAGTCCGCACGTGCACAGCAACAAAGACGCAACACAGACAAAAATAAAAAATAAATTTATAAAAACAAACAAACAAATATTAAAAGATAATAGAGGGTCCTCCAACAAGGCATTAAGTGTGAAGGTGAGGTCTCAGAGGACCAGTCTGGTAAATGCTGACCTTGTGAGTTACACTTTCTCTACTGACCTGGCTTGAGACAGTCAGCAGGGCACCTGCTCGACTCAGAAAAGGAGCCCAGTGGCAGAGGGCAGCGGGGCAGGCAGGCACCGCCCCACCCCCCCACCAGCTGTCGCAGTAGTGTTTCCAGGAAGAGGACTCCGGAGATGAATCCTGAGAAGCACACAGCCTGCTCCATTGCCCCTGACCCAATAACTGGACTTCTGGGAACATACTTCAAGGAAATAACCCAAAGGGCAAAAGATGACTCATGCAAACACTTGGAGCTGGGTTATTTACAACAGCAAGCCGCTGAAAATAACGAGTGGGGAATGACCACGGAAACACTGGGAGGAACGCCCCCTTCCCTTGTAGTAACACATCCAGGTGGGTCCCAGCCAGGACCTGGGGAGCAGCTGCCTCAGGGTGGGCTGGGTAGAGACAGGCACCAGCTGCAGCAGGACTGGCGTCCAGTCACCTGTCACCCGTCCCCAAGGCCCTGACAGAGCTTCCTCTGCCTCTAAAGTGAGACCCCAAGGTTCAGTCGGCACAAGGGCCTGGGCCCAATGCCTGCCGACCACACAGCCTCACTTGCCAGCAACGTATCAGCCTGCAGGCAGCTCCTCGAGCCCATGGTGCTGTGTGGCAACTCCGGACCTTTGCATGGGGACTCTCTGTGCCCAGAAACCTTTTACCACGTGGATATCCCAGGTAGGAAGCGCTCCATCCCATCTTCTACATTCCCAAGGTCCCCAGAACCCCAGACCCAACCAGGGATAATACCACAGACACACAGTGTCACACAGGCCACACTCCCAGGGATGGCCAAGCTCCCCCAACAAGGGAAAGATGTCTATGGCTGGCATGGGAAGCACACCCTCACGCAGCAGGCAGCATGGCAAAGGTGTCCTGTGTGTATCCAGGGGTTAGCTCTCAAAGGTGACCAGTGCCAGCCAGGGAGCCCAACACAGCAGCACAGGACCTAGCCAAAGCCTAGGTTGGCACAGAAGGCACTGGAAAGTCAGTGACCCCTAAGCTGCCTGACCTTCCTAGGCCTTACTTGAAGCTCCTAGAGCCCTCTGTTGCCCTGGCAGGGAAGATCCTCCAGCAGGTTGGAGGAGACCATCTGACAACACCAGTCCCAGATCTTGGCCACAAGCTACCCCAGATACACTCCTTAAGTGGTCTGGGTTCAAATCTTGCTTTAATACTTAAACTGTCCCTCCAGTTTCCAGGTCCATAAAGAGAGATGCTGGATAATATCGATCTCACAGGGTTGTGGTGAGGATTTCAATGAATTCATGTGTGTAAAGTGCTTAGAAAAGTGCAGGTGCTTAGACAGCGCTCTCAAAAGATCTAAGAGTTAAGACATAATTATTGCTGTTAACCACCAGGCCTGGGTTCAGCACACAGTCCCCCGCCACCACCGCAGGTGCCCCTCCACCCTCCACGCAATTCCAACTCTGCTCCCCAATCCAGGGTCCACCCCCCCACCCCCCGCCACACACGCACCTCAACCTCCATGTCCGCCCCTCCCTTCCCGGGCTCCGCCCCCAGATGCACTGCCACCAATCAAGACTGGCCCCTCCTACTCCACGAGAGCAACACCCCCACCCGCCCACCCTAGCCCACTTATTGGACACGCCCACCACATCCTAGCCCCGCCTCCAACGGACACGCCCCCATCACGAAGGGAGCTTTCCACCCAGCTCGGACCGCCAAATGCTCGGGCGGCCCCGTCCCCTCTGACTGCCCCGCCCCTAACGGCCTCTCCCACTGCCCCGGGCCCCACCCCCCTGGGCCCTGGCCCCGCCTCGGAGCATCCCGGGCCCCCAAGCCTCTCTGGACAGCCTGCCCCGCATGGCCGCGCATCCCGGCCCGAACTTGACCAAGCCCGGCCTGCACTGGCCATCCCGGCTGCCTGGCCTGCCAGGCCCCAAGCCTCGGGCTCCGGCATGGGCCCAGAGGCCTGGAGCGCAGCCTGGGTGCTTGCCCGGCGCCTCGCCGCCGCCCGCTCGCCCGTCTGTGCCCCACCAACCGCACCTTTGAATAGGTAGTCGTACTCGTCGTCCCGAGTCCCCATTGTCCTGGCGCTTCCGGCGGGATTGGCGACTTCGCAGCCCCACCACAAACACCCGACGGGGGCGGAGCCGGCGCCGCGCAGAGCGGCGGCCGGATGGCCAATCAGCGATGGGTGGCGTAGCGACCGGCACCCAGAGAAGCCAATAAGAGGCGGAAGCAGAGCCCCAGGGGTGGGCGCCGCCGGAGATCCACCTTCTTCTCCCTCGGTCTCCTGGAGAAAGGCGGAAGGAATGCGGACCTTTCTGAAGTGACGGCCTCGCCAGCCTATCACAGGCGAGCTCTGGAAGGCGGGGCGGAAAACTGGAACAATGAAACGGATTGACGGAGCGAGTAGCCAATGAGGGGTTTGATTCAGACAGTACCGGACCAGCAGAGGACCTGTCCGGGAGGGGAAATAGGGCTACGTCCAGGTAGTGTTACGCTATTTACCGTCCCGATGACGTCATAGGTCAATGCGCGCTGCTCTGCGGGCCGCCCACCCGCACCCCCACCCCCGCTGCCCCCAGAAATGACAGTTTCTGGGGGGACATCTGAGTGGGGACTTTTTTAGCTTAGAGGTCCTCTCTCCTCTCTGGGTTGCAGTTTTCTCCCTCTGTAAAACGGGAGAAACTCACCTATGGAATCTTTGGAGTATGACTAGATCGTTGACCTAAACACATACTAAATCAACCATCCACTGTCTGTCATTAAGTCTTTGTTTAACAAATATTTATAAATCCTTACAGGGTGTCAGACTGTCTCCCCTTCTCTGTCCCCTTATCCTGTTTTATTCCATCCCCCACCCCAAGGATTTATCCCTACTTGACATTAAAGTATGCATTTCTTTCTCGATCCTGTTAAAAAACAAACTTCTACTGAGTAAGTGTGAAGGTCTAATTGCCTTTATTAAAAGATTCATGAATCAAGCAGCATCTCATCTGTCAAGCAGAGAGACTCCCAGAGGTTGTACAAAATGGAAGACTTTTATAGAAAAGAAGATGAGACAAGAAGTCATGGACAATAGTAAAATGAAAGTTAATTCGGAGGAAAGTAAGCGTTCAGGTGAGGACAGCTTCTCATTGGCTAAGTTGTGGTGTTTCCATTGGCTGGGCTTGTTGCTGGGAGGGAAAAAAATCTCTTCTCCAGCTTTAGTAAAGTAATTGCAGTTACTGTTTGGGAGTGCAAGGTACATACATCTCTTCTGGTTGGGGTCTGTAATTGATGTCTTCCTGTTTGGGGTAACTGAGGATACTGCAACTAAGGAGCCCACATGCCACGACTAAGGAGCCTGCCTGCCTGCCGCAACTAAGACCCGGCACAACCAAATAAATAAATAAATATATATTTTTTAAATTGGGGGGGCTTCCCTGGTGGCACAGTGGTTAAGAATCCGCCTGCCAATGCAGGGGACACAGGTTTGAGCCCTGGTCTGGGAAGATCCCACATGCCGCGGAGCAACTAAGCCCGTGCGCCACAACTACTGAGCCTGCGTTCTAGGGCCCACTAGCCACAACTACTGAGCCTGCATGCCACAGCTACTGAAGCCCACGCACCTAGATCCTGTGCTGTGCAACAAGAGAAGCCACACAATGAGAAGCCCGTGCACCACAACGAAGAGTAGCCCCCACTCGCCGCAACTAAAGAAAGCCAGTGCGCAGCAACGAAGACCCAACACAGCCAAAAATAAATAAATAAATAAATTTATTTTAAAAAAATTGAAGTATAGTTGATTTACAATGTGTTAGTTTCAGGTATACAGCAAAGTGATTCAGTGGCATATATATTCTTTTTCAGATTCTTTTCCATTATAGGTTATTACAAGATATTAAATATAGTTCCCTGTGCTATACAGTGGGCCCTTGTTGGCTATCTATTTTATTTATTTATATACTTTTTAAAATATTTATTTATTTATTTGACTACACCGGGTTTTAGTTGCGATGTGCAGGATCTTCTTTGAGGCATGTGGGCTTTTAGTTGCAGCATGTGGGATCTAGTTTCCTGACCAGGGATCGAACCTGGGCCCCCTGCATTGGGAGCGCAGAGTCTTAACCATTGGACCACCAGGGAAGTCCCTGGTTATCTATTTTATATATAGTAGTGCGTATATGTTAATACCAAACTCCTAATTTATCCCCCCCACCCCGAGAGTCTTTTAAAACATAAGTCAGGTTATCTCGCTCCCCTGTTTAAAAATTTTTTAGTCCTTCCTTAAGTGAGCATTTACTGAGCACCTACATTGGGCCAGGCAATGCTCTATGGGCTGGAGATGCAGAGTTGAAGGAGACCAAGTCCCAGCCCTTGCGGAGCTGACAGTCTAGTGGAACAGGCAGACAAGAAGCAAGTAAACAACAGCACGCACAAGAAATTTCAGAGTGCGGTGAGCCCAGGAATAAACTGGGCTATGTGACGGCGGATCTACTTAGTTAGGGAGGCAGGGAAGGCATCCCAGAGGAGGTGGCATTTGCACTGAGTCCGAGGGAGGGGGAGGAGGTGGTGGGAACAGCATTTTAGACAGGCAAAACAAACAAGTGAGAGAGAGCCCAATGGCTCTGAACAGCCAGGAGGCCACAGTGGCTGGAGAGTTGAGTCCAAGGGCCCAGAGATGAGATTAGGGGAAAAGGTGAGGCAGACTGGAAGCCAGACCAGGGAGGACCCTAGTGGCCTTTGCACACTCCTGGGCTGTTGGCTTGAAGCCCAGCACCTTCCCGCCCAAACCCCCTCCCCACCCCACCCACATTCACCACCCAAGCTTCTTGCCTCTCGCTGCAGCCAGGTGGGGCTATGCAGTGGTTCGCCAGACCGGAGCTGTGCTTCCTTCCAAGGCAACCAGGCTTTTGCTCTCACAGTGCTCTCCTCCTGCGGTGCCACACCCCTCCCCCATCTTTGTAGAATTTTTATCCTTTGAAAACTGACTCATGGGGGAGGAATGGATTGGGAGTTTGGGATTAGTAGATGCAAACTATTATACATAGAATGGATAAACAAGAAGGTGGGGACTTCCCTGGTGGTCCAGTGGTTAAGACTTCGCCTTCCAATGCAGTGGGTGTGGGTTCCATCCCTGGTCAGGGAGCTAAGATCCCACATGCCTTGGGGCCAAAAAAACAAAACATAAAACAGAAGTAATATTGTAACAAATTCAATAAAGGCCTTAAAAACAAACAAACAAAAATAAAAAACAAGAAGGTCCTACTATGTAGCACAGGGAACTATATTCAATATCCTGTGATAAACCATAATGGAAAAGAATATGAAAAAGAATTTATATAAATGTGTATATATATATATATATATATAAATTATACATATATATGTATAACTGAATCACTGTGCTGTACAGCAGAAATTAACACAACATTGTAGGGAATTCCCTGGCGGTCTAGTGGTTAGAACTTCGTGTTTTCATTGCCGAGGGCGTGGGTCCGATCCCTGGTCGGGTAACTAGGATCCCACAAGCCATATGGCCAAAAAAAACAAAACAAAAATCCCCACAGCCTTGTAAATCAACTATACTTCAATAAAATAAATGTTTTTTTTAAAAAGTAAACCTTCTTAATAAACATGATTTTAAATAAGAAGAAAAAATAAAAAACTGACTCAAAAGTGACCTCCACCGTGAAGGCATTTCTGCTGTCTGGGTCATGTTCTTCCCGCGCCCACCCAGCATGGCTCATAGTAATGATAGTAATGATGGCTCATGTTTATGTTGTGTGCTCACCATGAGCCAGACACTACTCAGACTGCTTTTCATGTAATGCTACATGAAATCCTCACGGCACCTGGAGAACAGGAAGGGGCGGTGCGGATGGGAGGATGGGGTACCAGACCATCCCTATTTTCTGGATGCAGGAGCTGAGGCCACAGAGCTTGAGTGTCCTGTCCTGGCCCCTCCGCAGGAGAGTGATATGGTTAAGAGCACCAGCTCTGAAGTTGGCTGGGTCAGGATTCACTTCCTGGCTCTTGTTTGGTTCCCAGCCATGGTGGTTACTCTTTCTGTCGTTCCCAGTGATGGAGGGGCAGGAAATGCTGTGTTGGAGGAGGAGGTGATCGCAGAAGAAGGAGCAATCAGCCCTCTTTGGCAGAACCTGAGCATAAAGAGGGCATAACCGGGAGGGCTCTGCCCCCACCTCAACAGACTGGACTCCCCACCAGTTCAGCCACAGTGGTCTCAAGGGAGACTCTCCAAGCCTGCCCGATACAGGGCACCCCCAAACAAGGATCCTGGAGAGGGTCTGGCCTCCAAGTGTTGAGGAGTTCATCACCCATGCTCAGCCAGGGCCCCAGGGAAGCTAGTGTGTCCCCAACACAGAGGCTCTCCTCTAGTGAAAGAGGCCCCCACTACCTTCCCAAGGAACCCCTAGGAATATTGGAAAAATAGGTTCTCCTATTAAAACAGCAGCTGGGGCTCAGGGCACAGGCAGATGCTGTTTTTCCCAAACATGTGCCCTATGATAATGTGCCGTATGATACGGGTGATAATCGTAAGCAGTGCATTAAATAACATTGAACCACATACTGCAAAAGTCCTACCTTTTTTCAATTCCTTTTTAAAATAAATTTATTTATTTATTTATTTTTGGTTGCATTGGGTCTTTGTTGCTGCGCATGGGCTTTCTCTAGTTGCGGCGAGCAGGGGCTACTCTTCGTTGCGGTGCATGGGCTTCTCATTGTGGTGGCTTCTCTTGTTGTGGAGCACAGGCTCTAGGCGCGCGGGCTTCAGTAGTTGTGGCACACGGGCTCAGTAGTTGTGGCTCGCGGGCTCTAGAGCGCAGGCTCAGTAGATGAGGCGCAGGGGCTTAGTTGCTTTGTGGCATGTGGGATCTTCCCGGGCCAAGGCTCGAACCCGTGTCTCCTGCATTGCCAGGCGGATTCTTAACCACTGTGCCACCAGGGAAGCCCTCAATTCTTTTTTTTTAATGAATTAAATTTTTTATTGAAGTATAGCTGATTTACAATTTTGTGTTAGTTCCATGTGTACAGCAAAGTAATTCAGTTATACACGCACACACACATATATATTCTTTTTCAGATTCTTTTCCTTTATAGGTTATTACAAAATATTGAGTATAGTTCCCTGTGCTACACAATAGGTCCTTGTTGTTTATCTGTTTTACATATAGTTGTGTGTATATGCTAATCCCAAACTCCTAATTTATCCCTCTCCCTTTTTTTTCAATTCTCGAAGACCTTTATTACCCATCAAGGAGAGAGGCTCACTCTCTCCTGCTCATATCTCTTCAACAATTACCTAATCCTCATCTCCCTTTTTGAGCTCAGATGAAGGATGAGAGCCTTTAGAAGGCAACAGGATCTCGTTAGGATTTTCTTTCCTACATACATTTCATTGTGAAATTTTTTAAACATTTAGAAAAACGGAAAGAATTGTACAGAGAATACCCAGACCCAGATCGCACTATTAACATTTTGCTTTATCGCATATCCATTTCTCTAGTCACCCGTCATCTAATTTTTTGATGCATTTCAAAGGAAGTTGAAGATTTAGGGGATCTAATGGACAGCATGGTGATTACAGGTAACACTGTATTGTGTACCTGAAAGCTGCTAAGAGAGTAGATCTTCAATGTTCTCACCACCAAAAAGGAAAAGATAATTGTGTGATGTGATGGAGGCGTTGGCTAATGCTAGGGTGCTTCTCATTTCGCAGTATATGTGTATCAAGTCAACATGTCCTACACCTTAAACTTACACAATGTTTTATGTTTTTTTTAAATTAATTTATTTTTGGCTGCGTTGGGTCTTTGTTGCTGCACACGGGCTTTCTCTAGTTGCGGCGAGCAGGGGCTACTCTTCGTTGCAGTGCGCAGGCTTCTCACTGCAGTGGCTTCTCTTGTTGCAGAGCACGGGCTCTAGGCGCGTGGGCTTCAGTAGTTGTGGCTCGCCGGCTCTATAACGCAGGCTCGGTACGGGCTTAGTTGCTCCATGGCATGTGGGATCTTCCCGGACCAGGGCTCGAACCCGTGTCCCCTGCATTGGCAGGCGGATTCTTAACCACTGCACCACCAGGGAAGTCCTGTTGTATGTTAATTACATCTCAATAAAGCTGGAAAAAAATGTTAAATAAAACAAACTTGAAGACATCAGTTCACTGCACCTCTAAAACACTTCAGCATGCATACCATTAACTAGAGTTCCATGTCTTTTTATGACTGTTGTAGCTTTTTTTTTTTTAAGGTGAAATTTACATACAATGAAATGCACAAATCTTAAGTGTATACTCACCAAGGCAAAGGTGAAAACGGGAGTAACCCACCTCTGTTGAGGTTCAGAACATCACCATCACTCGAGAATGTTCCCTTATATCCCTTCCGAGTCAATCCCTATCCCACCTCCCACCCTTCCAGAGGCAACCACTTTTCGTTTATTGTGGGGTTTTTTTTTCACCATAGATCAGTTTTCTAGCTGGATTTTTTTTTTGGCCTGGCTGCGGGGCTTGTGGGATCTTAGTTCCCCCACCAGGGATTGAACCCACACCGACAGCAGTGAAAGCGTGGAGTCCTAACCACTGGACGGCCAGGGAATTCCCTCTAGCTGGACTTTGAAAGCATTTGCATTGTTTTGTTTTCACCGAGTTTAGTTTTACTAACCTATTTATGGCAGGGTTTTCCACATGCTGTAAGATATGTGACTACATTTTTAGAAACTGGGTCAGTAAGTCCCTATATGCCTGGGAGGGAGCTGCTTTACATCTGTCATCTGGCTTAATTATTAACAACACCCCCCCTTTCACTCTCAACAGTGTCTCCAGTTTGGACCATCAATTATAGGTCACCTTCTCTGTAATGGGAGGGGCTTTGAAGGCAAGCTTGGTGCAGGCAGGGATCTTTCTGTTTAGAGTATCCCAAGCACTTGGGACAGGGCCTGACCTGTAGTAGGTGCTCAAGAAATATTAGCTGAATTTTAGATACATATATATATATATATATATTTAAAATATTTATTTATTTTTGGCTGCGTTAGGTCTTACTTGCGTCATGTGGGCCCTTTTGTTGCGGCCGGCAGGCTTCTCTCTAGTTGCAGCACGCAGGCTCTCTAGTTATGGCGCTTGGGCTTAGTTGCCCTGCGGCATGTGCAATCTTAGCTCCGACCAGGGATCGAACCTGCGTTCCCTGCATCGGAAGGCGGATTCTTAACCACTGGACCACCAGGGAAGTCCCAAGATATATATATATATATTTAAAGCCAATTTAAAGGAAAACTTCTGCAGACATGGCCAAAAATGGGAAGAATTTACCCAAAACACTGCATTAATGTCACCCAGTAGAGCTGGGTTGTCCAAGGTGGTGGCCATTGGCCACTGTGGCTACTGAGCCCTTAAATACGGCCAGTCCAAACTGAGATGCGCCGTAAGTGTGAAATCCATACTGAATTTGGAAGACTCAGTACAAAAAGCCATGTCAAATATCTCATCAATAACTTTTATATTGACCACATGTTGAAACAGTAATATTGGGGAAATATTGGGTTCAATGAAGTATATTCCTAAAACTTTTTTTACTTTGTTTCTTTTAAAACTTGTTTTTTTTTTTGCTTTTTTAAAAATGTGGCTACAAAAAAAGTAAAATTAAACACACAACTCACATCATATTTCTATCAGATGGCAGGACACTAAAAAGTTAATAGTGATTCATACACGTAGGTATGGTCAGGAAGAAGAGCTTCTTATTTCCTCTATTACCTACTTCCAGAAAGACTGAATGAGGGTTTTATTTTGTAACTTTGAAAATAAAAAATGAGATATGCATCATGAAATCATAAGTGAAGGAAACTGAAATCAGTTGTCGGAGGTGGTAGGGATAACCAGTGCTGTCCTCAAGAGCCCTGGAAGCATTCGCCCTCCACCCTGGGAACATGTTTATGTGGACTTTGAAAACTGTCCACTTTTCAAAACAAAAACAAAGGACGAAAAGGAACGAAATGTTCTGAGGTTGCTTTTATTCCAAGAATTCTGTGGGCTCAGCCCAGATGCCGTCGGTGCGGGCTCGCCTATAGCACCCACACGCTACAGCACCACAAGGGCGCCCGGGGCCTATGGGAGTCCTGGTCCCCCAGCCAGTCAACGTGACTGAATCCGCCATCAAGGGCCGGCCTGGCTGCCCCCGAGTGGTCCCTCTGCGTCCCCTACTCCTCGGGCGGGCGAGGAGTGGGCTTCAATGCCCCCGTGTCCCACGCTTTTGGGGTCTGTGCCCTGCAGCCCTGCAGCTCTGTTCTTCTCAGAGGGCATTTCCCGCAGCCCCCCATTCATCGCGGGGGCATCTCCAGTCGTGGACATCTTCTCTGTCCATGAGGTTTCAGATGGCCCCTGCTCGGAGCCCCTGCCCAGGCAGGGAGTGGCCACATGCTGGGCCAGAATCAGTCACCGTCCTCCAGGAGCCTGACACCAGGCCCCGGCGAGGCGGCTAGGAAGCTGCTTCGGCCGCTGTGGGCTGGATCAGCATGGTGGTGGCCTGCAGCGGGTAGTAGCGGCCCCGCCAGGTCTTCCAGAAGATGCCCTTCTTAAGCTGCTGCCGCTGCCGCGGGATGGAATGGAAATACTGGCCATTAAGGTTGGAGTGGCCGCAGGTACCGAACCACCAGCCACCTGCCGGGGTCAGAGAAAAGGGGACTTGGTCAGGCCCATGGGTCCTTGGGCCTCCCATGGGGCCGGGATGGGGGTGAGGCTGGGTGTGGGACGTCACACAGTTTAGATGAGATGACTTTGGCAGTGGTTGTCAAACTGTGTTCTGAGGAACCCCAGGTTGTGACAAAGGCACCTCAGGGGCTCTGGGCACCCCCCTTCCCAGTAACTGCAGCTTTTATGTCTGTGACCCTGGCGAGTGACTTCTCCGCACCTGGCACATGGCAAGCATTTATTAAAGCCTCTCTATGACTGTCATGCATCTCAATAGTTTATATTAGATTGAACCATATGAAATTAACCACTATTCCATCCTTCTTTGACCCACCAAAAGGCAAGTTTCATATGTTTCACTTCACAGGGCCCGGGCTCTGCCTCCGATTTCATTAGAACAAGATGGGGTCTGTCTCGGAGGCTTTGTCACACACCAGCCACCATCCCACAAACGTCATCTCGTCGTATGTTCATAATAATCCTATGGTGTGGACGGTGTGGTTATACCCATTTTAAAGATGGGGTAAGTGAAGTGTCAAGTCAGTTGCCCAAGGGTATGCTGCACATAAGGAGAAAAGTGGGGAGGGAATAGATGGAGTTGAAGGCAGGGGACGGATGCAGAAAGGTAGGGAGGGGAGGTCCCAGCTGTGTGGCAGAGGGCAAGACAAGGAGGGTCAGAGCTTGCTTGCTCACCAGAGAGGCTCTTTGCACAGTTCTTGTCTCCGCGGAGGTCGTGGTCCTGGTCCCAAGTGGAGAAAGGCAGGGAGAGGCCGCTGGGCGAGAAGGTGGTGGTACCCAGTTTGCTGGCCACGGGCGCCGTGAGCTGCAGGCTGTAGGCTGTGTCTTCACCACCCAGGTGGACTGGGAACTGCAGTGACTCGGCATTACCCTCCCAGTCCTGCAGCTGCACAGCTAGGCGGCTGCCACGGTCCCCCATGATGCGGTGCACCTTCTCCAGGCCCAGCCAGAACTCGCCTACAGTGGGAAAGGCCCATCTGTGAGAACGACCCACCTCGGTGGCCCCCTCCTCCCCCTGTGCCTCTGGCCTGCAGGAAACACCCACCTTGGGGGTCTCCGAAGCCATCCTTGTAGGCTTCCCAGGGCTGGTTAAAGTCCACTGAGCCATCCTGGCGCCTCTGAATTACAGTCCAGCCTCCATCTGCCCAGAAAGGTGCAAGGTCACCAGGAGGATTCTTCTCACAAGAGACCCTGACTCCCCCATCTGGCTCCCAAACCCCAAACCACCTCTAAACCAAGGGAGACCAATGTTCCTCTCATCCATCCCAGCAGGACTGGAGGAAGATGGTCGAAGGAGAAAGATGGGCTGGTCAGCAGGCGGAGGGCTCTGCCTAGATTTTTGTCCCAAGGATCCAGCAGGGAAGGAGGAAGCGGGGAGCAAGGGAGGGAGGGGGGTGAGCTGCATTTGACAGAAAGACAACCGGCCCGTGATATTTGGGGTACCTGGGGGGCCAGAGCATCCCTACCTGAGGTCATCTTGCAGTTAACCAGGAATGAGGAGGACCCCTGGGGCTGGATCTGGAACAATCCACTTTGCCTCTCTCCCTCTTCAAACAGCTCCTGGCAGTCCCTGGGCAGTTCTGCAGGGCAGACAAGGGTGGGGGGATTGAAGCAGAGAGCAGTCCTGGGGGTTCCAGGAAACAGGCATGTCTGGGGGCTGGGCAGCGGGTGACAGGGACAGGAGAGGGCAATCTAGAGCTCATGACACACCCCCCACTTGCCTAAAGTCTTCCATAGCTCCCCATGCCTTTCCTCAACACAGTCTACAAGGCACCCCAGGACTGGTTGCTATACCCATCCTCCCTCCTCCTGCACTGCACGCCCACCCTCTGGCCACACACCCTCCTGCCACAGGGACTTTGCACGTGCTGGTGTTCTGAGACCCACTTCCCTCATGCCTTTCTTTGCCTCATATTAAAGGTCCCAGCTTCTGAAAAGGATGATGTCCCTGACCCCCCCAGACCAGGTTAGGGGCACTGAGGACTTCCTACTCCCCAACACTGGGGTCATCTGATGGTCTCTCTCCAACTCCCCACACTGAATGAGGTCCATGAGGCTAGGGACAAGGAATGGCTCTTTGCCCACCATATGGCACCGGTGCCCAGGCTGATCCCAGCCCACAGCAGGTGTTTACTAAAGATGCCATGAAGGAATGATTGAAGGAGCTGGACCAGAGTGGGGATGGGGCGAGAACTGCGATAAACAGGAGGGGGCTCTGCTCTGTCCAGTGGCAGGTGGGGAATCAGGCCTGGATGGGGCTTGGGGACACCACAGAGGCCCTGCCTGGGGTCCCAGGTATCAGAGAGGGAGGGGGAAGGGTTAAGGAGTGAAGGAGGGAGGGAGGGAGGAAAAAAGGGAGGGATGGCCAGGGCACATCGGCCGACCGGGGAAGTCCCCGCCCCCAGCCCCAGCCCAGCCCGGAAAGTAGGGGAAAGGTCGCAGGGGGAGGGGAAGGCTCAGGTCGCGGGGTGAATGTGTCCACACTGTGGGAATGGGGGCGGGCCCAGATGACTGGAGGCATTTTCTGGCCCCTGAGGCAGCTCCCCTTTCCCCTACTTTCCTCTCTTCCAATCACAACAGGCAGCCCGCCAAACCACCAATGTGGCTTCCATTAACACCAGCTGTTTGTCTCCTCAGCTCTGAACTTTCCCATACTTGGCAGGGCCGCGCCTGGAGTCCCCAAACCTACACACGACCCCCCCTTCCCCATCACATTCCCCAGCCTGGATCTATGCCTGAGGGCCCCACCCAGAAGCCACTCATCCCAGGGCTCCGGTTTGGGAGGGTGTAATGGACCCTTCCTGGTTGGGGAGGGGAGGGAGAGTGGTGGGATGGGGAGGTGCCAGAGCCCTCAAGACTAGAGGGCTGGAAGCCAGCAACCAGCCCGAGGGTGTGAAGAGGGAGATCTGAACTTTCACCCAGTTGGCTGCAGACTGCTGCAGATGCCAGGCTGGGTGATGGGGTACGAGGACCACAGGGAAGCCAGCCAGGTCTGGATCAGTGGGACAGAGACACCGGGAGCTGGGAATCTGTGTCAGACACCTACAGACATGCTAGGAGATCTGGGGTGCTATGGGGCATACACAATAAAGGAACCAGAACTTGGGGGGGGGCATGGGAACGGCTGGTCAGGGACTTCCGGGCCAATAGAAGGTTGTGGGACGGAAGAGGTGTGTGAGTCAGGAGGCCTGGATTTGTAAGAGATGCAAGAGTGGTGCGTCTGGCCAAGGAGATGGGGGTTCCCTGCCCTAGCCTCCCCTCCTAGATCCACACTCTAAAAGACCATGGGGGATGGGTGGCAGCCAAACATCAGAACCTCCCCTCCCAGGCCGCCATTCTCTCTTCACCCAACGAGGACTCCAGCCTCCCTAGCTGGCACCCTTTTGTCCCCCATCCTGTCCTCCTAGAAGGTTCCAACCTCCAGGAAGGTGTCCCTGAGCTGTACCACCCCTTTTCCCACACCCCTGTAGCTCAAGTCCCTCTTGGACCCTCTTTCCCAGCCGCCTGCTGCTCCAGTTAGTGGCCCCGTGAGGCTTTGGGGAAATCCCACTGGCTTGCTGGGAAGAAGGGTGGGGTGGCCCCGTGAGGCAGGGAGAGGGCTGAGGAGGGGGTGTCCCAGTCACCCCTTCACCAGAGACCCATCAGCCCACAGGGACGCAGGGCCGGGGCCTCTCTCCTTCTCAGTAAGGTGGACCTGACAAGGTGGGGGGGGTCAAGAATAGTGGGGGGGTGGTTTCCAGAGAACAGCAAAGGGCTGGACACTCACTGTGCAGGCGGCTGATATTGTGAGCTGGGCCAGCAAGCTGGGCCATCTTGGGTAGCCTCTTCCTCCTGGCACGCTTGGCCACCCCGTGGCCCAGGTGCATGGGGGCCAAGTGGCCCATCTGGGACAGGACAGGAGGAGGGGGTCAGGTCTGGCTGGCTCAGGCTGCTCGACCTGCTTAGCTCCACGTCCAGACCCATAGGTCCAACTTCAACCTCCCTCCCCAAATGGGGCAAGCATCGGGCACCTGGTTCTGCAGGTTCTGGATTCTCAGGTGCTGCTTCTCCAGGTGCCGCTGCTGCTGGGCCACCTTCTGAAAGAGTTGCTGGATCCTGCTGTTCTGAGCCTTGAGCTGAGTCTGGGGAGAGTATAAAACCCTGGTGAGGATCTGGCCTTCTGCCGCCAACTTCTCCATTCATCCGCCGGTCCTACTCCCAACTCTCCATCCTTTGAAACCCGGGCAGGAGAGCCCAGGGAGTCCAGGATGTGCCCCTCCCGTCCACACCCTTCCAGGGCAGTAGGAGCGTACGTACCTGAAAGCTGCGGAGGGTCTCCGGGACTGCGTCGCCGGCGGGAGGGACCAGATTCTCCGGGGCGAACGGAGGCGCGGCTGACCCCTCAGGATCCTTGCAGGCGGCCCCGCACGCGCCCAGACGCCGCTCCAGCTCGCCCAGCTGCCCACGGGTGCGCTCCACATGCTCGCGTAGCCCGTTGCCGAGCTGCAGGAGCCCGTGCGCCAGCACATTCACCTCGTCCCAGGAGGCGAAGCGCGGCGTCTCGGGAGGCTCTGGGCGGCCCTGCGCGCTCAGCAGCCCGGCGGTGGCGGCGCACAGCACCAGGGCTGCTCCGGCTGTTGGCGCACAGCGCATCCTTCCAGGTGGTGTGGACGCCGGGACGCGGGGAATCGGAGAGGCAGGGGTGAGGGGGCGCAAGGGGGACTCGGAGGTCGAGATGAGAGGGGTGGAGACGCCGGGGCCCTGGTGGAGACTCGCTGAGCGCAGAAGCCAGAAGAAAGATTCGAATCACAGCTCGGCTTGTGCCCGCGACGCCCTCTATTATAAGCACAGTGCAGGAGTAGAAGGAGGAGCCTGGGAGGCGGGGCGCATGGGGTTCCGGGGGCGGGGCGTGGGGCCGGGGGTGAGATTCAGTGTGCTGGAGGCAGGGTAGTTTTGGGGGTGAGGGGCGTCCTGGGAGGTGCAAAACTCTGGCTCCTCCCACCAGGCCCGGACGTGCGTGGTCCATCGTGCCTTCTCTACTGACCGTGGAAGACGTGACTTCCTCTCCCCGCGGTCCCTTTCCCAGCGCCGGAATTTCGAGCCCCCCCCAAGCCCCCTCCGCGCTCAGTGGGGAAAAGGCGCTGGTGTCAGCGGGGATGGGACTTGCGGGCTGCATTCCTGACCCCCTCCCCAAGTCAAAAGCTGGGGAAGAGGGTCCTGGTACGCTCAGTCCAGCAGGGCTAGGCGGGAAGCCCGGGACCCCTCAAACATCCCCGCCCAAGACCAGGCTGGTCTCCCGGGGAGACACCTCGGGCTCCCGCGCTCCTTCCCGCTCAAGGCTTGGTCGTTGCAGATGTGTTTGTGGGATCCTTTAACGTCCTTCATCCCACTCCGCACAACTTAGTGCCCTGGTGGCAGGGCCCAGATTTGTCTTGTTCAGTCTCCAGCGGGGGCCTCTCTCCCCACTGCCCACTCTCTACCGTCAGGGTCTTCAGAGTGTTTGCCTGAATCAAAGCAGGAACCTTGGAACAAAAAGAGGGGATACATGGAAGGAAGGTCTCCCCCTTCTCCCTCATTCATTCATTCATTCAACAAACAGTCCTCTGCTCTCCTACATGGAGTTCCCAGGCTGGTGGAGAGACCCCAACACTCTGAGCCTGGGGTAGGGACAGAGTTGGGACAGAGGAAGAATTGAGTGAGCCTGTGAGGTGGACGACTTTCATTTCACAAGGCTAAGCATTTATTCAACAAACTTATACCAAAGTTCTCCTCCTCCATTCCCACCAACTTCCCTATACCTTCCCTGAAAATTGAGGCTGGCATAGAAAACCTGCCTGCCAGGAAAAACCCAGGGCACGATGGCTCAGAGAACAGGCAAGAAAAACAGAGTTGACTCAGCAGGGCTCCGAGCCAGCTCAGCCTCTGGAATCCGAAACTGTGTGCCCCATACACTTGGCTGGGCCAGGTGCCAGGATAGCAGATCCCGGCAGCAGTGACAGGCAGGTGGGAAGGGCAGAGAGGAAAACCTTGGCAAGGAATAGATCCAGACAGCCACCGTCTGCCCTGGCAGCCGGCCTGTCCAGCCCCCAGCCCCTGGCCTCCTTCTGAGTGGGGGACATAGCTATCCAAGAGTGAGCGCTCCTCCTCCCTGGCTTCTTGCACTGAGAAAAATGATCAATTACTTTTCCAACCTGAAGGCCTTTTTCTGATCCACTTTTAAGGGGCTTCTACCTCTGTGCTGTGTTTCAGAGGGCACAAAGTACACCCAAGCCTCTTAGAGGCACCTGCAGTGAACAAACTACAAAAGAATTTGTCCAGGGACCCGGAGCTGGCCCTGGATTATATCTTAAAAAACTGCTCTGTGGAATATACCTTTGACCCAGCAATAACATATCACCGTGATCAATTGTTTTTTTGGTACCTGCTGTGTGCTGGTTACTATGCTGGGTCCATAATGGTGGGCGAGATGCCCCCTCCACCCAATGTAGGCTACTCTGGGCAAAGTAAATGGCATTAGAAAGGTGACATGCGGCCTGGAGTTTCTCATCAGAAAGCGAAGCAGTAAAATTGACTTTTTTTTTTGGCCTGTCTGTGGGCAGCTGAAGGAAATCCCTGCCTTTGGGAGATTTCAGTCTGGAGCAGGACACAGTCTCATGAACAGTCTTTCCATCTGTATCTCTACGACCTAGATTACTGGGGGCCCCTCAGTCCCTCTCTACTAGTCTTCAATCACTGAGGCTTCTGGTGGGTTGTATGGGAGGAGCTGATCTGTCAGTGGAGGAGCTGTCTATAAAAAAGTAGCAGCAGGGACTTCCCTGGTGGTGCAGTGGTTAAGTCTCCGTGCTCCCAATGCAGGGCGCCCGGGTTTGATCCCTGGTCCAGGAACTAGATCCCACATGCATGCCACAACTAGGAGTTCGCATGCCATAACTAAGGAGCCACATGCCACAACTAAGATCTGACACGCCAAATAAATAAATAAATAAATAATGAAGTGTACAACTCAAGTAAAAAAAAAAAGTAGCAACAAACACCTATTGTGCACTTGTTATATGCCAGGAATTGTTCTGAAGTGATTATATATTCCCTTGATCCCAATAACAACTCCAAATGAAGTAGGTACTGTTATTCTATCTTATAAATGAGGATGCAGTGGAAGACAGGTTAAGTACTTGTCCAAGTTCTCACAGTTATCTAGACAGAGCTAGGATTTGAAACCAGGATGCCTGACTCACAGCTCTGCTCTTAGCAGCCATGTGACCTTTATTCATAATAGTGCAGTGATCCTTGCCTCCTGATATTTACACCCTTGTGTAGTTCCTCTCCATCATATAACCAAGAGGATATTGTTGAAATGACAATGTGTGTGACTTCTGAGGTTAGGTCATAAAAAACATGTGACTTCTGCCTTGTTCTTGATTAGCTCACTTGCTCTGGGAGAAGCCAGCCACCATACTGTGAGGACACTCAAGCAGCCCTTTGGAGAGATCCGCAAGGTGAGGAACTGAGGCCTCCACCCAACAACCAGCATCAGCTTGTCTGCCACGCAAGGGAGCTATCTTGGAAGCAGATCCTCCAGCCCCAGTCAAGCTTTCAGATGATGTAGCCTCACTTGGCATCTGTTAGCAACCTCATGAGACCCCAAGCCAGAACCACCCAGCTAAGCTGCTCCCAAACTCCTGACCTACAGAAACTATGAAATAATAAATGTGTATTGTTGTTTTAAGCCACTCATTATGCAGCTAATACAGTAGCCAACACTTAAGTAGTGCCCACCCTGCACTTGGCATTATTTTATGTATTTTACATATATTCATTCACTTAATATATCCTGTAAGGTCTCTATTTTAAAGAAGGGGAAACAGAGGTGCAGAGAGATCACATAGTCTGAGAGAGGAGGTGTGGGGGGAATAAAGTTTCCCAGGAAGACTAGGATTATTAATGAGCTTAAACCTGCTCCAACCATGCTTTATTTTGAGTTCTGCCAGTGGCGGACATGGAGTGCAGCTAATGCTGCACCCATGAGTTGCAATCCTGTCTCCTGCTCAAATTTGCACAGAAGCCAAGCCCCCCCTGCCAGCTCTGCTCTCCCACCCACCCCATCCCTCACCCCCTCACCCTTTTTTTTTTTTTTTTTGGCTGAGCCGGGTCTTAGTTGCTGCACATGGGATCTTTTTAGTTGCAGCATGTGGACTTCTTAGTTGTGGCATGCATGCAGGCTCTAGTTCCCCGACCAGGGATCGAACCCAGGCCCCCTGCATTGGGAGCATGGAGTCTTACCCACTGGACCACCAGGGAAGTCCCCCTCACCCATGTTTTAGGCACAGATCCTGCATGATGCTATGCTGGACCCCACAGGCCAAATTCCACCTGAAGATATGCTTGGTTTGGTCTGCCCAGAATTTTGAGTATCAGGAGATTTCTAATGAAAATCTAGAATTTCTGCTTCTCTTGCAAAATTGGAAGGTCCAACAGGAGTGGTCTGCAGTCCTGCTTGTTTGCAACGGTCCAAAGCCCTCCCGCCCCATCACTGCTGTGCGACACAGGCCCTTCCATGCTCTGTTTTTTTGCAGATCCTTTAAGCCTCTGATCATTGCCTTTGGGCTGGTATTTTTCTGTTGCCAGTGCCAGCCTCAGACCAGGGCAAGAGGGACCTCTATTATGGCACTGCACTTTGGAGGGTGAATGCCTCCACCAGGCAAGGAGCTGTGGGAGCAATGGGTATATTTACTGGAGCCCATAGACTTCCTTTTAGACCATTGAGTTTCCATTTGGGCTGGTGAAAAAGTTCTGGAACTAGGTAGAAGTTGTACAACATTGTATGTGTACTTAATGCCACTGAATTGTATACATTAAAATGGTTAAAATTTTTCTATTATGTATGTTTTACCACAATTTAAAAACTCTAATCTAAAAAAACAAATCTTATTAAAACAAAAAAGAAATAATAAATTTGAATATGGCCTTTCATATTGTTTTGAAGGTATATTTAAAAAACTGGGAGGATAGAACATATTTTATTATTTAACGGCATTAGTGTATCAGTTTTCTTTTGCTGTGTAACAAACATTCCCCAAACTTAGTGGCTCAAAACCACATCCAGTGGACTCAGCTGAGCAGTTCTTTTCCCTGGTGATCCTCCCTCACATAAAGGAAGAGAGGCATATATATATTACACACAAATATATATATATATATATATATATATATATACCATATATATTTCTCTCCTCTCTGTCTCTCTCTGTCTCTGTCTCTCTCTCTCTCTATATATATATGTGTGTGCAAGATTTAATTATAAGGTAGTACCTAGTTTGTTCAGTGTATAACATTCTCAGGATTTGTAACACTTACATGAACAGACAGAAAAAATATTTTCTACTTATTATGTGTAAAGATGAGTTGCTATTTTTCTGATGCCCATTCTGATACAACTACTTTTCATGTCAACTATTTACTGTGCCCAAATGTATTCAATTAAAATCATTACTCTGTGAAATAAATAAAACAGAGATGATTCTTGTACAAAAGAGAGAGGAGGAGAGAGAGAGAAATATTTATATACAGAGAGACACATGTATATACATATAATATGCACACACGCACCTATTATACACATGCACATATATAATGCACACATATATATGTATATATAAAATACACATAGAAAAAAAGATAATCACACACACTTTTTTTTTCTGAATGATTTGAGGGTATGCTGCAGACATGATTAGTGCTTTTACTAAAAACAAGGACTTTCACTGACGTAACTGCAGCACAGATAGCAACTTGAGGAAGTTTGACCCTGACATAATGCTGTTATCTAATCTTAAGTCCAGATTCCAGTTTCATCAGGTCCTTTACAGCTTTTTTTCCCCCCTCTGGCATCCCATCCAGGATCACATGGTGCATTTCCTTGTTGTGTCTCCTTAGTCTCCCATAATCTGGACCAGTTCCTCAATCCTTCTTTGTCCTTCACAACATTGACTTTTTTAAAATTAATTTTTATTGGAGTATAGTTGATTTACAATGTTGTGTTAGTTTCAGGTGTACAGCAAAGTGAATCAGTTATACATATACGTATATCCACTCTTTTTTAGATTCTTTTCCCATATAGGTCATTACAGAGTATTGAGTAGAGTTCCCTGTGCTATACAGTAGGTTCTTACTAGTTATCTATTTTATACATAGTAGTGTGTATATGTCAATCCCAATCTCCCAATTTATCCCTCCCCCATTCCCCCTTGGTAACCGTAAGTTTGTTTTCCACATCTATGACTCTGTTTCTGTTTTGTAAATAAGTTCATTTGTACCTTTTTTTCTTTTTTTTGGCCACACCTTGCGACATGCGTTACTTCCCCGACCAGGGATCGAACCCATGGCCCTTGCAGTGGAAGGTGGAGTCTTAGAACCACTAGGAAAGCCCTGTACCATTTTTTTGACATTGACTTTTTTGAAATGCACACACTAGTTATTGGTGGAATGTTCCTCACTTTGCATTTGTCTGATGCTTCCTCCCGATTACTATGCATTTTTCGGCAGTGATATTGTGACCTCCGGGCATAGTACCGGGGGCAAGTCTGTTTGCGCATATTAGCACCGTTAATTGTGATTTTTAAAAATTTATTCTTGGGACTTCCCTAGTGGTTCAGTGGTTAAGAATCCTCCTGCCAATGCAGGGGACACGGGTTCGATCCCTGGTCCAGGAAGATCCCACATGCCACAGAGCAACTAAGCCGGAGCGCCACAACAACTGAGCCCACGTGCTGCAACTACTGAAGCCCGCGGGCCTAGAGCCCGTGTTCTGCAACAACAGAAGCCACCGCAGTGAGAAGCCCTCGCACCACAACGAAGAGTAGCCCCCACTCGCCACAACTAGAGAAAGCCCACACGCAGCAACAAACACCCAATGCGGAAAAAAAAAAAATTCTTTCATTGAGACATCATTGACATATAACATTATATTAGTTTCAGATGTACAACATAATGATTCGATATTTATATACATTGCCAAATGATCACCACAATAAGTCTAGTTAACATTCATCATCATACAGAGTTACAAAATTTCTTTTCTTGGGAATTCCCTGGTGGTCCAGTGGTTAGGACTCTGTGCTTTCACTGCTGAGGGCCTGGGCTTAATCCCTGGTCATGGAACTAAGATCCCGCAAGCTACACAGAGCAGCCAAAAAGTAAAAATTATTTTCTTATGATGAGAGCTTTTAAGATTTACCCTTAGCCACTTCTGAATATACAATAGTATTATTAACTATAGTTGCCATGCTGTATGTTACAACCCCAGGACTTCCTTATTTTATAACTGGAAGTTTGTACCTTTTGACCTAATTTTGATTATTTTAAGCACTTTTATTTTTTAAATTTATTTTGTTGAAGTATAGTTAATTTACAATGTTGTGTTAATTTCTGCTGTACAGCAAAGTGATTCAGTTATATGTATATATACATTCTTTTTCATATTCTTTTCCATTATGGTTTATCACAGGATATTGAACATAGTTCCTTGTGCTATACAGTAGGACCTTGTTTTTTATCCTTCCTATATATAATAGTTTGCATCTGCTAATCCCAGACTCCCAATCCTTCCCTGTCCCACCCCTTCTCCCCCTTGGCAACCACAAGTCCGTTCTCTATGTCTGTTTAACCACTTAACTTTAATATTGGATGATCCGTGCTGTAATGGGGAAGCACAGGGGCCTAGAAGAGGTCAGAGAAGGGACCTATCCCAGCAGGTAAGGCTTTTTGGGCAGGGGCCCTGGGGCTGAGGAACAGTAAGATTATCCAGATGAAAAGGATATGGAATAGGTGACCCAGATTTGGGAAGAGCATAAATAATGCACTGTAGCGTGGGATATGTGACTGATTCTTCCCAGACGAGCCCAGAGGGACATTGTATGTGAACATCCCAAAACAAGGCTGCTGGTCCCCCCCAGGAGTGGCCCCTGCCACCCCTGGCAACTGCCCATGCCCTTTCCTGTCAGCCTTTGGTCACATCAGGTCATCAGGAAAGGTCAGTTTTAGGGCAGGAGCCTCAGAGTCTCAGAGCAGAAAGAATGACTCAGATTCTGGGCTGGGGCTCCAGAAAGGAATGGAGTGGCCTCTGCCCAAGACACTCTCCCCATCTCCACCCGTCTCCCAGTCCTCCCAGCCTGGGAGCTGGCGAGTGTGTGAACCTGCCACCTTTGGACACCAGGGCAAACAGCCCTGAACTCACTAAGGTAAGAATAATAATTATAACAGTGCACATTAATTTAGCATTCACCTTTATCCCATTAGGCACGTGCATAGTCTATCTTTTGTCACCCTTTAATCAGCGCTGAAAACGAAAGCATTCCTTTCCCTTTTGGACTGACGGGAAAACTGTGAGGTTCTGAGATGTTCACACACTTGGCCAAAGACAGGCAGCTTAGAAAGGCCAAGATTTCAACCTAATTCTCTCTAGTTCCAAACTAATGAATCGTTTTTTTTTTTTTAATCTTGTCTGTTTTTGTAAGTTAGAATTTTGAATGGGGAAGGCATTTGCATTGTGCCAAACCCCAAAAGTCTAAAAATCATAGCTGGGGGACTTGCCTGGTGGTCCAGTGGCTAAGACTCCCAATGCAGGGGGCCTGGGCTCACTCCCTGGTCAGGGAACTAGATCCCACATGCCGCAACTAAGAGTTCGTATGCTGCAACTAAAGATCCCGCATGCAGCAACGAAGACCGGGCTCAGCCAAACAAACAAATAAATATTTTTTTTTAAAAAGAGAATATTAATTTTAAAAATAAATAAAATAAAAAAATAAAAACCATAGCTGGAGAAGTCTCCCTTTCCCTAATTGTGTGTCCGCCTAAAACTTTGTTTGAGAATGTTTATCCAGGTTTATTCATAATCACTTTTGAAGTTTTTTTGTATGTCTAAACATTTTCCTTTTCAAATTTGTTATGGACTGAATGTTTGTGTTCCCCTAAAATTCATTATGTTGAAACCCTAACCGCCAGGTGTGATGGTCTTTGGAGGTGGAGCCTTTGGGAGATGATTGGGTCATGAGGACGGGACTCCCATGATGGGATTGGTGCCCTTAGAAAAAGAGACAGAAGAGAGCTTTCTCTCTCTCTCCACCATATGAGAATACAGTGAGAAGGTGGCAATCTGCAAGCCAGGAAGAGAGTTCTCCCCAGGAACCGAATATACCAGCACCTTGATCTTGGACTTCCCAGCCTCTGGAACTGTGAGAAATAAATTTCTGTTGTTTAAACCACCCAGTCTGTGGCCTTTTGTTATAGCAGCCCAAGAGGACTAAGACAAAAATGGTGGGGAAAACATCTTGGCAGTATATTGAAGTGTAATTGACATACCATAATCTGCACATAATTCAGGTGCACGATCTAATCAACTCTGACCTGTGTAAACACCTGTGAATCTATCACCATAATCAAGGTAATGGAAATCTCTTATCACACCCAAAAGCTTCCTTGTGCCTCTTAAGAACCTCTCCCACTGGCTCCTCCCACCTTCCCCAGGTAACCATGACCTGCTTTCCGTCACTACAGGTAAGTTTGCATTTCCTAGAATTTTATATAAACGGAATCACATAGAGTACATAGAATGTACTCCTTTTTTGCCTGCTTTTTTTTACTTAACACAATTATTTTGAGATTCATCCCTGTTGGAGTGTGTATCAATAGTATATTTATTTATTTATTTTATTTATTTATTTTTTAAAATTAATTAATTTATTTATTTTTGGCTGTGTTGCGTCTTCGTTTCTGTGCGCGGGCTTTCTCTAGTTGCGGCGAGCGGGGGGCCACTCTTCATCGCGGTGCGCGGGCCTCTCACCGCTGCCGCCTCTCTTGCTGCGGAGCACAGGCTCCAGACGCGCAGGCTCAGTAGTTATGGCTCACGGGCCCAGTTGCTCCACGGCATGTGGGATCTTCCCAGACCAGGGCTCGAACCCGTGTCCCCTGCATTGGCAGGCAGATTCTCAACCACTGCGCCACCAGGGAAGCCCTGTATATTTATTTTTAATGTTGATATGGATAAACCACAGTTCCTGTATCTATTCATCTGTTGAAGGCCATTTGGGTTGTTCCAATCTTTTTTTATTAAAAATAAAGCTGTTATGGACATTCACATACAAGTTTTTATTAAAATTTTTTTAAATTGAAGTATAGTTGATTCACAATGTTGTGTTAATTACTGCTGTACCACAAAGTGATTCTGTTATACATATATATACATTCTTTTTTATGTTCTTTTCCATTGTGGTTTATCATAGAATATTGAATATAGTTCCCTGTGCTATGCCAATAGGACCTTGTTGCTTATCCATCCTATATGTAATAGTTTGCATCTGTTCATCCCAAACTCCCAATGCCTCCTTCCCCCATCCCCCCTCCCTCCCCCATCCCCCCTCCCTCTTGGCAACCACAAGTCTGTTCTCTGTGTCTGTGAGTCTGTTTCCGTTTCATAGATAAGTTTATTTGTGCCATATTTTAGATTTCACATATAAGTGATATCATATGGTATTTGTCTTTCTCTTTCTGACTTACTTCACTTTGTATGATAATCTCTAGTTGCATCCAATGTCACGTACAAGTTTTTGATGGGAGAGTGCTTTCATTTCTCTTGGAGGAAGTTTTTTTAAATAAATTTATTTATTTATTTATTATTTTTGGCTGTGTTGGATCTTCGTTGTGGTGCGCGGGCTTTCTCTAGTTGTGGTGAGCAGGGGCTACTCTTCGTTGCGGTGCGCGGGCTTCTCATTGCGGTGGCTTCTCTTGTTGCAGAGCATGGGTTCTAGGTGCGCGGGCTTCAGTAGTTGTGGCACACAGGCTTAGTTGCTCCGTGGCACGTGGGATTGTCCCCGACCAGGGCTCGAACCCGTGTCCCCTACGTTAGCAGGCGGATTCTTAACCACTGTGCCACCAGGGAAGCCCCGGAAATTTTTTTTAATTAAAATTTTTAATTTCAATCTCCCTAACACTCTTGTCCCCTATCTGTCCAGTTCCCCTCACTCATACCCAGAATCACTGTCAATAGTTTCTCCTCTGTATTCTTGCATTTATTTATACAGATATAAGCAATTTTCCCAACTATCTTTACACAGAAGATAGCATGTCACATGCACTGTTTTGTATCTTTTTTCACTTGACATAAATCTCAGAGCTCTTCTCAGCCCATAGAAGGTTCCTCATTTTTTATATAGTAGCTGAATGGTATTCCATTTATGCTTGTACTATAATTTATTTAACCAGGTCCCTATTAAGGACCTGCGTTATCCCTAATCCTTTGCTATTACAAACCATACAATAATGATTAACCTTGCAGACTGTCATTTTGTACCTGTGCAATTATACCTGGAGAATGAATTTCCCAAAGTGGAATTACTAGGTCAAAAGGGATATATATTCATAATTTTGACGAATTTTACCAAATTGCCCTCCATGGAGTTGGGCCAGTATACACTGGCACCAACAGTGAGAGACCACTTATGAGAGCACTTATTTTCTTTCAGCATTGCCAATAAATTACCTTATTAAACTTTGGAGTTTTGCCACTCTGATACGTGGAAAACGGCACCTCACATAGTTTAAATTTTCATCTGTCTTAGTATGAGATGACCTTTTCAGATGCTTAATAGCCATTTGTATTTCCTTTGCCCTATTAAAAAAATTCTTGTGTTGTTCTTTTTGTTATTGATTTCTAGAAGCTCTTTACTAGGCAGATTAAGTCTTTGTGATATGAATTGCAGACTTTTTTTCTCAGCTTTTCATTTGTCTCTGACTTTGCTTTAAATATTTTTTGCCATAGAGAAATTTTATGTGTGTATGAAAGAGAGCAAACTTATCAATTTTTAAAAATGTCTTCTAAAAAAAAAATGTCTTCTAGATTGCAGAGGAAGGGATAGATTAGGAGTTTGGGATTAACAGATACACACTACTATATATAAAATAGATAACCAACAAGGACCTGCTGTATAGCACAGGGAACTATATACAATATCTTGTAATAATTTATAGTGGAAAAGAATCTGAAAAAGGATATATATATATATATAAATGTATATGTATACATTTATATATACAAATGTATATGTATACATATATATGTACCACTGAATCACTTTTCTGTAACCTGAAACTAACACTACATTGTAAATCAACTATACTTCAATTTAAAAAATAAAGACCAGGGCTTCCCTGGTGGCGCAGTGGTTGGGAGTCTGCCTGCCAATGCAGAGGACACGGGTTCGAGCCCTGGTTTGGGAAGGTCCCACATGCCGCGGAGCAACTAAGCCCGTGAGCCACAACTACTGAGCCTGCGCGTCTGGAGCCTGTGCTCCGCAACGGGAGAGGCCACGACAGTGAGAGGCCCGCGCACCGCGATGAAGAGAGGCCCCCGCTTGCCACAACTGGAGAAAGCCCTCGCACAGAAACGAAGACCCAACACAGCCAAAAATAAATAAATAAATAAATAAATAAATTTATTAAAAAAAATAAAAAATAAAAAATAAAGACCAAAAAAAAAGTTCTTCTAGGTTTTAAGTCACAGAAAATCCTTATTGCAAGATAAGATTCTCCCTTTTTTTCCCTTGCAGAACATTTATGGTTTTATTTTCAAGCTTAGTTATTTCATTGAAATTACAACATCTTCATGAATCAGTTACACCACTTCCCTAACCAATGACTTATTGTAACAGTGATTGGCTGACAGTCTGGAAACAACCTAAGTGTTCCAACATTAAGGAACAGCCATCAAGTGCAACAAGATTTCAAATTGCAAACTATTTTAAGGAAGTACTTAGTGACCTAGGAAAAATATAGGGTGTGTTAAACAAGAAATCCAAACTGTGTATCCAGTAGCATTCCAATATTTCTTCCATTCCTGTTTTTTAGTTGAAGTGCAGTTAATCTACAATGTTGTGTTAGTTTCAAGTGTACAGCAAAGTGATTCAGTTCCAATGTTTCTTTTTAAACGTGTTTATGAGAAAAGAGGCTGGTGAGAAACAGAGAAATGGACTAATAATCTCAGGCAGGGTTTCTGTGGGAACATTCATTTATTCATTAAGATATTTGTTGATGCCCAGATCACAAAAGGGAGGCAGCTCTGCATCTCTTACTGGCAGTGCCCATCACCACCAATGAAGTCACTGTGCTGAAAAATCGAACTTGAACCTAAAAAAATCTCTAGAATGTCCAAAATCCAAAATAGCAGCAATGAGGTAACCTGTGGCTGTCAAGCACTTGAAACGTGGCCATTCCAAGTTGACATGTGATGTGCTCTAAATGTAAACAACACACCAGATTTGGAAGAGTTGGTTAAAAAAAAAAAGTGTTAAAATATCTAAGTTTTTAATATTCATTTCATGCTGAAATCATCAAATTTTGGATATGTTAGGTTAAAATTAACTGATCAAAATAAAGAGAAAGACAAATACCGTGTGACATCACTTATATGTGGAATCTAAAATACAACACAAATGAACCTATCTACGAAACAGAAACAGACTCACAGACATAGAGAACAGACTTGTGGTTGCCCAGGGGGAGGGGCTGGGGGAGGGAAGGATTGGGAGTTTGGGATTAGCAGATGCAAACTATTATATACTGGATGGCTAAACAACAAGGTCCTACTGTATAGCACAGGGAATTATATTCAATATCCTGTGATAAACCATAATGGAAAAGAATATGAAAAAGAATGTATATATATGTATAATGAATCACTTTGCTGTACAGCAGTAATTAACACATTATAAATCAACTATACTTGGGAATTCCCTGGCGGTCCAGTGGTTAGGACTCTGCGCTTCCACTGCAGGGGGCAAGAGTTCCATCCCTTGGGGGCAAGTGGTGTGGCTAAAAAAATTTAAAAATAGATAAAGAAACAAATAAATAAATCAACTATACTTCAATACAAGTAATTATAAAAAATGATTAAAATAAATTTCATCTTCTTTGTTTTCGTGTTTAAAGTGGTTACTAGAAAAATTTAAATTGCACGACATTCACATTTGTGGCTCACATTATATTTTTATTAGACAGCATTGGTCTAGATCTAGATAACAAATTTTACAAAATATGGAAGGCAGGGGAACATCTTAAATGACACCACAGGTGTGCAGTTAGCTAAATCCAAACTGTGAGAGGATAAATCTTTTTCTTTTTGACAAATAAATTGCAAATAAATAAATAAATAAGGAATAAAAAATAAAAAGATGGTGAGAAAATTTTTAGATCAAAAGAGATTTTAAAACATTTTGACCAAATGCAATGTATGGATATTTAAGTATCTTTATTCAAAACATCTCTAAAATAATAAAACAAAAGATAACAAAACAAATTATAACATTTATGAGACAATTAGACATTTGAACACATACTGGACATTTGATGATAATAACTTTTTAAAGTATAATAATGCTATTATGGGTGTTTTAAAAAGAAATGATTCAAAAAAAAAAGTCCTTATCTCCTAGAATGCATGCTCAAATATTTACAGGTGAGGGACCATCTGGGATTTGCTTCAAAATAATCCAGGGACTCCGCTGGTGGCGCAGTGGTTAAGAATCCGTCTGCCAATGCAGGGGACACGGGTTTGAGCCCTGGTCCGGGAAGATCCCACATGCTGCGGAGCAACTAAGCCCTGTCTGTGTGCAGCAATGAAGCCCCAATGCAACCAAAAGTAAATGAATAAGTTTATTTTTAAAAAGTTGTATGTGATTTCACCAAAATATCACTTAAAACAAAACAAAAACAAAAACAAAGTAATCCAGATGGGAGGAAGTGGGAATCTGGGGGGAGAAGAAACAAGACTGAGTTGATAACTGGTGTTCATGTTATACAATCTACTTTTTTTTTTCATTGTGGAAAAATATACATCATATAAAATTTACCATTTGAAGTATTCTGAGGTGTACAGTTTAGTGGCATGAAGTACATTTTGCTACTTTTTTGGGTTTAAAATTCTCCAAAATCAAATGTTAAAATAAAAATTTTAAAGAAGCAAATGGCGATCCAAGTAAAATATGTTGGTAGATCCAATTTTTAAAATTATTTATTTATTTTATTATTTTATTTATTTTTGGCTGCATCTGGTCTTAGTTTCGGCATGCAGGATCTTTGTTGAGGCATGCAGGATCTTTCATTGAGGTTTGTGGGCTCTTTGTGCATGGGCTTCTCTCTAGTTGTGGCATGTGGGTTTTCTCTCTCTAGTTGTGGGGCGCAGGCTCCAGGGCATGTGGGCTCTGTAGTTTGCAGCACGCAGGCTCTCTAGCTGAGGTGCCGGAGTTCAGTAGCTGTGGCCCGGGTGCTCAGTTGGGATCTTAGTGGGATCTTAGTTCCCTGACCAGGGATCAAACCCTCATCCCCTGCATTGTAAGGTGGACTCTTTACCACTGGACCACTAGGGAAGTCCCCCAATTTTTTTCCCCACTATTTATTTATTTGGCTGTGCCGGGTTTTAGTTGTGGCATCAGGGATCTAGTTCCCTGACCAGGGATCCAACCCAGGCCCCCTGCACTGGGAGTGCAGGGTCTTAACCACTGGACTGCCAGGGAAGTCCCTGGTAGATCCAATTTTGATGGGCTAGTGCAGCAATTTTTATTTCTCTCTTTAGTTTCTTAATTTTCTATGATGAATATGCTAATTTAAACATTTATTTATTTATTTATTTAGGCTGCGCCGAGTCTCAGTTGTGGCATGAGGGATCTTTCGTTGCGGCGTGCATGTGGGATCAAGTTCCCTGACCAAGGGATCCAACCCAGGCCCCCTGCATTGGGAGCGTGGAGTCTCACCCACTGGACCACCAAGGAAATCCCATGAATGTGCTAATTTTAAGCAAGTATTTTTGTAACAATAAGAAAAAGCTAGAGATTGCCTCTTTCTTTCCTTCCTTCCTTCCTCCCTTCCTCCCTCCTTTCTTTCTTTCTCTCTTTCTCTCTTTTCTCTTTCTCTCTCTCTTTTCTTCCTTCCTTCCTTCCTTTCTCTCTTTTAAAAATTTTCTGAAGAATAGTTCTTACCCGAAGCGGCCCCCTGGTGGCGAGTCACAGAGCAGCTCACGCGCGTTCCTTTCCGCTGTCCCGGGCTCCCGGGAGGGAAGGAAAGTGCCCCTGGCTGCTGAGCGCCCCCTGTGCGCGACTCCTGAGGGCCGAAGGGCCCCCCAGAAGTGGCCTCGAGGTCTTGTCCTAGAAGATGAAGGATTCAAAGGAGGAGGCAAAGGGAGATGTGGAGGTGATGAGTAGCAACTTTCCTCTTACTCCTCCTCCCCGCCCCCCACTTCCTCCTCCTTTCAGGCCATCTCTTTTACTTATCAGCAATTCATCCGTTCATCAATGAACTGAGCACCTACTGTGTGCCAGGCCCCTTTTTAAGCACCAGGGACAAAGGCCTTGCCCTAATGGAGCTGGCACAATGGCTGTGTGAGAGAGCCACAGTAAACAAAGAAAATATATAGCATGTTACATGGTGATAAGTACTAAAAAGAAAAATGAATCGAAGAAGGGAGATACGGAATGGGGGGATGTTGGCAATTTTAACTAGAGTGATCAGGAACCGTCTCACTGGGTGTGTGAGTAGTGAAGTGAAGGAGGTGAAGAGGTCAGTCAGGCAGATATCAGGGGGAAGGGCATTCTAGGAGGAGGGAATAGCCAGTGCAAAGGCCCTGAGGTTCCTGAGGCAGGAACGTTCCTGATGAGTTTGAGGAACACTAAGAAGTTCGGGTTGGCGGTGGGGGGCTGGGGGCCGAATCAAACAGAGAAAAAAATACGCAAATGTGGCAACAGGTTAGCATTTGGGGAATTGGGGTAAGGAAGACACACACACACATCTAGGTGTGTAGAGAGAGAGAGAGGTATAGATATAGATACACATTTTTTTTCTGAACCTTTTTTGAGCCGGTTACAGACATGACTCTTTCTTATTCCTAAATACTTCCATTTATATTTCCTGAGAAAAAGGGCCTTCTCCTACGGAGGGTTTCTCTACCTTATTGACACCGAGGCTGGATAATTCTCTGCTGTGGAGGGCTGTCCTACACTGTAGGAGTTTTAGCCTCCCTGGCCTCCACCCACTAGGTGTCAGTAGCACACACACCCCGGCTGTGACGGCCAAAAATGTCTTCAGACATTACGTAACGTCCCCTGGATGACAGACAGTGCCCCTCCCCCCTCCCCAGTGGAGAACCATTGCTTATGTAACTACAGTATAATGATCACAATCAGGAAATTTAATACTGATCTAATCTTGCTACCTGAACTACAGGTATTCAAATGTTATCAAAGGTCCAATAATGTCTTTCTTAGTAATTTTTATGTTCTGGTCTCTGGTCCAATCCAGGATCACACATTGCAGACAGATGTCATGCCTGGAATGTCCTTTCTCCTTTCCTTGTCTTTCATGACATTGACTTTTTAAAAAAAATTTATTGAAGTATAGTTGATTTACAATGTTGTGTTAATTTCTGCTGCACGGCAAAGTGATTCAGTTTTATATATATATATATATATATTTATATATATATATATATATATTTATATATATATATATATATATTCTTTTTCATATTCTTTTCCATTGTGGTTTATCACAGAATATTGAATATAGTTCCCTGTGCTATACAGTAGGACCTTGTTGTTATCCATCCTGTATAAAATAGTTTGCATCTGCTAATCCCAAACTCCCAATCCTTCCTTCCCCCACCTCCCTCCCCCTTGGCAACCACAAGTCTGTTCTCTATGTCTGTGAGTCTGTTTCTGTTTCGTAGATAGGTTCGTTTGTGTGGTATTTTAGATTCCACATATAAGTGATATAATATGGTACTTGTCTTTCCCTTTGTGACTTACTATGCTTCGTATGATAAACTCTAGGTCCATCCATGTTGTTGCAAATGGCATTATTTAATTATTTTTTATGGCTGAGTAGTATTCCATTGTATTTATATGTACCACATCTTCTTTATCCATTCATCTGTTGATGGACACTTAGGTTGTTTCCATGCCCTGGCTATTGTAAATAGTGCTGCTATGAACATTGGGGTGAATGTATCTTTTTGAATTAGAGTTTTGTCTGGATATATGCCCAATAGTGGGATTGCTGGATCATATGGTAGCTCTATTTTTAGTTTTTTTGAGGATCCTCCATACTGTTCTCCATAGTGGCTGTACCAATTTACATTCCCACCAACAGTGTAGGAGAGTTCCCTTTTCTCCACACCCTCTCCAGCATTTGTTATTTGTAGACTTTTTGACATTGACATTTTTGAAGGTCATAGGCCAGTTGTTTTGTAGAACGTCCCTGTCTGGGACATTGCATTTGTCTGATTTTCCTCATGATTAGATTCAGGTTAAGCATCTTTGGAAGAAATACCACAGAAGTGATGGTGCGTCCTTCTCTATGCAGTATATTAGGATTTGATTTGTCCATTTGCCCCATTCCTGGTCATTTTAACTATGATCACTTGATGAAGGCATTATCTGTCTGTTTCTCCTCTGTGAAGTGACAACTTTTTCCTGTCATGAATGTGTATTTTATGGGCGGTTACACTGAAACTACACAAATATCCTGTTTCCTCATGAAACTTTCACTGACTATCTCATCCATTGAGGATTCTGGCCTGAATCAATTGTCCTGATTTTAATAATTGTTTTTTTTTTTTTTCTTTATTCTCTTTCTCTGTCCTCACTTTACCTCTCTTTTTATTTATTTATTTATTTATTTATTTATTTTTAGCTGTGTTGGGTCTTCGTTTCTGTGCGAGGGCTTTCTCCAGTTGCGGCAAGCGGGGGCCACTCTTCATCGCGGTGCGCGGGCCTCTCATTATCGCGGCCTCTCTTGTTGGGAGCACAGGCTCCAGACGCGCAGGCTCAGTAGTTGTGGTTCACGGGCCTAGTCGCTCCGTGGCATGTGGGATCTTCCCAGACCAGGGCTCGAACCCGTGTCCCCTGCATTGGCAGGCAGATTCTCAACCACTGCGCCACCAGGGAAGCCCCAATAATTGTTTTTTTATATCTATTTTATTTGTTTATTTATTTGGTTGTGCCAGGTCTTAGTTGAGGCAGGCGGGCTCCTTAGTTGTGGCATGCGAACTCTTTGTTGCGGCATGCACATGGCGTCTAGTTCCCTGACCAGGGATCGAACCCAGGTCCCCTACATTGGGAGCGCAGAGTCTTAACCTCTGCGCCACCAGGGAAGTCCCTTAATAGCTGTTTTAAATAAATACTGAACAGGCTGAAAAGGTTGCTTCTAACATACTGGGAAGAGTAACAATGAAATGCACATCCATGTAAATTTCAACCAGGCTCAGAAAGGGATACATTGGCATATGTGAAACCCCAACACGTTCCTGCCTGGGGATAAATATGAATTGTTCAAAGCTGGGGACGGGCGTGGGGGGCAGGAGGGCAGCAGGGAAGCCTGGGATGGTGGGGTCTTTGAGTAACTAGATGGGGAGACAGGGATAGATTCCAGAACTACTCAGGTGGTGAAACTAATAGGATGTGGACGGACTGGTTAGATTTTGAACCTGGGGAGGAGGGTGGAGGGCGAAGCGGGGGACTGGGCAGAGGGAGATGCTGCCCTCTGAGACCCTCAACTGGGGCTGATGAGCCCTCAGGGCTGGGGATGTGAGTGTTGAGGGGCAGACACAGACTCTCTGGGACAGCTGGGCATTCCAGACCAGGGCGGGCGCTGCTCCGGAGTTTCCAATAGGCCCTTGAACTGGCGAAGGAGCTGAAGGCGGCTCCCAAGAGGCTCACGTGCGTCCTGGAGTGGCCAGGAGACTAGCTCTCCTCTCCTCTGGCTCAAGCCTCAGCCTGGGATAGGGTGGAACAGAGAAGGGTCACGTGTTCTACCATCAATGGTCTTAGGAATCTGGAGGGAAAAAAAAGGTTATTTAAGAGATCTAATCCTCTTTTGAGACCCAGAACTCATTGTTCAGTATGAGTTTTGATACAGATAAGAAGGAACATGATACCTAAAACAGATTCAAGTGATGGGGGTGTATTGATAAGCATAAAGATTGCTTCCGGCACTATAGAGTTGATAATTTGAAAGCTTAAGATATGAGGGAAATTATCAGATACATTGATTTAGTGCTCTATTTTTAATGTTGACATGAAACAAAGATGGCTTTTTAAAAAGCCATTTTGTTTATTTTTTTGGCTGCATCAGGTCTTAGTTGTGGCTCGAGGGGTCTTCATTGAGGCGTGCAGGAACTTTCGTTGAGGCAAAGGGCTCTTTTTGTTGTGGCACGTGGGCTTCTCTCTGGTTGTGGCGCACGGGCTTCTTCTCTAGTTGTGGTGAGCCGGCCCCAGGGCTCTGTAATTTGCCGCACTCAGGCTCTCTCATTGAGGTGCGCGAGCTCGGTAGTTGTGGCCTGGAGGCTTAGTTGCCCCGTGGCATGTGGGATCTTAGCTCCCTGACCAGGGATCGAACTGGAGTCCCTGCATTGTAAGGTGGATTCTTTACCACTGGACCACCAGGGAAGTCCCTGAGATGGCTTTTTCTTTAAGGCTTTTACCTTGAGAACACAGTGTCTGGACTTTAAAAAGTTATTGGCATATCCCAACGATCTGTACTGTTCTAGGGTGTGATAGCTTAGGAGTGAGTATAATTTGAACATAATGCATTTTTAGAGAGTGTCAAATTCAGAACCAGACAGATTCATCTCCTGACCCTAACCGTGGTCCTAAAGTAACTTGCTTGAGGAAATTGGATCCCAAAGATTACAGGTGGGGAATTTTGAAGTGTGTCTGTATTCCACTGGAGATCAAAGAAGCCCAACTAAAAGAATTGTGGACCAACTGACATGACAACTGTGAACTGAGCAAAACTTCTTTTTGAAAGGGCTGTCTTATCTTGAAGATTATGACCTTGGAGGCACTAAGGTGATTGGCAGTGGAAAGAATCAGAACATGAGAAATTCCTTAAAAATCTATTGACAAATAATTTTGCCTATGTTACACATTTAAAAAAAAAACAAACCTTTACACTTTGTGCAAAAAAAAAAAAAAAAAGGGGCTTCCCTGGTGGTGCAGTGGTTAAGAATCCACCTGCCAATGCAGGGGACATGGGTTCGAGCCCTGGTCCAGGAAGATCCCACATGCCGCGGAGCAACTAAGCCCGTGCGCCACAACTACTGAGCCTGCGCTCTAGAGCCTGCGAGCCACAACTACTGAGCCTGCATGCCACAACTACTGAAGCCTGCACATCTAGATCCCGTGCTCCACAACAAGAGGAGCCACCACAATGAGAAGCCCGCGCACCACAATGAAGAGTAGCCCCCGCTCGCTGCAACTAGAGAAAGCCCGCGCGCAGCAACGGAGACCCAACGCAGCAGGAAACAATAAATAAATAAAATAAAATAATAAAATAAAAAAATAAAAAAAAAAGAGAGAGAGAGATCAAAGATAATTGCATCTTTCCCCTTCACCCACGCAATCAAAGTGCCTTCTCCCTGTTACATACTTCCACACTAGCTGGAGAGGCTGGGACATTCTTCCAACGCTGCTCGGATATCCTTGGTCCACACGGAGTCCAAATTCACCTTTCGTTCCTTTCATTCAGCAAACAAGTATTTATAGAGCACCTTCTGTGTGCCAAGCATTGTTTGAGGCTCTGGGGACCAGGCAGTGTAGAAGACAGACAGAAAAGTTCTTGCTCATATGGGGCTGACATTCCAATGAGGAACAGATAGACATGTATAAGAAGGTTATAAGTGCTAGGGAAAAAAATTAGTGCAGGCCGGGCTTCCCTGGTGGCGCAGTGGTTGAGAATCTGCCTGCTAATGCAGGGGACACGGGTTCGAGCCCTGGTCTGGGAAGATCCCACATGCCACGGAGCAGCTGGGCCCGTGAGCCACAATTGCTGAGCCTGCGCGTCTGGAGCCTGTGCCCCGCGACGGGAGGGGCCGCGATAGAGAAAGGCCCGCGCACCGCGATGAAGGGCGGTTCCCGCACCGCGATGAAGAGTGGCCCCCGCTTGCCGCAACTGGAGAAAGCCCTCGCACGAACTGAAGACCCAACACAGCCAAAAATAAATAAATAAATAAATAAAAAAAAAAAAAAAAAAAAAAAATTAGTGCAGGCCAAAGAGGTGTCTTGAGTGGAGAAAGCATGGGAAGGCGGCCAGGGGAGCCGCACTGTGACATTTGAACAGAGATCAAAAGAGGTGAGGCAGAAGCTGTGTGGACATCTATGGGAAGAGCATTCCAGGAAGATGGAGCAGCAGGTGCAAAGGCCCTGAGGCAGAACTGTTCCTAGTGGAGCAGAAGGAGTGTGCAGGAGAGTGAATGGGAGGAGAGAGGAAGTCAAGAGGTGACAGAAGCGGGTCATGCAGGTCATTGTGGGCCACTCTAAGGATTTTAGTTCTTACATTCTGTGAGATGGGAGCCAGGAGAGGGTTTGTACAGAGGAGGGATAATGCCTTTGTCCCCAAACTGGTCCCTCCGTCTTTCTACCTGGTTATAGTTCGACCCAGGCTGAAGCCCTGTCTTTCTCACCTCCCAAGTCTCACCTCCATCTGGCTCCCCTTCCACCTCCAGCCCCATCTCTCTCTCTCACATCCCCATTTTTATCTCATTCAGTGTTTCTAGGAAAGATAGGACACAACAAATGAACACAAATACACAACACCAATAGCATTCCAATATGGTGAAAGCAGCCAATTAGGAAAAGATAAGAAACAGAGCTTCTATCTACAAAAGCAGCCATCTTTGGTACTTCCCTGGTGGTCCAGTGGGTAAGACTCCACACTCCCAATGCAGGGGGCCTGGGTTCGATCCCTGGTTGGGGAACTAGGTCCCACATGCATACTGCAACTAAGATTCTGCATGCCACAGCTAAGGATTCCATGTGCCGCAACTAAGACTCAGCACAGCCTAAATAAATAAATAAATAAATATTAAAAAGAAAAAAAGCAGCCATCTTTCTCCCCCAAAGAGAATAACCTTGAGGAGGAGGGTGTGGCCTGTTTCAAGAAAACTCTAAAACTTTACTAGGAGGTTAAAATAAGACTTGGATTAATTAACAGATGTGTCATGTTTATGGATGAAATGACTGAATCTTATAATGTCAATTATATCTAAATTAATATACAGGTTTTGTTTTGTTTTGTTTTTTGGTTGCATTGGGTTTTAGCTGCAGCACGTGTTGAGGCATGTGGGCTTCTCTCTAGTTGTGGCGTGCGAGCTTTGTCTCTCTAGTTGTGGTGCGCAGGCTCCAGAACACGTGGGCTCTGTATTTTGTGACAGGTGGGCTCTCTCATTGAGGCATGGGAGCTCAGTAAATGAGGCGCGCGGGCTTGCCCCTCGGCTGTGGGATCTTAGTTCCCCAACCAGGGATCGAACCCACGTCCCCTGTATTGGAAGGCGGATTCTTAACCACTGGACCACCAGGGAAGTCCCTCTCATCAGACTTTTGAGAGCAATGCTTTATGCAAGAAGAAAATGGAGTGACATGTTTAAAGATATACTAGCAAAGAAAATGGGAGCCAAGGATTTTATATCCAGCAAAATTGACTTTCACATATAAAGGATATAGACTGTTATCAACATGTGAGAGCTAAGGGAAGATGGTTTCCATGAGGTCTTGAGGATTCCATTTCAGATAAACAAATGTCTAGAAAGACATGTGTTTATGACTGCAAAGAGTGTGAAACATAACATTACTTGTAAACCTAAGACTGAAGGGCACTAAACAAGGAAGGGTGATGTATGTAATGGATAAATGTTCTCTCAGTGTAGATGCAGTACAAATATATCTATATGATGGCAAAAGGGGAGAGTATATGCAAGAGATACTTTAAAACAGTTTTAGTAACATATTGATGGTAGTATTCACATTGTTTCTTTGAGACCACTGTGTGAGCAGTGTTCATTAAAGCAAATGAATGATTCTGAGACATTCTAATTCTGTTTTCATTTGTGTTCTTAAGAACCAGGATTTTTATGGAAGAAAGTAGAAACAGATAGTATTAGTATCCTATTGCTGCTGTAACAAATTACCACAAATTTAGTGGCTCAAAACATTAATTGATTATCTTACAGTCCTGGAGTTCAAGAGTCCAACATGGGTCTCACCAGGCTAAAAATCCAGGTGTCCTCAGGGTTACATTCCTTCTGGAGTCTCTTGGGGAGAGTCCATATCCCTGACTTTTCCAGCTTCTAGAGGCCACCTGCAATCCTCAGCTGGTGGCCCCCCTTCCAGCAATCACAACACTCTCACCTCTGCTTCTGTCTTCACATCTCCTTCTCTGACTCTGACCCTCCTGCCAACACTTATAAGGACTTTTACGATGACATTGGGCTCACTGGATAATCCAGGACAATCTCCCCATCTCAAGATCCTTAACATAATCACATCTGCAAGTCCCTTTTGCCATGTAAGGTACCATTTTCATAGGTGGCAGAGATTAGTATATGGACATCTTTGGGGGGATGTTATTCTACCAACCAGAAAGAGGTTGAGTAATAATCATGTAGTCCTGAAATTGAACTGGAAATATGAGAATGAATTCATAAAGTATTGTATATAATAGAATATGGACATATATATCATATGTATACGCATAAATGTACATTATAATATATTACATATATATTATAATATATTATATACAGATTATATTATGATATATAATTACGTGTTATATTATAGGACAATATATTATATGTTCTCTCTATATTATATATATAGATATTATATAATATATATATATTCCCCTCCTTTTAGCTCTTTTGACCAAGAAAGTCTAGACACATGGCCAACCCAATAGCAAATGAGCATTTCTAACACCCAAACGAATTTCCCACCAAAAAAAGCCCCAGAGTTTCTGGCTGATGCCAGGTCTGGGACAGGAAATGTCCAAGATGTGCCTGGAACATCTGGTCATAGGAGACAGCAAGAAAACTATCAGAGTTGCTTCAAAAAGTTCCAACCAGTAGAAGCTCCCACTGGCCAGGTGGGCCCACCAGTGAGGATAATGGATTGGAGCACAATGTACTTAAATCCATAAGCTCATAACTACTTAGAGAAAGAGCCAGCCTATAATTATTAGAGAAATGCAAATCAAAACTACAATGAGGTGTCACCTCACACTGGTCAGAATGGCCATCCTCAAAAAGTCTACAAATAGGGTTTCCCTGGTGGCTCAGTGGTTAAGAATCCGCCTGCCAATGCAGGGGGCACGGCGTTGATCCCTGGTCCAGGAAGATCCCACATGCCGCGGAGCAACCCTGCGCCACAGTTACTGAGCCTGGGCTCTAGAGCCTGAGAGTCACAACTACTGAAGCCCTTGCGCCTACAGCCCGTGCTCGGCAACAAGAGAAGCCACCGCCCACCGCAACGAAGAGTAGCCCCCCGCTCACCGCAACTAGAGAAAGCCTGCGCGCAGCAATGAAGACAAAATGCAGCCAAAAAAAAAAAAAAGAGTCTACAAATAATAAACTCTGGAGAGGGCGTGGAGAAAAAGGAACCCTCCTACACTGCTGGTGGGAATGTAAATTGGTGCAGCCGCTATGGAGAACAGTATGGAGGTTCCTAAAAAAACTAAAATAGGTTTATCATGTGATCCAGCGCTCCTGGGAATATATCTGGAAAAGACGAATACTCTAATTCAAAAAAGATACATGTGGGACTTCCCTGGTGGTCCAGTGGTTAAGAATCCATCTTGCAATGCAGGGGACACCAATTCGATCCCTGGTGGGGAACTAAGATCCCACCTGCCGTGGGGCAACTAAGCCCGCACGCCACAACAACAGAGCCTGCACACCACAACTACTGAGTCTGCGCACCACAAGGAAAGATCCCACATGCCACAACTAAGACCCAATGAAGCCAAAAAATAAAAAATAAATAAATATTAAAAGGAAAAAAACCCAAAAGATACATGCACCTCAATGTTCATAGCAGTAGTATTTACAGTAACCAAGACATGGAAGCAAACTAAGTGTCCATCAACAGATGAATGGATAAAGATGTGGTACATATATGCAATGGAATATTACTCAGCCATAAAAAAGAATGATATATTGCCATTTGCAGCAACACGGATGGACCTAGAGATTATCATACTAAGTGAAATAAATTAGACAGAGAAATACAAATATCATATGATATCACATATGTGGAATCTAAAAAATAATACAAATGAACTTATTTACAAAACAGAAACAGACTCACAGACATAGAAAACAAACTTTTGGTTACCAAGGGAAAGGGGGGAGTAAATTAGGAGTTTGAGGTTAACAGACACACACTGCTATACATAAGATAGATAAACAACAAGGACTTACTGTATAGCACAGGGAACTGTATTCAGTGTCTTGTAAAAACCTGTAATGAAAAAGAATCTGGGGAATTCCCTGCTCGTCCAGTTGTTAGGACTCTGTGCTTTCACTGCCGAGGATGTGGGTTCAATTCCTGGTAGGGGAACTAAGGTCCTGCAAGCCTTGCAGCGTGGTAAAAAAAAAAAAAACAACTGAGAAAGAATATATATATATATACTCTTCGTTGTAGTGCGTGTGGGTTTCCCATTTCGGTGGCTTGGCTTCTTTTGTTGCGGGGCACCGACTCTAGGTGTCTGGGCTTCAGTAGTTGTGGCTCGCTGGCTCTAGAGCTCAGGCTCAGTAGGTGTGGTGCTCAAGCTTAGTTGCTCCGCAGCATGTGGGATCTTCTAGGACCAGGGATCGAACCCTTGTCCCCTGCACTGGCAGGCGGATTCTTAACTACTGTGCCACCAGGGAAGTCCCAAGAATATATATATATCTGAATCACTTTGCTGTCCACCAGAAGCTAACATAATATTGTAAATCAACTATGCTTCAATCAAAAAAGAAAAAAGAAAAAAAGAACCAGCCTAATTTATCACTTTCAGAGGATTATGGGGAATTAATTCACTATTTAGGTAAGTGGTCTCTAAAGGGAAAGAATCAAGCACTCCTACATGAACGTGCCACTAGGTAACCAAATGGAACATAAGGGGAAACATCTGTAAGGGAAGAATTTTAGCTAATAAAATTAGCTAAAATTCGAGGAGGAGGACATCGCTATTTTGCATTCACCACCAAGTTAGTTCTCAATGGCTGCTGGCCTCATGCAAGGAGAGACAAAGAGTGCGAGCCTGATGGTGAAGGGACGAACGGCACCCACAATCGGGCCAAAGGCATCAAACCCTAGTCTAATCCCAGTTCTGGAAACAACTGCAAATTTGCCTGGAAGATGAAGGACAGAGAACCATGCCAGCGTGCACCACGAGGATGGGATCAGCACCACCCAGACCGTGGGAAACAGCCTGAGTTGTGCAATCGATTTATTGCAAGGCAGGGAAGGGATGGAGGGGAGCCCATGAATTAAGAGACTTAAAACATACATTTTTTTTTTTTTTGCATGTGCAAGACTAAACCACAGTGTCTAGAGATTCAAACTTCCATGATAAACTATTCAGAAATGCCAAGCAGTGATTATCACACAAGTCACAACAGTGGTTACTTTGCGGAGCGAGGAGGCACTGTGATTGGGATGCAGCCTGTTGGAGGGGCTTCTGGGGTCGCTGGTGACATGCTCTTTGTTGACCTGGGTGGGGGTTAAAATGATGTTTGCCTTCCAGCTGAGTTTCTCACACTCAGCGCTATCGACATTCAGGCCAGATGATTCTTGGTTGTGGGAGAATACCCCGTACATTGCGGGACGTTTAGCAGTATCCCTGGTCTCCACCCACTAGAGACCAAGGACAGCCCTTCCCCCGACTCCATCCTGACAATCAACAATGTCTCCAGTTATTGCTGAATGTCTCCCAAGGGACAAAATCGCCCCTGGTTGAGAACTGCCCCTCAGGAACTCCTTAAGTTATACATTTATTTTTATGTGGTTTCTTGGATCTAGCTCTGTGTGTGTGTGCATTTTTAAATTTTTTTAATTTAATTTTTATTTCGTATTAGAGTATAGTCGATTTACAATGTTGTGTTAGTTTCAGGTATACAGGAAAGTGATTCAGTTATACATATACACACATCCATTCTTTTTCAGATTCTTTCCCCATATAGTTTATTACAGAATATTGAGTAGCATTCCCTGTGCTATACAGGGTAGGTCCTTGTTGATTATCTATTTTATACATAGTAGTGTGTATATGTTAATCCCAAACTCCTAATTTATCCCTTCCCCCCCACCTTTCCCATTTGGTAACCATAAGTTTGTTTTTGAAGACTGTGAGTCTGTTTCTGTTTTTGTTGTTGTTGTTGTTTTAATATTTATTTATTTATTTATTTGGCTGAGCCTGGTCTTTAGTTGTGGCACACAGAATCTTCGTTGCTGCATGCAGGATCTTCACTGAGGCCTGTGGGATTTTTTTTTTTTTTTAATTGCGGCATGTGGGAACTTTTAGTTGTGGCATGTGGAATCTAGTTCCCTGACTAGGGATCAAACCCGGGCCCCCTGCATTGGGAGCGTGGAGTCTTGACTGCTGGACCATCAGGGAAGTCCCTGTTTCTGTTTTGTAATGCATTTTATTTTATTTAAAAAAATTTTTTAAATTCCATTGTAGTTTTTATGGGGGAAACTTGACAGGATTCTACAGTTTATCTGGAAGAAAAAAAAAAGACAATGAAAATAGCCCAGGAATTTTGCAAAAAGTGGAGTATCAGATATTAAAATATATTCTAAAGCTACTGTAGTTAAAACAGAACGGCACTGGGACAAATAGAGAGATGAATCCTGGAATAAAGTAACCTGCCTCCAATGGGCCCCATTTTATCAGATAAAGTCTGAGCTGCTTCAGACACACCCTTCTGCCTGTCCCTCCAGCTCCCCTCCCACCAACATCATGACTTAGTCAAAGTTCACCATATCTTCCTTTGCATGTGCATTTTCTCCTGTCTGGAGTACCTCTCCTTAAGTGTCATCCCTACAGGCTGTCTCCCCAGATCCTCTACGACAATGATGTGTCCCCTTTTCTCTTCCCATAGACTCCAGCTCCCATCCCTGTTACCCCCTTACCATAAACCATAGCTTGAAAATCTGTCTCCTCCTCTCAGCTTTGAAGCCCAGGATGGCAGGGATTATGTTCCCCTCAAGGACCTGCACAGTGCCTGGAACACCGTAGGTGCTCAATAAATGCTAAATTAATAGGGGAAAAATCTGTAGACTCACTTTCGATCATAATATTTTCCAAATGGGTTAAAGAGTTCAATGTAATTTCAAATCATTCTTTAAACAAACATTTTTAAAAAATTTTATTGAGGTAGGACTTCCCTGGTGGCACAGCGGTTAAGAATCCGCCTGCCAATGCAGGGGACACGGGTTCGAGCCCTGGTCCTGGAAGATCCCACATGCCACGGAGCAACAAAGCCCGTGCGCCACAACTACTGAGCCTGCGCTCTAGAGCCCGCGTGCCGCAACTACTAAAGCCCGCACGCCTAGAGCCCGTGCTCCTCAACAAGAGAAGCCACCGCGATGAGAAGCCGGCGCACCACAATGAAGAGTAGCCCCCGCTCGCCGCAACTAGAGAAAGCTTGCGTGCAGCAACAAAGACCCAACACAGCCAAAAATAAATAAATAAATTTATTAAAAAAAAGTTATTGAGGTATAGTTGATTTACAATGTTGTGTTAATTTCTGCTGCACGGCAAAGTGATTCAGTTATATATAAATATATATATATATAAATAAATAAATATATATATATATATATATATATATTCTTTTTCCTATTCTTTTCCATTATGGTTTATCACAGGATATTGAAATAGTTCCCTGTGCTATATAGTACGACCTTGTTGTTTACCCATTCTATATATAATAGTTTGCATCTGCTAATCCCATACTCCCAATCCTTCCCTCCCCCACCCCTCCTCCCACTTGGCAACCACAAGTCTGTTCTCTATATCTGTGAGTCTGTTTCTTCAACAAACATTTATTAAGTACCTACTGTGTGCTCGGGGCACTGGATGAAACAGGGGCCAAAATCAATCAGTTCCCTGTCCTTATGGGGAGACAGATGGCAAACAAGGAAACAAATAAATAATAGATTTTTTACAGATATTGAAAGTATATAGCTATTAGATTCATAAAACAGAGTGACTGGAAAGATAGTGACTGGAGAAGGTCCACGTTAGGCCTTTAGGGGACTGGAACACACAGGTTGAGCCCCCAAAGGCAGGAGAAGGTGGCCAAGTGAACAGGTGCAGGGAAGAACAGTTCAGGAAGATTGAGTAGCATGCGCAAAGGCGCTGCGGTGGGAAAGATCCAGGATCCAGGTCCCTCACCCAGACACCGGGACAGGAGCGTCAGTCCTTCCAGCTTCCACTCAAGGTATCTTCCAAATACACAAATCCCACCGGGTAAACTGTCCGGCTTAGAGTGTTCCCGAGGCTCCCTGTCCCCTGTGGATCATATCCAAGCTCTTTAGCCCTGAGCTGGGCACCACTCGGCCTCTGCGCTCCCCACTACGGACCCGAACGCCCTCACGGGCAGTCACTCCAGGCCCCACCCCAAGCCACTCCCCACACTCTCAGCGCCGGGACAATGCGGTCCATCCCGCCTCACCATTGGACAGTTTCGGAGAGCATGGAACGCTGGTTGGCTGACGTGGCCGTCAGTTAGAGTCAAGGCCTTGATAACCGGTCCCCGCGCTTCGAGGGGGCGGGCTCGGGTGCGGGCGCGGCTGCGGCTGCGGCTTCAGGTAAAGCGCCAGCTTTCGGGGCACCGATGGGGTCCTGGGGGGATCAGGGTACGCAGCGGGAAGGGGCGCTGCGCTTCTAGCCCCTTTGCGGGCTCAGCGCGCTGCGACGGGGCGGGCGCTGTGTCCTCTGGCTGGGACCCCTCCCACACTGGGAGTCCCGGGTGGGCGGCGAGCAGAGTCGGGGGGCTCTGGATTCTTGAGGTCTCCTACTTCCCGCCCTTCAGGAGCGAAGTGGGGGGTTTTGTTCGCCTCCTGGCGCCGCAACCGACTTCGGGATGCTTTCACAGAGTCCCTCCTGGACAGCTTGGGGACCCGGGTCCATCCCCTCGCTCTGGACCTGAGTGTGTGTGCGTGTGTGTGTGTGTGTGTGGCGGGGGGCGATTCGGAAACGGTGTTGGGGGGAGGGACGGATGGCCCCCGGGCCGGCAGACAATGGACAACGGATGGAACCGCCCGGCGGCGTTTCCTGTAGGAAACTGCTCTGTCTCCGTGAGGCCGTCCTGAGGGGACAGGGGGGTGGGGGGTGCTGACCTCAGTACCTCCCCCTCCCCCCATCATCAGCCTCCACTCCCACTTCAGGGGTCTGAGAGTCCCGCCCCAAAGTTAGGGGGTGCCACCACCCAGAGCCTCAGTCCGGGAAGACGCCCCCTCCCCAAGACCGGGATCTGCACTGCCCGCCTCGTACCCCACCCCTCAGGTTTTGTGAGCACAGCTCGGAGTCCCAAAATAGTCCCTGGGGCGGGAGTGGGGGCGTGTGGCGTGGGCTCTGACGGCCTAATAAGGGGGTCTCAGGCAGAGGATCCGGATCTAACCTTGCCAGCTCGGGCAGGGAGCGGAGGAGAAGGGAGGGCAGTTGCACGCCTCCACTCCGGTGAGGCTGCAGCCCCTGGAGCCGCCACGGTTTGGGCCTGCTCTTCCCATCGGGGACACACGCAGGGGACAGGCGGGAGTGCAGGCTGGGAGGGCCGACCCCCTCTGGCTCTTTGCCCCTCCTGCGGAGGGGAGGGCTGTTTATAGAAGGCCGTCAAGTGGAGGGGTCAATGCAGAAACACTGGCAAAGCTGCTGGGTTCAAATCCTGCTTCTGCCCATGTACGACTTTGGCTGGGTCACTTAATCACTGTGTCTCAGTTTCTCCATCTGCACAATGGGGGAAAGAATAACCTACCTCAAAGGGTTTACCTAGGATTTTTGTTTAAGTTAACACCCATAAATTGCTTAGAATAGAGGCTAGCCCGTAGTAAATGGCAAAAGTCATTGGCATATTTTTATTTACCATTCTTGGGGCATCCACCCATTTTTCAGGTCAGTCTCTGGGTCTGGCTGCTCCAGCTGGTTTGGGTCTTAGGAATGGCTCACAGCTGTTTTTTTGAATTCCCAGGGTCTCAGATTTGGGTGTAACCAGGTCCCTGGAGGGGGGGGGCTGACTCCACGGAGTCACACGGCCAGCTGTGTGTGAGGCAAGCCCAGACCCCTAAGCCCCAGCCCAGGTTTTTTCCATGACCCAGCTCTTCCCTGGCAGTTTCCTGAAAACAAGTCCTGAGAGGCACTGGCTGTCCTCCGTGTTGCCCTGCTGGCCGGCCCCTTACAGCCAGTGTGAGGGGACGGGAAACAGCTGCTTCAGGACTGGAAGTTCCCCGTCACTCTCCCTCCTTGGGGTGGGTTGGGGGAGGTGTCAGGGACCCAGGCTGGACAGAGGTGGTGAGTGGGAGGGTTCCCCCAGCTGTGGAGTAGAATGAGTCAGGTAGACCAATGGGTGCTCAGTTGCTGGTGGGTATTAGGCACGCAGGTGGTCATCAGGAGTGCAAGAGACCAGAAGGGGTGACTGGGAAGGTTGCCAGGTGGTTAGCACAGATGGGCAGTAGGTCAGGAAGAGTACAGATCGGGTCTGGCAGGCACCTGCTGGTGGAGGGCTGGGCAGACAAGAGGTCCCCCCCAGAAGATGAAAGCCCAGTCTGAGGGCATTTCCCATAGGCAATTGACTTAACTGCTTTATGCCTTCATTTCCCCCATCTGGAAAAGGGGGAAACATCCTACCTTGCAGGATTATACTTGTGGGGGTAGCGGTTTACATTTAATCAGGCCAGGCATAGAGTAGACACTCGATACAAGCTGCTTTCCCTTCCCTGAGGGTTTTTCATGTGAGCTCTTCAAAGCACCATCTTTCCTGCCCTATGCTCTCTGAATCAAATTTCTGGACTCAATATTTGTCTTTGTTAAATACCACATTATTAGATGTGGCCCAATCTCCCCAGTTTCTTAGAGCCTCCATCACATCACCTGAAGTGTCTCTATCCCTTTAGCTCTAAGCATAGCCACAGCTCTGGGGTTTTTGTTTGTTTGTTTGTTTTTGTAGTTTTGTTTTTTTCTTTTTGGCCTCAACACATGGCACGGCTTGTGGGATCTTAGTTCCCTGACCAGGGATTGAACTCGGGCCCTCAGCGGTGAAAGCACCGAATCCTAACCACTGGACAACCAGGGAATTCCCTAGCCACAGCTCTGACAACCTGGGTGCTTGTGGTTCCACTACAATCTCTTACAAGCCAAGGGCAGAGCCCTGTGGCACTCCAGTAGAGACATCCCAGGAAGACTGGTATCCATTGATTTGCATCCTTGGTGCATCTGGCCCACAACTCTCCATCATTCCTAAAGGATCTCACAAGTGACCCTGGTATAAATTCAGATGTACATGAGCCCTCGAAGGGCTTCCAACCCTCGCCTTCCTCTTCTGAATGTTCACACTCCACCCCTTTGAGCATCAGTTTCTAATTTTCCCCAGGGACGGAAGAAAACTCAGCAGGTCTGGAATGCACCTCACCCTGTCCCCACCCCAGCTGCTCTTGTTCTCTTGACCATCATCCTCTTTTTTTTTTTTTTGCCACGCCATGTGGCATGCAGGATCCTAGTTCCCCAACCAGGGATCGAACCCTTGCCCTTGCCGTGGAAGCACGGATTCCTAACCACTGGACTACCAGGGAATTCCCCTCTCTTCTCCTTTTGATGCCCTTCCTGCCTCCTCCTGCCCAGCAGGCGGAGGCCTGGCATGTGAGGGTCCCCACAGTCATTCATTCCAAACTTTCTTTTTTCTTTTTTATAAATTTACATATTTAATTTATTTATCTTTGGCTGCATTGGGTCTTCATTGCTGCACGCGGGCTCTCTCAAGTTGCGGTGAGCAGGTGCTACTCTTCGTTGCGGTTCGCGGGCTTCTCATTGCGGTGGCTTCTCTTGTTTCAGAGCATGGGCTCTAGGCGCACAGGCTTCAGTAGTTGTGGCACGAGGGCTCAGTAGTTGTGGCTCACGGGCTCTAGAGCACAGGCTCAGTAGCTGTGGTGCACGGGCTTAATTGCTTCGCGGCATGTGGGATCTTCCTGGACCAGGGCTCGAACCTGTGTCCCCTGCATTGGCAGGCGGATTCTTAACCACTGCGCCACCAGGGAAGTCCCCATTCCAAACTTTCAAGGCCACTTGAGGGAGGAGGGAGGAGGGAGGAGAGGGCCTCTGTGTGTGGGGGGTGTTGGGGTGGTGGTGGAGAGGACCTCTTGGGTCTGTTTACTCACTCAGAGTCCGGACTGACCCCAGAGGCACAGCCAGAGGGACAGGGCCCAGCCCCACTCTCACCCCCTCTGGGGGCTACTCCAGGAAACATGGCCAAGTTTGCCCTGAATCAGAACCTGCCTGGTAAGTGTGCAAAATGGGATTTGCATGTGTACAGATCCACACTTGGCACCCAGATGCAGACACAGCCCTGCAGCTCCCTCCTTTGCAGAGTGGCCAGAGGGCCCTTTATAAAGGTGGACAATGTCATGGCTTAAAATCTGCCTCTGGTGCCCTGTCACAGGTGGAATAAAACTCCATCTCCTCATGGTGGCCCAGAAGGTTCCCCACAGTCTGGTCCAAGCCCACATCTTCTACTCCTCTCCTCCCTCCCTCCCCTCTGCTCTGCACATCCTCGCCACCACCGGCTCTTACTCAGGCCCACCCTGGTCATTCCACCCCAGGGCCTCTGCATGGGCTGTTTTCTTTTAGGAACCTCCTGTCTCAGCTGCTTCCTCCCCCTCATTCAGGGCTCAACTTGTAAGTCCCCTCATCAGGAAATCTGCCCTGACAGCCAGAGCGCAAGTCTGTCAGTTATTCTCTATTTCATCTTGGAATTATTATTATTGCCCTAAGCACCATTTGGAATGACTGTGTTTATCTGTCTCCTATAAGAGGGCAGGGATGCTTGTCTTGTTCACTGCTATGTCCGCAGCACCTAGAAAAGTGCTTGGTACATAGTAGGTGCTCAATTAACGCGTGAACCCTCGACTTCTTGGGAGCAGAGAGGCGTTTAAGCCTTGGGTGTGCAATCCAGGTGTGCAGGGTTTGCTGCAGGTGGAGTCGTGCAGGCGTGTCATGGGGCAGTGGGGACGCGCTCTCCGGGTCTCTCCGGCTTGACGCCCCTCCACGCCCCTATCATGCCCACAGAACTGGGCGGCCCTCGCCTGTGCCCCAGCGCAACTGGGGGAGCTCGCAGCCCGAGTTCGCCCTACTCGGTGGAGACGCCCTATGGCTTCCACCTGGACCTGGACTTCCTCAAGTACGTGGAGGAGCTGGAGCGCGGCCCCGCCGCCCGCCGCGCCCCGGGCCCCCCGCCCGCGCGCCGACCCCGCGCGCCACGGGCCGGCCTCACAGGCGCGCGTAGCCCAGGCGCCTGGACATCTTGCGAGTCCCTGGCCAGTGACGATGGCGGAGCACCGGACGCTCTCTCCCCGGGCGCGCCGTCGGGGCTGATGCTGCCGCCGCTATCGCCGCGCGCACCCGTGCGCAATCCGCGCGTCGAGCACACGCTCCTGGAGACCAGCCGGCGGTTGGAGCTAGCGCAGGCGCACGAGTGCGTGCCCAGCCCCGGCCGCGCGATCCCGCGCAGCCCGCGCGGGTCCGGCCACAGCAGTCCCGCCCCCAACCCGGCCCTGGCCTCGCCCGGCCCTGCGCAACTGCAGCTGGTGCGCGAGCAGATGGCCGCGGCGCTGCGGCGCCTGCGCGAGCTCGAGGAGCAGGCGCGCGCGCTGCCCGAGCTGCAGGAGCAGGTGCGCGCGCTGCGCGCCGAGAAGGCGCGGTTGCTTGCTGGGCGCCGGCAGCCCGAGCCCGACGGGGAGGCCGAGGCGCGCCCGGACAAGCTTGCTCAGCTGCGGCGGCTCACCGAGCGCCTGGCCACCTCTGAGCGCGGCGTTCGCGCCAGGGCCAGCCCCGGGGCTGACGGCCCCGACGGGTCGGCTTCTAGCCTCAGCGAGGGTGCGCTGCAGGTCCTCGACGGGGCGCCCCAGACGCGGGATACAGGCACCCAGACCGTGCCGGAGACTCAAGAGGCGGGAGCCCAGGCGGTGCCCGAGACCCAGGAGGCCGGCGTGGGGGCAGCTCCCGAGACCCTCGAGGCGGAAGCGTGGGTGACGGAGGCTCTGCTGGGGCTGCCCGCGGCCGCCGAGCGCGAGCTGGAGCTGCTTCGCGCCAGCCTGGAGCATCAGCGCGGGGTGAACGAGCTCCTGCGGGGTCGCCTGTGCGAGCTGGAGGAGGCCCGCGAGGCTGCCGAGGAGGCACAGGCAGCCGAGGAGGCACAGGCAGCGGTGGCGGCCCGGCCCCAGCCGTGCGAGGCTGCCACCCAGACCCCGTGGGGTTGTGCCGAGAGGGCCACGCAGACCGAGCCCGCTGTGGAGGCCCCTGCCCTGACGCAGGAGAACCTGCCCGGACCCACGGATGGGGACAGGGCAGTGGCACCCGCGGGTGAGTCCCCCTCCCCGTCCCTCGCTGAGCCCTGGTTTGCTGGCCACCGAATTCGAACTCAGTGTCTTCATCTGATCTCCGCCAGGTACCCTCAAATCCATTATGAAGAGGAGAGACGGTACACCTGGCGCCCAACCCAGCCCCGGACCCAAGAGCCTGCAGTTTGTTGGGGTCCTCAACGGAGAGTGAGCACTTTCCCCCTCCCCATGGCAGCATCTTCTGGGACTGGAATGGGGTTTGAATCCCAGCTCTGCCCCTCGCTCGCGGCGTGGTCTTGGCAAGCCTCAGTGTCCTCATCTGTAAGATGGGAACAGCCACTCCCACCTCTCAGGACTCCAGAATGAGCCCCCAGGGGAGGCTCAGCAGATGCCTCCCACCCTGCCCCCAGGTACGAGAGCTCATCCAGCGAGGGCGACAGCGACAGCGAGGACGGCGCTGCCGAGCTCCCAAGGAGCAGTTCGTCGGGCTCAGGAGACGACAGCGGCGGGGGATCCGACTCCGGGACCCCTGGCCCTCCCAGCGGCGGGGAGGCCCGGGACCCCGAGCCAGAGGCAGAGCCAGAGCCTCAGCCGGGTGCGCAGGGGAGGTGAGCAGCGCCGCGGACACGGAATAGGAACGGCTGCTCTCTTTCCCGTCACCCCACTCCCCATCCCAACCCCTCCTTAGCCTCTCCCTGTCTCCGTCTCCCTGGCAGTAGGTGCGAGCTGAGCCCGCGTTTGAGGGAGGCGTGCGCAGCGCTGCAACGGCAGCTGAGCCGGCCCCGCGGAGTCGCCCGCGACGGTGTGAGTGCGGGGAGAGGCCTTCGCGGGAGTCATAGGCCCGCCAGGGACCTCCTCTGACGCCTACCTAGGGAAGAGCATCGGGTTCTTTAGAGTTAAGAGGGTCCCAAGTTCCGTCACCTCGCGCCAGGGCCCTCCACGGATCCCAAGCTCTCCAAAGGGCTCTTCGCCCCAGGACAGGGCTGATCTTTCCCTGATTCCCCAAAAGGGGTCCGCCCCAAGCCCTAGCCCCACTCCCGGACTCCCCAAAGGCAAGCGCTCACCGCCTTCCGCCACTTCAGCTTCTTCCACAGCCTCTTCCTCAGAAGGGGACCATCCCTGCCCCCTCGAGCAGGATACCCACACTAACTGTACTCCCTCCTCGAAAGGGGCGTGGCCCTAGGGGCGACCATCCTCCCCTGCCTGAGTTCCCAGTCCCGCCCCCACACCCTCCCTGCCACCCCGTCCTGGACCCTCGCCGATGTCTTTCCCCCGTCCTGGCAGGGCGCGGCGCGCCTGGTGGCCCAGGAGTGGTTTCGAGTGTCGAGCCAGCGGCGCTCTCAAGCGGAGTGCGTGGCCGGGGTGCTGGGCGCGGTGGTGCGCCTGGGACGTGAGCTGCTGGAGCACGTGGTGAACCTGACGGATGGCAACGGGAACACAGCCCTGCACTACAGCGTGTCCCATGGGAACCTGGGCATCGCGAGCTTGCTGCTGGACACAGGTCAGCATTGAGGAGGGGTGGGGAGGGCACCAGGGAATAGGGAGCCAGGGAAGGGAGAATCTGGGCAGGTCCTGGCTGGGAGGACCTGGAAAAGGATGCAGAGAAGGGCTGGCCAGGCAGAGGGCACCACTGGTCCTTCTCTGGAGGTTACATGACCCGTTGTGGATAGATTGACCGCTCTGAGCTGTGAGCTCTGCCCTGACCTGCCTCTCACTTTGCAGGGGGAGGGTATTCTGGGCTTTGGGATTGGGTAGACCTAAATGTAGAGGAATTACTTCATCTCACCAGCTTTAGCTTCCTCCTTTGTGAAACGGGGGATGCAATGCCTCCCTCTCTGGGCAACTGTGATAACACCCACTTAGAACAGCGCCAGGCACGCAGGTCAGTCAATGGCCCCCATGCCTTCTGTCCCTGAATCTCCAGCCTTGGCGTTCACCTCGTTCCTGAGCCCCAATATCCATCCACTGCCTCTTCAGCCTCCAGGGGAGGTACTGACTGGTCAGGGCTGTGACTACCTCCCGGGCTGGGACACTGGGCCTGCAGTCCTCCACCACCAGGTTCTGCATTGGCCCCATCTCACACACATTTCTATCATCTGTCTCAATGTTTCCCCCTCTGGAGCAGAGATACACACATTCAGGTGTTGCTGAGCCCACAGACACATATTGAGAGCCTTCCAGGTACCAGTGCAGTGCCAGGATGGGGGTGGGCCACCCCCATGGGACTCACAGCAGAGGGGACAGTGGACAGTAGACAAACTGATTGTCCACCAAGAGCTCTCCTGGGTGTCCTCCTTCAGGTCCAGTGTCCTCTGGGGCCTGCCCTGCCTCTCATTCTCACTGCAGGCTGAGGCAGGTCCTGCTGTCCTATCCCGCATGCCATCCCCCTAAATACACAGATCCATCCCATTTCTGCAGGTCTTGGTGACCGGGGGGGAAGGGCACAGCTGCTCTGGGCTGGACATGGAGCTGGGGCTTGGGAGGAGGGGACAATGCATGAATTCAAAAGGTATTTCCTGGGACTTCCCCGGCGGTCCAGTGGTTAAGACTCCACACTTCCAATGCAGGGGGTGCGGGTTCGATCCCTGGTCAGGGAACTAAGATCCCACATGCTGCGCGGCCAAAAAAAAAAAAAAAAAAAAGGTATTTCCTGGGCAGCTCCTGTCTTTTTCTTTTTTTAAGCTTAAGTTCTTTTCTTTTTTTTTTTTAAATAAATTTATTTATTTATTTTCGGCTGTGTTGGGCCTTCGTTTCTGTGCGAGGGCTTTCTCTAGTTGCGGCGAGCGGGGGCCACTCTTCATCGCGGTGCGCGGGCCTCTCACTGTCGCGGCCTCTCTTGTTGCGGAGCACAGGTTCCAGACATGCAGGCTCAGTTGTTGTGGCTCACGGGCCCAGTTGCTCCGCGGCATGTGGGATCTTCCCAGATCAGGGCTCGAACCCATGTCCCCTGCATTGGCAGGCGAATTCTCAACCGCTGCACCACCAGGGAAGCCCGGCATCTCCTGTCTTAAAGGGGGCTGAGGACTGGGGCTGTGGAGGGTGGCAAGGCAGTCATCTTGGTTGCAAGGCCCGAGGCTCCTTGGATCCTCTTATTCCCTGCATTTGAACACGCCCCCCCCCCCTTCAGCTCCAACTTTCCAGACCTTGCCATGGGCCTTCTGGTTCTCACATGGGTCAGCTCCTCTGGCCCTCCCCTCCCCCAGGACCCAGAGCCCTCAGTGCACCCTCCACGCAGGGGCTGTTTCCTCTCATCTCCCTGGAATGAAGGGCCTGGACATGGCTGTGTCCTCCTTGTTCTTTATCTCCACTTCCAGACCGTTTCCCCTTCCTCCTTTAGTCCCATCTTGGAGCCTCTAATTGATCAGACCACTACTCCCTCTGCCCCTTCTGACTTCTCCCTCTCACCTCGTCACTCTTCATTTCTTGAATCTTAGCTCCTGGCTGGTTCTCCTCCTCTCCAGCCTAATCCTCACCAATATCAGTTTCCTGATGAATGATCCCTCCCACTTCCTGGCTTCTCAGTTACTTTTTTTTTTTTTTTTTTTTTTTCCGGCTATGCCACAAGGCATGTGGGATCTTAGTTCCCCAACCAGGGATCGAACCTGCACCCCCTGCAGTGGAAGCATGGAGTTTTAACCCCTGGACTGCCAGGAAAGTCCCTTCTCAGTTCCTTGAACTACTCCTCTCCCTTCACCCTGACATCAGCCTTACACTTGTAAGGTCACCACAACACCTTGATGTCATCAGTAACTATGCCCCCTCCATAATCTCACTTCCTAGCATTCTCTCCTGAACTCTCACCTTCCAACATCTCAGCTCACTGTCTCCTGTTGCCCAACTCCCACAATCCTTGAACCTCGTGGGACCAGTATCCATTGCTCCCACCCCATTTCACTGTTCTGTCTCCTTGCCTCCTGGCCTATCATTAACTACTCCTTTATGTACCCTTCAAACCCGTCCCCATACCACCCCCTCACCTCAGCCTACTTGCCTGGCAGACCCCAGTGGGGCACACAGTAGACCCTCAAGTGTTTGTTGAATGAATGAATAAGCTTTCATGAACAGGGGCTCTGGGTGTGTGTGGGGGGGAACGGAGATAATTATCAATTTTACTTGATAATTGTCAAGTAAACATAATTTCCAATAGGGGTAAGGGCCATGACAAAATAAAACGAGGAGAGGGAATCAAGAAACAGGGTGATCCTTTAGCTTAGCAAGGCCTCAGGGAAGGGAAAGGGAGAGGGAAAATAGGTGGGTCCCCTGGCTAGCTGCAGAGACCCCACTTTGGTTATTTCTCTGAGCCCCCTTCTGTGCCCAACACCCTCCACCAGGGTCACAGAAGCTTGTGGATGGAATGGACACCTAGAGAGTATGCCACACAACTAGGGAACACCCTTAATCCTGACTTAACCCTTTTACTCCCCAGCCGGTTGTCTCAGATCCCCTCTCACTAGGGCACCCTCTCCATGACCCTGATCCACTCCTTTCCCCAAACCTCTCCCACCCATTCATCTCTGCAGACTGTCCCTAGACTTGTGGAGCTTTCAGAATGGTGGGGTACACGAGCGTTAAACATTCTGGGGAATGAGGTCCAGAAGTAGGTGCTGTGCTGTGAGGAAGAGGGCCAGGATGGTAACAGAACTGACCCCAGAAGAAATGGAGCTGATGTCTGTGTTCAGTTCGGAAGGATGGGCAGCAGTAACCAGGCTGTTAGTTTCCTAGGGCTGCTGTAAAAAAGTGCCACAAAGTACCACAACGTGGGTGGTTGAAAAGAGAAATTCATTTTCTCGCAGAAAGTCCAAAATCAAGACGTTGGCAGGGCTGTTTCCTTCTTAAGGGCTCAGAGGGAGAATCTGTTCTGTGCCTTTCTCCAAGCTTCTGGTGGTTGCCCGCAACCCATAGTGTTCCGTGGCTTATGGCAGCTTGTCTTCTCTGCCTTCTGCATCACATAGCTCTTTGTCTTTGCTTCTTCTGAGGATACCAGTCATATGGAATTAGGGCCTACCATAATGACCTCATCTTAACTTGATTATGGTTTGCAAAGATCTTATTTCCAATTAAGGCCACATTCACAGGTACTGGGCGTTAGGAGTTCAACATATCTTTTGGCGGGGCGGGGTGGGGGGTCGGACACAATTCAATCTGAACATAGGCTTGGGGGAGAAAGGACAACTCTAGAGGAAGGAACAGAAGTTGATAACAGAGCCTCAGAGGCGGTGGTGAACAACGGCCTGTATTCCAGGTGCAGTGGGGAGACACAGGAGGGCTCTAAATAGGTGACGGGGCCAAATTTCTTTTGATCTCTTTCTGGCTGCTGCATGGAAACTGGAGTGGACTTGGACACCAGGGGGGTCCGGCTGGCATTTCTCTGGGGGATCAACAGTGGTGGCTTGGTGGGTAGTAGCCGTGAAAATAGAGACGTCCATTTATCTCATTTATCGAGCAGCTACTAGGTGGCAGGTATTACTCTAGGTACTGGGGGATACAGCAGCAGACAGAACGAAGCCCCCAACACAGTTTGAAATAGGGAGGTGAGGAAACTTCACTGAGATGAGATGCGAGCAGAACCCTGAAGGTAAGGGAGGAGCCATGTGGATCTTGGGGGGAGAGCTTTGTAGGCAGAGGGACCAGTAAAATCACGCATGACCCTCAGTGACCAACCTGACTGAACAAATGAACCTGAGGCTTGGAGGGAGGCGAGTGGACTAGGGGGTGTCGGCTTCTTGGTGGACTGACCCCTCTTCTCTCTCCCAGGGGTCTGCAAGATTGACCACCAGAATCGAGCTGGCTACTCCGCCCTCATGCTGGCCGCACTCACCTCTGTGGGGCGAGAGGAGGACATGGCCGTGGTCCAGAGGCTCTTCCGCATGGGCAGTGTTAATGCCAAGGCCAGCCAGGTGTGTAGATACCTCCTCCCTGGCTCCAAGTCCAGGGGTCTTTTCCACTTCTGGAGCCAGATGTCTGTGACCCCCACCTTTCCCCCAGAGCCCACACCAGCCCTGTCCCCTTCTTTCCCATTCCCCAGACGGGACAGACAGCCCTCATGCTGGCCATCAGCCACGGCCGCCAGGACACGGTAGCGGCCCTGCTGGCATGTGGGGCAGATGTGAACGTGCAGGATGCAGATGGGGCCACAGCGCTGATGTGCGCCAGCGAGTATGGGCGCCTGGACACTGTCCGGTTGCTCCTGGCCCAGCCAGGCTGCGACCCCGCCCTCCTGGACAACGTGAGCCACCATGGGGCTGGTGGGGTAGTCACACCTTGGTTCAGGGACCTGACTGTCCCTATCGTCCCTCAGGAGGGCACCAGTGCCCTGGCCATTGCCCTGGAGGCTGAGCAGGACGAGGTGGCCGCCCTGCTGCACGCCTACCTGAGCTCCAGCCAGCCCGGTCCCCCGGTGAGTGCAGCCCCAGCCCCAAGAGACAGCTTCCCAGCTGCACAGCTCAAGGATCCCAAGTGAGCCCCAGGAAGGTGGCTTCTCTTCATGCACCCCGGGGGAGTACCAGGGGTGGGGAAGCTGCGTCTGAATTCTATGTGGCTGGGATTTGATGTTCAACCTGCAGAACACCCAAGGGCTAGACACACCTTCACTTACCAGGTCATGAACCTGAGGCCTCCAGAGGGGACATGCCGTAATAAGGTCAGAGTAGAGCTGTCAGACCTAGGTCAGACCATGTCGTGTCAGTGGACTGCCTGTTACTGCCCCCAGGGAGGCTCACAGCAAAGGAATAAGGGGCCCTTTAGAGTGAGGGGGCAGGGGAGGGGGTGCAGGCTCCCCACAAGTCAAGAGCTTCAGGGTTGGAGACGATGAGTTTGCCCGCAGCAGGCAGGAAGGGCTGGTTTGGGGGCAGAGCACTCAGTTTGTCCCCAAGGGGGAGAGGCTTATGTTCAAAAGGCAAGTGCCAGGCTGTTCTCAGCACTTTCATAATTAAAAATCATCCTGGGACTTCCCTGGCAGACCAGTGGTTAGGACTCCGCACTTCCATTGCAGGGGGCACGGGTTCAATCCCTGGTCAGGGAACTAAGATCCCACATGCCTCACAGCGCGGCCACGAAGCAAAACACCAACTCATGCTGTGAGCCTAGCCGTCCCGCACTCTCCTGTAGAGATGGGGGAAAGGAGCCAGGGAGGCCAAGTGCCTCTTCCAGGTCACATGGGACAGAGGCAGGATTCAAGCCCAGGTGCTCTGGCTCTGCTGTAAAAGATGGGGTTCCTGCTTAGGCAAGGTCAGTGGACAGAGGCAAGACCTCCACTAGGCTAAGCAGCCCTGAGTCTAAGGGGGCTGAAAGCCAGTGTCCTGCCTACAGGAGACTGACAGGAGCCCCCCTCAACCTCTCTCACCAGCTGCCCTCTGACTGCCCCACGGCCAAGCCTAGTGAAGGAGGCTGCAGTGACGGTGGAGAGGACCCCCAACCTCAGTGATTGGCCTGACACACTGGACCTGGATTGGGGGAGAGCTTTCCCTCACCCACCTCGACCTCGGGGCACAGCAAGGGTCAGGGTCCACAGGGAGGGGCTCAGCTTGAACTCTGCAGGGTGAGGTGGGGCCTGAGGCACTCTGGTCCACTCACTCACTCCTCCAACCTTCTTCCTTAATAAAACATTCCTAACTCAGCTTGTCTTGTTTTGGAGATACACACAGACAGGAGGTTCTCCCTCCTCAAAAAGAAAACGCGTTGTTGGGGAAGACAACCCCCCCGCCCCACTTCCAGAGTGCAGTGGGTCAGTGCAGACCATCTGGGGGTCCCATGGGAGAGTTTTGTAAGCTTAGTGGCAACCCAGACAAAACCCCAAGTTTACACAGAATATAAACGCTTTATTAACAGCAGATCATCCTCGTGGGCCAGGTGGTCGACCCAGACATCCAGGACCCTGTAAACAAACCCAAGTATGAGATGCCGACAAGTCCCCCTCAGCAAGTGGCAAACTCCCTCCCCCGTCTTGCCAATCTCAGCAAACCCTTTCTTCACACCCCGCCACCGAGAGCCCCTCATCAGTATGCTTGGCGAAACCTCCCTACCACCAGCCAAAGGTCTAACAGGAACCTACTCTGTTTCCCACTCCAGTTGTGCACTCACCAGTCCCAAGTTCAGCGCAGCCTCCGAGCCTCTCGCTCTGACTCCAATAGGGTGAGCACGTCGCCCTCGCGCACGGGGCCTTTCACGTTTCGGATGATGGAGCGGCTCGTGTCATCCATGAATTCTACGCGCACCTATGGGGTTGACGGGGGCGGGGGGGGGGGGACCGGGAAGAAGTCAGGGTCGGCCACAAACTCGCACCGTGGGATAGACAGCTGATTTAGATTCAGAGAACACACTTAAAAAGGGGACTGAGCCTGGGAAGTAGATCTGGGCTGGGAGAGAAGCCGGAGAGGGGCCGAGGCGTGGAGAACAAAGCTCTCGAGCACCAGAAAAAGCCACTGGTGGGGGACAACTGCCGCTCTGGGCCCGTCGGGGACGGGAGCACAATCGTGAGGCGTGGAGCTACACAGTGGTCGTTGGGATTGGCTAAGCCAGGAGAACGAGGTATGTCAGAACCCGAGGAAAGAGGTCGACCGAGCCCAGACCCGGTGGGCAAGGCCTCGGCAAAGGCTCGGACCCTCCGTGAGCTTTGGGAAAAAAGGTACGTATCGGTTCTCAGGTACCAGGGCACAGAAGTCATCATCGGAGACTCAGACCCCAGAGCCCCCCCAAGCCCCCGCCTCCTCGTCTCTCCAGCTCACCTGCGTGCACTGTCCCTGCGAACCGGTCCTGCCCAGCACCTTGGTGACCTGGGGTAAAGAAGCTGGGATCAGATCTGGACCACCCGGTTCCCCTACTCCTTCCTCCCTCATCCGGGCCCTCAAACCCGGGCTTCCGCCTCACCCTGGCAAGCTTGATGGGCTGCACACGGCTCGTATCCATGATGGTGGCGCGGCGCCTGTCGGGCGTAGAGGAGTCACGTGCTTCGGAGAGAACGTTTATAAGGCGTCCTAACCCCGCCCACTCCCGCTCTCGCGAGACCATACTCCATGTTCCCAGCAGTCCTCGCGGGAGAGACGTCACCGGCGCCCTTCAGCGCAGGGGAAAGATGGCGTCTGCTACCCGTTTCATCCAGCGGCTGCGGAACTGGGCATCCGGGGTGCGCGGGGCGGGAAGGGCTGCACTGGGGAGGGTGGGGCTGTGGGCTCCGTGCGCCCCGGACACGCTCACGTTACTCACCCCGCTCCTGCACCTCTGGGGCTGAGGCCAGTGGTGCCGAGATTCCCCTAATAAGACGGGACCCCGCGCTCAGCCCGGAACCTCCAACTCTTGACCCTTTCAGCCCAGGGCACGCCCACCTCCACCCCCAGCCCTTGGCCCTCTCTTGGCCGGGGTCCCACTCAGGCCTGGGATTTACCTAGTCCTTCTTAGCTTTGGATCTTGTGGCCCCAGCCCCCAGCTTTCCTGTTCACCGCCAGGGCCCATATCCTTGTCGCCAAATGCCCATCTCCCGCCTTCCCTTCATTTGTCCAGCCCCGGACTGCCCCAGGTTCGCTGGCCTTCTCTTCTGGGGTGCCCTGCGGGCTGACCTCCTTCCTCTCTTTCTCCCACAGCAAGACTTGCAGGCGAAGCTGCAGCTGCGTTACCAGGAGATCTCCAAGCGGTGAGCAAGCCCCGCTCGCTGCCCGGACTGCAATCCTGTCCTTCTTCCATCAAAAACAAAACCCCTGTTCTTTTAGACCCCTGAAACACTGGGCTGAAATCCTGCCTCCAGCCGCCTAGCTTGCTGTGGAGGCAGAGGTTTGCCTTTAATCTTGCTGGACTATGTCGGAGAGTGGTGCTCGTGGAACAACCATTTGGGGCGTGAATTATGAGTGGGAATCCTCAGTGTGATTTGCAGGGTGGCCCTGCTGGTTAGTCTTATCATCCCCAAGCTACACATGAAAATATTTGAGGCTCGGAGAGACTAAATCATTTGCTTAAAATCACTCAGAAGCCAGCAAGTGACAGCTGGGATTTGAACCCAGAAGTGTCTTGATTTCAAACCCATTTGAGTCCAAAAATTACTTGACATTTACAAACCCCTGCTGTGTCCTCAGCCCTCTGGGATACCAGTGCGAACAGGAAAAATTCTTCTCACTCTTTTCATGGAGCTCATATCCTGGGGAGGAGGGAGAAACATAACATAGTAGGGAAATAAACACAACAAGTAAAATACATTGTTCTAGAATGCTCTGAAGACAAAACAAAGTGAATAAGCTGGAGGGTGGCTACCTCAGATCAGGTAATCAGGAAAGGCCTCAGGGATTGACATTTGAGTCACCTGAAATGCCAAAGGATAGTTATTAAAGAAAACATTCCGGGCAGAGGGAGCAGTAAGTGCCAAGGCCGTGCAGCCCGACAGAGCCAGAAGTAGGAAGGAGGCTAGTGTGGCTGAAACACTTTGAGGAATGGGGAATAGCGGTATGTGTGAGTGGCAGGCAAAGGTAAGGCAGCCATGGAGGGTTAGCATGAAAAGAAGAACAATAACATTAAAATAACCAAATCTATGTGAATGCCTACATGTTGTGACTGATTCCAAATATCAAAAGTTTTAAATTGCTTTTCCATCCAGGGTACTTGATACAGTTGAGGAAACAGTTTTGTAAAATTTTCAGCCTTTTTTTTTTAAAAGGATAATGGCGCCCCCTAGTGATTCATTTAGGCCTTTCCGTTGGGCGCTGGTTCTTTTTATCCTTTCTCTGCTCGTTTTCTGTTGGTCCCTGCCCAACAGAGGGTCATCTCTGCACTCCAGGGGCTGAGCAGATTCTAACTTCAACACAGGATATTGCTTTTATTTATTTTATTTTATGTACTTAAAAAAATTATTTATTTATTTATATAAACTTATTTATTTATTTATTTTTGGGTGTGTTGGGTCTTCGTTTCCGTGCGAGGGCTTTCTCTAGTTGCGGCGAGCGGGGGCCACTCTTCATCGCGGTGCGCGGGTCTCTCACTGTCACGGCCTCTCGTTGCGGAGCACAGGCTCCAGACGCGCAGGCTCCGTAGTTGTGGCTCACGGGCCTAGTTGCTCCGCGGCATGTGGGATCTTCCCAGACCAGGGCTCGAACCCGTGTCCCCTGCATTGGCAGGCAGATTCTCAACCACTGCACCACCAGGGAAGCCCTATTTATTTATTTATTTTTGGCTGCGTTGGGTCTTCATTGCTGCGCACGGGCTTTCTCTAGTTGCAGCAAGTGGGGGCTACTCTTCGTTGTGGTGCGTGGGCTTCTCATTGCGGTGGCTTCTCTTGTTGCGGAGCACGGGCTCTAGGTGCGCGGGCTTCAGTAGTTGTGGTTCACGGGCTCTAGAGCTCAGGCTCAGTAGTTGCAGCGCATGGGCTTCGTTGCTCCGTAGCATGTGGGATCTTCCTGGACCAGGGCTCGAACCCATGTCCCCTGCATTGGCAGGCAGATTCTTAACCACTGCGCCACCGGGAAGTCCTATTTGATTTTTTTTAAAGTTTTAAAAAATATATTTGTTTATTTATTTTTGGCTGCATTGGGTCTTCGTTGCTGCGCGCGGGCTTTCTCTAGTTGCGGCGATCAGGGGCTACTCTTCGCTGAGGTGTGCAGGCTTCTCATTGCGGTGGCTTCTCTTGTTGCAGAGCATGGGCTCTAGGCGCTCGGGCTTCAGTAGTTGTGGCACACGGGCTCAGTGGTTATGGCACACGTGCTTAGTTGCTCTGTGGCATGTGGGATCCTCCCAGACCAGGGCTCGAACCCGTGTCCCCTGCATGGACAGGTGGATTCTTAACCATTGCGCTACCAGGGAAGTCCCTAATTTATTTTTTATTTATTAAAAAACATTTTTTTGGCTGTGCCGCACAGCTTGTGGGATCTTAGTTCCCTGACCAGGGATCGAACCCGGGCCATAGCAGTGAAAGCGCCGAGTCCTAACCACTGGACTGCCAGGGAATTAGGATACTGCTTTTAATATTAAGTTTTTAAACTTTGTTTTTATCTGTATTTCTTTTTTTTCCTTTGGTACAATGACTATCATTTGTTTTAAGAAAAACTTAAGTCCTGGCAAAATGATTATCAGAAAAAAGTTGGTTAAAAACCCAGATGAGGGACTTCTCTCGTGGTGCAGTAGTTAAGAAACCGCCTGCCAATGCAGGGGACACGGGTTCGAGCCCTGCTCCGGGAAGATCCCACATGCCGCGGAGCAACTAAGCCCGTGCACCACAACTACTGAGCCTGAGCTCTAGAGCCCGGGAGCCACAACTACTGAAGCCTGCACGCCTAGAGGCCGTGCTCCGCAACAAGAGAAGCCACCGCAATGAGAAGCCCGCGCACTGCAACGAAGAGTAGCCCCCGCTCGCCGCAACTAGAGAAAACCCATGCACAGCAAAGAAGACCCAATGCAGCCAAATAAATAAATTTTTAAAAAACAAACAAAAAAACACAGATGAATGAGAACCCGATCTGTTTATGATTTTTCTATCTTTTCTGCCCTCCCCCTCTGCAATGGTTTCCAGGGAAGCTCATCTTTTGTTAGCGATTTTGTTTGTTTTTTTTTTGTTAGCGTCTTTTGTTAGCGAGGTTAGCGATTCGTTTTCAGGCCTCAAACTTTGTATATTGACCCCAGGGTTTAGTCCAAGCGAGGATAGAGCTCTGTTCACTCCCCCTCTGGCGGCAGCGACCACGAGGTGGCAGCAGAGACCTCAGAGGACAAAATGCTCTTTGAGTAATAAGGCTTGATCCCCGTAGAGTTCTTCAGAGAGTTCCGGAGAGAACTGGAAACCCAGAGGTTCTGCAGCCTGGCCTTTGGGGACAAAGCCCCTCAGAATGAGCCAAGTCTGGGGTTGTTTCCCAAGCGTTTGCTGACCATGATTACTTGGTAGGTGATGGGCAGAGCCCCAGGCCCCAGCCTCTTCATTTCCCGAGGACCTGCGGTGGAAATGAGGCCAGCTGCCAAGCTCTGGGCCATGGAGGAGTGGGAACAGGCCTCCCTCATGAAAGGGTCTTCCATACCCGCCACATTTGGGGCAGGTCGGGGACCTGTGGTGGGGCAGACCCAGGCCTGGCCTTCCAGCACCTTCACATCCAGTGCAGGGGCTCCCACCTGGTTCTGGGCATTGGACCCTCCCCAGGCATATGGTCATGGCATTGTATCAAGGGATACCCCTGGCCTGCAGCACATCCCAGGGGCTGCCGACCCCAAGCCTCGTGACTGAGGTGATGGGCCCATGTTCCAGCCCAGCCACGCAGTGAGAACGACTTGTCATTTTTGTTTCAGTGCCCATGTTCTTTCTCCTCAGAACTCAGCCTCCTCCCAAGCTCCCCGTGGGCCCCAGCCACAAACTCTCCAACAATTACTACTGTACACGTGATGGCCGCCGGGAAGCCACGCCGCCCTCGATCGTCATGTCCTCACAGAAGGTGCTGGCGTCAGGGAAGCCAGCAGAGAGGTGAGGATGCCTCAACACCCCTCCTGCGACCAGCCGTCTCTCCTGCTTGTGCTTTTCAAGGTCCCAAGTCTGTTGAGCATCAACTGTGGCAGGAAATATACTGCCGGGGGCTTTTCATCTGAGAGCTCATGAATCCCTACCCACCCTGGGTGGGTTTCCTGCAAAGCAGAGGAATCTCCAAGGGCCCTTCAAGGGCCTTGGAAGAAGCCCAGGCATTGTTGTTTTTGTAATTTTATATTCTTCTTAAAGAGAGAATTGTATAAACCTCAGGCCCCTCAAAACCCACTTTGGTCTCTGGCCTCAGGCATTGTCTTTTAATTAAACAGGAACAATAATGTTATTTACTTTAGAGAGTTCTGCTGGGACAGAATCCCACAGACTGGGTGGCTTATAAACAACAGAAAATTGTTTCTCGTAGTTCTGGAAGCTGGGAAGTCCAAGTTCAAGGTCCCTGCAGATTCAGTGTCTGGCACTTGCTTGATTTATAGATGGTATCCTTATTTTTGCCACACCACGCAGCACATGGGGTCTTAGTTCCCCAACCAGGGATCGAACCCATGCCCCTTGCAGTGGAAGCGCTGAGACCTAACACTGGACCGCCAGGGAAGTCCCCATAGATGGTATCTTTTTGCCATGTCCTCACATGTTGGAAGGGACAAGAGGTCTCTAGGGTCTCTTATAAGGGCACTAACGCCATTCATGAGGGCTTCACCTTCATGATCTAGTCACCTCCCAAAGGCTCCACCCCATAACATCATTACGCTGGGGCATAGGATTTCAACATATGGATTTTGTGGGGACACATTCTGTCTATAGCAGAGTCGTTATGAGGATTAATCCTCATAATTAAAATCTGTAAGCTCAGGAATGGAGTCAGTGCCATATCTGCCTCCTGATAACTCCATGAGTTAGGCAGTGATGGCCCCTGCTGCAGAAGAAGAAATTGAGGCACAGAGAGGCCAAGTGACCTGCCTGGGTCACACAGCTGGCGGGTAGTAGAAGCATGATTTCAAAGCAGTTTGCCCAGACCCCCAGTGGTGGTCCTTGGCCCTTCTGCCAGTGTCCTGTTCTGGGGCAGCGGGAGTGGGGTGCGAGTGGGAAGGGGTGCTGGAGGAGGAGCCCAGCTATTCATGGTGGTTCTGGGACCAGGAGCCAAGGCACGCCGACCAGGGGTTCACGCGGGGCTCGGGGCAGAAAGGGGGCTTGTCAGCTCACCCTTTGGGGGACCCCATTGGAGGGCTCTGGACATTCTGAAACACCCTGCACTCTGGCCTCCAGATCCATGGTGTCAGCAGATGTGTTCCTGCCGGGGCAGGGGGGTCTCCCTCAGCTTCCTCCACACCGTTCTTCGGAACCCTGGGCCTAACTCAAGTCTGTTTTCATCTTCCAGCTCGGCTGTAGCAGCCACTGAGAAGAAGGCTGTGACGCCAGCTCCTCCCATAAAGAGGTGGGAGCTGTCCAAGGATCAGCCTTACCTGTGACACTGTGCCCCAGGGCGCCTGGCTAAGCCCTCAGGGCCACTGGAATGCTTCCTCTTCCTTGGACTTTGGATTCCCTCTGGGGAGAACGTGACCTAATTTATAAAAAATATATATTGAGTTCTCCAGAATCGCTTCTGTTTTTCCTTTTGAAAGGACACACGGGCTTACTTGAATTTCAGGGTGAAGTTGGTGCCGAATCTCTTAATCTCATGAACGTTCCAGGAGCAGGGGAGGATAGTGGTTCTCGAGCTCCAGGGTGACGTGCTGTCACTGGGCACAGAGATGTCACCGTCCCTTTCTCAAGGGCCTGGCTCTAACTCTGAGAGTGTCAGAGCGCGTTCCAGGACCTCTGGGTGTTTGGGGGCACTGACTGTAAAGGACAGTGCGGCGGAACAAAAACGGCTCGCTTCCCTCTCTCCCGAGAGCTCTCCTAGCCATTGCTTGTGCGGACATTCACCAGCAGCCTCCCAGTGCGGCCCCCGCCTGACCTTGACCACCCTGCCGCTCAGCAGGGACGGCAGAGGACCGTGAGGTGGCTCACAGAGAAGGCTCACCTAGGCCAGTGGGGAAAGGCCTCCCTGAGCCAGGAACGTTTCTGTGTGGGCCTGGGGGGCACGAGGGAGAGTCAGCCCAGGAAAGGAAGGGGCTTCTTTCTGTGGAGGAATAAGCAGGGAGTGAAAGCTGAAAAGGAAATGGCCTTGATTTGGTTGTAGGAGCGAAGGGGAGCCACGCAGTGACCTCAGGTGGGGGAGTGTTGTGGCTGCCCTGTGGAAGAACCCCAAACCCATCAGTAGGTGAAGATCAGCTGTATGCCAGGAGAGTGTTGAGGCTGGCCCGCCCTTTGGAAGCTTGGAGCAAGGCAGGAAAAGGGTCACAGTCCCAGGAGGAGGTATAAGTGCCCCAAGAGTGGGTGGTACAAATGCTAAATGCTTATGAGAAGAAAAGGCTGGGAAGGCTTCCTGGAGGAGGTGGGATTCTGGTTGGAACAAAGGGTGAATTCGATTCAGAAAGATCAGGAGGGCTGGGCAGGGTGTGCAGAGGCCACAAGGAGGGTAACGCTGGAGGGCTTTTTTTTTTTTTTTAATTTTATTTATTTATTTATTTTTGGCTGTGTTGGGTCTTCCTTGCTGCACGCGGGCTTTCTCTAGTTGCGGCGAGCGGGGGGGCTACTCTTCATTGCGGTGCGCGGGCCTCTCATTGCGGTGGCTTCTCTTGCTGCGGAGCATGGGCTCTAGGGGCACAGGCTTCAGTAGCTGTGGCTCGCAGGCTCTAGAGCACAGGCTCAGTAGTTGTGGCGCACGGGCTTAGTTGCTCCGCGGCATGTGGGATCTTCCCGGACCAGGGCTTGAACCCGTGTCCCCTTCATTGGCAGGTGGATTCTTAACCACTGTGCCACCAGGGAAGTCCTGGAGGGCTTTTAAAGACCCCAGGCAAAATGTGCCATTGAAAGTTCCTGAACAAAGTTTTATGACCCAGCCCCCTTCTGCCAAGTGAGGTAGCAGTGAAAAGATGGTTGTCAATGAGGATGCGGGCCCTCACTAGACACCGCATCTGCTGGCGCCATGGTCTTGGACTTCCCAGTTTCCAGAACCGTGAGAAAATAAATTGTTGTTTACTGTATAAGCCAAAAAGAAAAAGAAAGAAAAAGATTTATGACCCAGACTTGAAGTTTGGCGAGGGAGTGCAGTAGGAAAGAGGTCTGACACCTCTTGAGCACTTCCTCTATTCCAGGTACCGTTCTAAATGCGTTATATCTGTGATCTTGGTTCCTTCCCGGAGCAAGCCTGTGAGGTTATAGCTGTTGTCAAACCCTTGTACCCTCAACAGAAGAACAGGCGTGGAGAGACAAAGAACTCTCAGGCTCACTGAGAGATGGCCCTGAACCCAGCCGCTGATGAGTCTGCACTCAACCGCTACATATAGTCAGCTGGGTAAATCCACAACTTCTTCACTTTTTCTCCCTGGACTACAGATGCCAACCTCACAGGTGGTGTGGGACGCTCCCCTCCCCTCCCTTCCCCTCCCGCAGGCAGTCCTATTTGCTGCCCTTTCCAACTGCCTCTGCACCAGTGCACCTTTGCCTCTTACCCCATGTCTCCTGGGAATTGGAGATTCTTATGAAAAAAAAAATATATATGTATATATATACATACACTCCAGATGCAGCTATAATCTCTAACCCTTTTGAATAAGCATGCCATCAACCTGCAAATAGAGGCCCTTCTGTGAAAATCTGGCCGCTTTAGTGTTGCTTCACGGGAAATTTGCACAGCTGTTACAACGCTGAGGACAGTGACTTGTCGTCTGGGGCACCTGCTGGCAGTAGCGCTGCTTCTCCTAGGGGCAGAGCTGTAGATAAAATATTTATTTTGAAGAAGAAAACAGCAGCCAGTTGGATAGAAAACCTGCAGAAGGTTTGTATTTTATGTGCCTACGGGGTGAGCGTGAGAAGAGAAAGCCCAGGCTGCTTTCGCCTGTCTTGTTCCCAGAGTAAAGTATAAGACCCGCCTCCCTCTGAGGAGCCGATGCGGATTATGAGGTAGTGAGCGTCTGTGAGAACATCCAGGTGCAAGGGACAGAGGACCCAGGATGAAAGCGGAGAACCGACATTTCCTTCATTTATTCACCAAATATTTAAGAGCCTGCTATGTGTCAGGCTCTGTTCCAGGCACTGGGGATACAATGAGCAACACAGCATTCCTGTCCTCCTGGGCCTGACATTCTAGTGGGGAATCAGACAATAAACCAAATTAAATATATAAGTCGGGCGCTCAAGAGAAGCAGGAGGAGGGCGTGCCTGAGGGAAGTGGCTGTCATATTAAATAGGATAATTAGGCAGGAGTATTTGGTGCATGTGGAATGTTAAATATTGTAAGTAGACAAGACTTGTCGGTACTAGTTCGTTTGCACCTCCAGAAGTTTCTAATTTCAAATAGGACCAATACCTTTCGATATACCTTGTCACAGGGAAAAGTGGGAAAGCCTCAAATAGTGGGTCCCCTCGCATTCGGACATTTACGGTACCCATAGCGCGGGGCCGCCGCGGGCCCCGCCCCGGGCGTGGGCCCCGCCCCCCCGGGTCTTTGCGCACGCGCGTGCGTGGATCAGAGCGAGGCTCGGACTGCTCTTGGCTGGCGCCGGCGCCAGGCGGGGGTGATGCGATGAGCGGTTGGATGGCGCGGGGCCGAGCGCAGCGGGCTGCGGCCCTGGGCCTAGCACTGCGGGTACTGCTCAGCTTCGGGCTGGGCCTGGAAGCCGCCCCGACCTCCATCCCGACCTGGTCCTTGACCCAGGCCCCAGGTGAGTGTGCTCCGTGCAGTCCTGGCGCCCTCCAAGCCTGCAGTTTAGCTCCGCCCCTGCCCGCCAGCAGCGCCTCACCGTTGGCTGCGCCGCACGCCCGTCCCGGACACTCCCCCCTGCACGTGGCTCTAGGGGACCCAGGCCCTTGAATGAGCCTTCCCCAGTGGGAGACCCTCCGCCTGGGTTGCTCTGCCTGCCTTTAACTACCCTGCTTCGGCCCTGCTTACACTCGCTCTGCTTTGTCGTGCCCCGCTGTCACCTCTAAGCTGCCCTTCACTCCAGCGTGGGCAGGAAAGTTCTTTATAGGCTCTGCTTGTCCGACTTCCAACCTTACGGAGCTGGTCACCTGGTGCCTCCTGCAGCAGCTGCGGCTTCCATACCCTGGCGCCCGAGCCCGGGGCCATGTGGCTGAGTTTGCTCGGTGACCGTTTCCCGCCCTCCCAATCTCTGCACCTTCCTTCTCCGGCCTTAGAGAAAAAAAGGTCTTCCCTGTGACCCCAGGCCCTTGGACACGTTTGCCTTGGCCTAAATGATGTTGGTGGCCCTCTCAGAGGTTCCCAGAGGCAGCTGGGCAGGTTAGAGTGACCTCTCTGTGCTCACAGGTGCCCCTGACTTTCAGCTGTGACTCAGGTTCACACACCGTCTTATCTGGTTCCCCATCTCACCCCAAAGCCCCTGCCTTTTCAGGCTAAATGTTCCTGGTTCCTTCAAGGATCAGGACTCACATTAACCAAGTACCACACTCTACACACAAGCAGTCTCTTCTCTTCAGCACACTGTGGTAGGGACTCCTAGCGTGCCCCTTTTACAGGTAGGGAAACTGAGGCTGGGAGGTGCAACCACTGGTTGCTCCAAACCAAAGCCCTGTGAAGCCAGGTCCGCTCTGCTCTGCTGCCCACCCACTTTACAGAAGGACACATGCTCCAGCAGGCCGGGGAAGGAGGTCAGAGGTTGCTAGGAAGAGGGGCGAGTCCTGGGGAGGAAGCTTTAGGCTGCCAGACCCCCATGGGCAGGGAAGGAAGTCAGCTGCAGTTGGCTCCACGGAGCTCAGGGACTGTGTGGCCCACAGGTACAGTTGGGCCTGGAGGCCGGCCTGTGGAGGGGCTGGCTGTGGGGAGTGGGGGCTTGGAGGCACAGGCCCTCATGAGTAAAGGTGGAAGGGGCAAGAGGACCAGGATTGTGTGGAGGGGGACTAGGCTGGGGCCAAGCCAGGTATCTGCCACCCTCCCTGCTGCACCCAGGAGGAAACCATAAAGTCCACTCCCTTCCTCTGTCCCTCAGACTCCCGCCTGATGGCCCAGCTTCCAGGCCCTTCTGTGTTCATCCTGCTCTGGGTCCAGGAAGGCTCACATCTCAGCTGGACTCAGCCCGGACCATTGTGTGACCTGTGTCCACTTATCACTAGGCGCTGCCCCGGGTTTACAGTCAAAAGGTCACTGCCCTGACCACCACTAAGTGTCCAGTCTACGCGGGTACCAGTTCAGGGGCCATTGTTCTAAGTGGGAGGCCGAGCTTCAGGGGTCTCTGAGAGGGGCCTGAGACCCCTCCCAGGAAATAAGCTGAGACGTGAAGTCTGAGGAGGAAATCACGAGGTGCAGAGAGGAGGGAGGAGAGGGCAAACTGGGCCAGGGAACAGCATGGGCAAAAGCCCTGAGGGGGAAAATGAGCCCAGGCCTCTTGCAGAAGCAGCAAGGTGGCCGGGTCAGAGGGAGCTTGATGAAGAGGAGGAAAGTGGGAGGTCCAGGAAGGGTTCAGGGCTGGGCAGGACTTGCGGGCCACACGGAGGTTGTAGAATTTGGTTGTGAGAGGGTCACGGGACCAAGGGCTGGGTTTTTGGGTTTTTTTGAATTTTTGAATTTTATCTTTTTATACAGCAGGTTCTTATTAGTTATCTATTTTATACATATTAGTGTATATATGTCAATCCCAATTCATCCCACATCCCCCCCGCCACTTTCCCCCCTTGGTGTCCATACGTTTGTTCCCTACATCTGTGTCTCTATTTCTGACCAAGGGCTGGTTTTGAGCAAAGGGGGGCAAGGGTGGGTGACCAAATTGTGTGGCTCTGAGAGGTCTTTGGTGTCTGAGTGGAGATGGGGGTGGGGAATCTGGAGAGGTGGTGGCACATTCAGGATGGGGAAAGTGGTCAGATCTGGGAGGAGTTTAGTGGGTGAGTCGACAAGCCACGGTGACTAAGCAGGTCCTCTACCCAAGGCCTCAGTTTCCCCTTTGCTGAGCAGCTGGGACATAACGGGCCCTGCTGACCCTGACAGGTGGGCCTGAGCCAGGCCAGGTTCAGAGATGGCTCCTCCCCCAGTCTGTTTAACCATGGAACTTGGAGAGACTCCTGGGGAGACCATCCGGCCATTTGGAGCCGGGTAAAGACCCCGGGATCAGTGAGACCTGGGTTCGAAGCCCGACTCTGCCACTAGCTTGTAGCCTCAGGCCTTACCTCTCCTAAGTGTCTTCTGTAGAATGGGCATGGGAGTAGAATCTGCCCAGTAGGGCTCTTGGTGAGGCTGTGAACTGCTCAGCTCCAAGGCCCACATATAGTGCATCCTTAGCAAAGGGTGACCACCAATGTAGTTCCTGGGACCTGGCCTGTCTCCTGGTGGTCGCAGCCTGTGACACTGTGCTTCCAAAGGAGGGTCCGGACCTCCCAGGCCTCACTTGTGTGCATCTCTCAGGCCCCAGCACAGCCTCGTGCCCGCCCACCAACTTCCAGTGCAGGAGTGATGGCCGCTGCGTGCCCCTCACCTGGCGCTGCGACGTTGACCAGGACTGCGTCGATGGCAGTGATGAGGAGGAGTGCAGTGAGTGGCCATGCCCTGGGGGCGGGGCTTGCAAGGGGCGGGGCCACAGGGAGGAGGAGCTTGTGGAAGGGATGTGGCTTTCAGGCAGGGCACTCTGGGGTGGGCGGGGCCTGAAGGGAGGGAGATCTGGGAGAGGTGGGTTTGCAGGGGGGCGGAGTTAGTGGGGTCTTGGGAGGGAGGGCTTGCAGGGAGGCGAGTTCTGGAAGGTGGAGCTAACAGAAGCAGGGGGAGGAGCCTTTGGGATGGGCGAAACATATAGGGTCGATTGTTCTCGGAAGGCGGGGCTTGCAGGGGGTTGGGCTGTGGGGAGTACCTGGGCCCTCTTGGCTGGGTGTTTGGGACCTGACTCACCGTGTACCCCAGGTATTGAGCCGTGTGCCCAGGACGGGCAGTGCACACCACCCACTGGCAGCCCCTGCTCTTGTGACAGCATCGATGACTGCCCTGATGGCATCAACAAGAATGTTCTCAACTGCGGGCACCAGCCCTGCCCGGAGGGGGAGCTGCGCTGCCCGCTGGGCGGTTCCTGTATCCCACGCACGTGGCTCTGCGATGGCCACCCGGACTGTTCCGACTCCAGCGATGAGCTTGGCTGTGGTGTGTGCCTGTGGGGGCGGGGAGGGTGGGTCGGTAGACAAGGACGCCTGACACTTTACAGTGTATGTAAAAGGAGGCTGGGAGCGTGGACACGTGTGTCTGCTTGCGCCCGTATTCCCATGGCGGCTGCACGAGGGCACTCGGGCAGCAGGGCTCACCAACCTCACTGAATTTGGGATGGAGGGTGAGCCCTAAGGTCCCCCCTGGGCACCAGAAACATTTGTTCATCCCCCCATGCCCCAGTTGCCGCCTCCCCAGCTACTGAATGCCCGGACTTATTGCAGGAACCAAGACCCTCCAAGAAGGGAGTGCCACGTCCATGGGGACCCCTGTGACCCTGGAGAGTGTCACTTATCTCAGGAATGCCACAGTCACCTCTGTTGGGGACCGGGACTCAGTTCAGTCTGGAAACCGAAGTGCCTATGGGATCATTGCAGCCGCTGGTAAGATAAACAGGTCCTCCCACCCCCGGGGCTTGGAGCAGCTGCTCCTGGGAGCCGGCAGGCTGCAGAACCCGCTTTCCAGTGTGTTAGGAGCTTGGTGGGTGTGAGCCTCTTGCCACCCCCTCCCCTCACCCACTCCTGTCTTTCTGTCCCCCACAGTGGTGCTAAGTGTAGGTCTGGCCGCCGCCATCCTCTTCGTGTTGTCACGGCTCTGTGCCCAGGGATGCCTGTCCCCGCTGGGGCTGCTGGTGTCTGTGAAGGGGTCTCTGCAGTCAGAGAGGACGGCCTCGGTTCTCTGAGGGTGATTTCTTGCTGCCACATCACATGGTCCCGAGTGTGGCAGGTATGGGGACCCGCGCGGGGCTGCTGGCACACCAGCCCCCAGACCTGGGTTCTTCTGGCCACGCGGCGCCAAGTACCTGAGCTCCTGCAGATGTGACCCTGGAGGCTGGGAGTGCCCAGACCCTCCCCTGGACTCGAGGAGCCTGGATGGGGAACGTGCCACAGCCAGAACCGAGGGGCTGGCCCTAGGTCATTCCTGGGGTGGCCCCGCTGCTCAGATACTACTGTTGCCCCCTCCTGAGGGTGGTGATTAAAGTTACTTCACGTCCTCTGCCTGCTTCTGGGCCTCTGTCTCCCTCTGCCTGGGCAGCCTGGGGGCTCTGCTGCAGCCCCTCTTCTGTGGTGGAGCACCCAAGCCCAGAGAGGGTGGGAGTTGGGGACCCTGCCTCTGGCTTCCTGGAATCCAGAGCAGGGGACAGTGGGGCTGGGGGCAGCAGGACAGTTTGCATTCCCAAAATGGAGCAGACTTTGGGCAGTGCCTCCCAGAGTCCTGGGCTGGGGGACCTCCATCCATTATGGCTTCTTCTCTTTGAGATGGAAGCTGGGTGTCCCCAGGTTGGTCTCCACCCTGTTTCCAAATGTAGGTCTTATTATTATGCAGGTGTGGCAAGGCCAACAGATCAAGAGATGCCTGCCACTGAAAAGACACTTTGTTACTCACCGATCCCAAGAGGAAGGGCATAACAGGCCATGTGGAGCCGCACGGGGAAGCACCAGGGTCCATCAGGAGGCAGAGGGAGAGGGGACAACATGGACGGGAGCTTCTATTGTGGTTTCCACTGGAAGGAATGGCTGAGGCAGGGTAAACAGGCTTGGAACTGGCTAGATTGAGTAATTTCCATGGGCTCTGGGGTGTCGGCACTGAGTATCGTGTACATCTCAGCCTATCAATAGCGAGGCTTTCAGAGAGCAGCACCTGGGTACACCTGGGTCCCTGCTACTTACAGCAAGGCCCCCACAGACGTTACCCCAACTAGAGCCAGCATTGTGGCTAGACCGGCCCTCGTGGTTCTTACCATGATCACAGGACGTACTTCAGGGAAAATCATCAGGGAACTTTGCAGAACAAGATTTGTTACTCACAGGTTCTGGAGGGTACACAACAGGCACCCCCTCTGAGGGCCACGCAGCGAGATCATGGGGAGAGAGAGAGGGAGGGAACGCAGACCTGGGTCTCTGCCTTTATTAGGGTCCGGGGGTCGGAGTCTCGGATTCACTCTTTATTGAATATAAAGCATAAGAGCTGGAATTAGGGTGCCAAAAGGGAAAGCGGGGTCTTTCAAGGCGTCACTTGTCAAGGTTACCTAGGGTTTCTGAAAAGGGGACCTTCATAGGTTGGGGTAGCTAATAACCAGGTAGGTTGTGTTGCTAGTAGCTGTGTCATGCAGCTATCTGTGTGTTTGTTCATGGTGGATGTTGGCAATCAAAAGCTTAATGTCAGGGACTTCCCTGGCAGTCCAGTGGTTAGGACTCCGCGCTTCCATTGCAGGGGGCACGGGTTCCATCCTTGGTCGGGGAACTAAGATCCTGCTTAATGTCGGGCACACTACACTGGCCCTGGGGTGATCAGGGCAGGGGCACAGTGGCTCTGGATTGGCTGGTATGCATAGGAGAGGTACACTCACTGGTGACTTGTCATCTCCGGGAACTCGCTAACCCCTTGAGGGGCAGTCCCTTCCTGGTCAGTGAGGCCTCAGCTGACAGGGTGTCAAGAATACAGAAACTGGGAATTCCCTGGCGGTCCAGTGGTTGGGACTCCGCGCTCTCACTGCCGAGGGCCTGGGTTCAGTCCCTGGTTGGGGAACTAAGATCCTGCGAGCCGTGTGGCCCGGCCACAGAAAAGGAATACAGAAAGTGTAGTTAATACACACCGTAACTGCTGGGTGATGAGGACAGGGCTCTTCTTTGACCTTCATTTTCTTCATCTCCGAATGCGGTGGCCGGGGCCCTGGTAGCCCGGGGCCCTGGTAGCCCGGGGGAGCACCCAGGGCCCCACACAGGGTCTCGCGGCTTTGACATCCAGCAAGCAGGGAGCTGGTCCCTGATGACAACATGCTGGGAGAAGATAGATCTTCCTGGGGGTGGGAAGGGTGAGAAAGTTCAGCATTGGGGCTCCGCCCCCCATGGGAGGTTTTTTGTTTGTTTGTTTGTTTTGGTCCATGCAGCGTGTCTTGTGGGATCTTAGTTCCTGGACCAGGGATTGAACCCGGGTCTCCGGCAGTGAAAGTGCGGAGTCCTAACCAGTGGACCACCAGGGAATTCCCAATGGGGTTGGGAGTCTGGGCCTCAGGAAGCCTGTTAGGGGCCCAAGTTCTCTGTCGGCAGCGTTGGGGGCTTGGGAGGTGGGCTGCAGCCAGGACTGGGGGACTTTGACTGACGGTGGACCAGAGGGTACCCAGCCGCCTGGGGTACAAGGCCTTCCCCCTGGCGCCCGCTGGATCCCTCCCAGCCCCCGAGCTGGGCCGAGGTTTCCTGCTGCAGAACTGGAACCCTGGTGGGCTTCTTCTAGTTGGCAGGAAGGAGTTATGCCAGAGAGCAGAATTTTCTTGGTTTTAGATCTTTTTCCCGTTTCATATTTGTTCAGGTGTGGCCAGCTGCAGTGGGCCAACAGGGCATGTTAGGGGGGGTGAGGCCAGTGTCAGACGCCACCTGAGCTGAGGTCCAGGGTCTGGATCTTCCTGGGTGTCAGCTGGATTCTCAGTGATCAGTGGCACAAACCACCCTGCAGTGACAGGCTCCAAACAACCACCGGCATATTCTCTTTTGTGGTTCCAGGTGACTGGCCCGGCTGGTGGCTCCTTGTTTCCCCGTGAACGGTGGCTGCCGGCATCTGGGGGCTGGACTGGATGTTACCATGTCACTGGACAGTGCCAATGTCATGTCTGGCGCATGGGTGGATGGGACGCCTTTCCCTCTCTACGTGGCCTCTCTGGATGGCCCTTCCATGTGGGCACCCAAGCAGGACGGCCGCTTTCCTTTCCTGGTGACTCAGGGGTCTCCCCAAAGCGCAGAGCCAAAACCCCCAGACCTTCTAATGCTCAGGCCTGGAACTGGGCCAGCATCGCTTCTGCTGCTTTCTGCTGATTCAGAAGGGTCTCAGGTCAGCCCACATGTGTGTCGGGGGCACAGGTGGGGGCCACACAAGGGCACAAACTCCAGGGAGGCCTGGTTCATTGGGGCCACCACGGGGGCAGAGGGCACGAGCTGGGAATGGGCAGGCTGGCGTGAGCGGCTCCTGTCCACTGGAGCCAGCTGACTGACTGTGGGCAGGTGGCTTTGCTGTCTCAGGACCAGCTTTGTCATCTGTACACTGGGGCAGCTACAGGTGCAAACGCCCATCATGCATGAGCAGGCCGGGGTTTCAGCTGCCTTTGTTCCCTCAAGCAGGGTCACCCTGTGCTGCCAGCTGCCCATCCCATCCTATAGGCAGCAAGCCCAGTGACTGGCTTCCAGGAAACTCCAGGGAGTGTCCAGGTTGAAAAGGGAGGGATGTTTGGGGAGCCCAGAAGGAGGGGGGACATGGTCAAGTGGGCACGGGTCCAGTACCTGGGGAAATTCTGATGGGCCTGAGAAGGGAGGGGATGGAGTGGCGGGGATGTGTGTGGGCTGCAGTGGTGAAGATGGGGGGGGGGGCGGATCCAGGGTGTGTGTGGTGTGTATCTTTATCCAGCTCTCACCGTTTCTCCTTTCTTTTTTTAATTGGAAAACTCACGTAACATGAAATTAACCATTAACTGTTTTAAAGCCTACAATGCATTTAGTACACTTGCATTATTGTGTAACCCTCACCTTTATCTAGTTGCAAGACATTTTTATCCCCCCGAAAGGAAACCCCTTCCCCATTAGTGGTCACTCCTCTCCCCGACCCCCATCCCGGCAACCACAAAAACCACGGATCCACATTCTGTCTCTCTGGACTTCGGGACATTTTGCATAAATGGAATCATACCATAGGTGGCCTTTGGTGTTTGGCTTCTTTCACTGAGCATCATGTTTGCCAGGTTCTTCCCCCAGAAGTCTCCTTGTGCCCCTTTTTATTACCGCTCCCACCCCTACCACCACATTACCCAGACAACCACCAACTGGCTCTGACACTATAGATTAGCTGCATTTCTAGAATCATAGAGTATGTACCTTTTGTTTTTTTTGGTCTGGCTGTTTATACCTGACACAATTATTTTACGATCTAGACATACCATTGCATGTATGAAAAGTGAGCTCGCTTTTATGGCGGAGCTGTACTCCACTGTACAGCTGTTCTACCTCCATTTACCTACTTCCTCTGTTGATGGATATCTAGGCGGTTTCCAGTTTTTTATGATTGCAAATAAAACTGCTGAGAACATTTATGTGTAGGCGCGTTCATCTGCTTTTAGTTCTTTTGGGTAAAATACCCAGGAGTGGAGTGGTTGCATCATATGGTAGGTGTATATTTAGATTCTAAAGAAATCGCCAACATGTTTTCCGAAGTGGATGTACCCTTACTTTCCTTCCCCCCGCCAGCAGTGTATATATTTCGTCTCCTTGCAGCCTTGGCATGACCTGATGTGGGCAGTCTTTTTGATTTTAGCCATTCTCACAGGTGTGCGATGGTATTGCACTGTACTTTATTATTATTATTGAAGTGAAATTCACGTAACAGAAATGTAATCTTTTTTTTAAAACATCTTTATTGGAGTATAATCGCTTTACAATGGTGTGTTAGTTCCTGCTGTATAACAAAGTGAGTCAGCTATACGTATACATATATTCCCATATCCCCTCCCTCGTGCGTCTCCCTCCCACCCTCCCTATCCCACCCCTCTAGGTGGTCACAAAGCACCGAGCTGATCTCCCTGTGCTATGCGGCTGCTTCCCACTTGCTATCTGGTAGTGTTTATATGGCCATGCCACTCTCTCACTTCGTCCCGGAAACGTAATCATTTTATTTATTTATTTTTATTTTATTTATTTATTTTCTTGGCCGCACTGGGCGGCTTGTGGGATCTTAGTTCCCCAACCAGTGATTGAACCCGTGCCCCCTGCAGTGGAAGGGCAGAGTCCTAACCACTAGACTGCCAGGGAATTTCCCGAAATGTAATCATTTTAAAGTGAACAATCCAGCATCATTTAGCACATTCATAATGTAGTACATCACCTGTAGCTAGTAGTACATGAATCTTTTCCTGAGCTTGTTGGCACCTGGTAAAAGATCTAGTTGGGACTTTGGGATCGCATCGCATTTGAAGGTTAATTTTTGCAGGAGGACAAACATTCATTGAGACCTACCGGGTGCCAGGCATTGTTATAGGTTCCCGGAGACTTGGCCTTGAACAGAACAAAGCCCCGTCCCCCATGATGTGGAGGTTGGGGGGAGGGGACAGAGGGTCAGCCAACAAACCAGTACATCGTGATGTCAAACGGTTCTGTTCTGGGGACTAAATGCCAGAGTAGGAGGGATGGACATGCCAGGTTGGGGGAAAGAAGGGTCACTATTTTTATGTTAGATGCTCAAGAGAGGCCTCTCGAATACGGAGACCCTTGAGTAGAGACCTGAAGGAAGTAAGAGGATGGGTGAGTTGTGCAGGTGTATAGGTGAAGAACATTCTCGGAAGTGGGAACAACCCGTGCAACCTGAGACAGCAATAGGTTCCAGAAACAGGAGGTCTGCAGGGAGTGAGGGTGGTGGTGGTCATAAGATTTGATGGCAGAGAATGCGGGGTGGGGCGTGGGAGGCACAGAGGGTATGTAGTGAGATGGGGAGCCTTTGGGAGGTTTTGAGCAGAGGTGACCATTCTCTGATTTAGTTTTTTTTTTTAATTGAAGAACAGTTGATTTATAATTGATTTAGATTTTAAAGGGTGTTTTGGCAATAAGACGATCCCTCTTTTTTAATTTTTTAAAATTGAAGTATGGTTGATTTACAATGTTTCAGGTGTACAGCAAAGTGATTTAGTAATATATATATATTTCTTCAGATTCTTTTAAAAAATAAATTTATTTATTTTGGGCTGCGTTGGGTCTTCGTTGCCTAGTTGCAGCAAGCGGGGGCTACTCTTCGTTGCAGTGCGCAGGCTTCTCATTGCAGTGACTTGAGGAGCATGGGCTCTAGCCGCACGGACTTCAGTAGTTGTGGCACGTGGGCCCGGTAGTTGTGGCTCTTGGGGTCTAGAGTGCAGGCTCAGTAGTTGTAGCGCACGGGCTTAGTTGCTCTGCGGCATGTGGGATCTTCCCGGACCAGGGATCGAACCTGTGTCCCCTGCATTGACAGACGGATTCTTAACCACTGCACCAGCAGGGAAGTCCCCAGATTCTTTTCCATTATAGGTTAGTACAAGATATTGAATACAGTTCCCTGTGCTCTACAGTAGGTCCTTGTTGTTTAAGAATATCCCTCTTGGGAGTTCCCTGGTGGCCTAGTGGTTAGGATTCCAGGCTTTCACTGCCGGGCCCGAGTTCAGTCTTGAAAGCTTCTGGCTTAAGTTAGACTATGCTTTTTGTTTTTGATTTTTACCAAATTGGTTTAGTAACAACAATGTGTAGGTCCAATTTGTTCTGAAACAACACTTATGTTAATTTGTATTATTACTGATTCATTCTCCCTCAAAAAAAAAAACTAGGGAAAAAAAGGATCTTTCTGATACTTCTACTGTCTTGTCACAGTCTGAAGTTTCTACTTTTATGCAGTTCTTTGGGTTAGATTATGAAAGGTTCTTCATTTATTCAGGAGATACTTGTTGTACATAGATGTTCGTAGTGGTCCAATCCTAACAGCCAAAAGGTGGAACCAACCCATATGTCCATCAGTGGATAATGAATAAACAAAATGTGGTAGGACCGTAACATGAGCTGTAATTCATCCATAAAAGGAATAAAGTTCTGACACACGCTACAACGTGGACGAATCTTGAAAACATTATGCTAAGTCAAAGAAGCTAGGAGCAAAATGTTACATAGTGTATGATTCCATTTATATGAAATATCCAGAATAGGTAAGTTCATAGAGACATAAAGGAGATTAGTGGTTGCATAGGGCTGGGGGATAGGGGGGGAAAGGGGGTGATAGCTAAAAGGATATGGGGTTTCTTTTTGTGGTCATGAAAATGCTCTCAGATTGACTCTGGTGATGGCTTCACATTATCTGTGAATATACTAAAAAGCATTGAATTGTACATTTTAAGTGGGTGCATTTTATGATATGTGTGTACATTTTTATGGGTGCTGAATTTTGTCCCCTCCAGATTTATATGTCAAAGCCCTAACCATCAATACCTCAAAAAGTGGCTATAATAGGAGACAGGGCCTTTAGAGAGGTGATTAAATTAAAATGAAGCCATTTGGGTGGGCCCTGATCCAATCTGACTGGTGTCCCTATAAGCAGAGGAAATTTGCACACTCTGACACCATGGATGCAGGCCCAGAGGCCAGACCATATGAGGACTCAGGGCAAGCCAAGGAGAGAGACTTCAAAAGAAACCAGCCCTGCGGACACCTTGATCTTGGACTTCCAGGCTGCAGAACTGTGAGGAAAAAAAAGTTTCTGTTGTTTAAGCCCCCTCCCGCCTGCCCCCCCCATTCTGTATTATTTTGGTAGGGCAACCCTAACCAACTAAAATGTGTATTATATCTCATGTTTAAAAAGACATTTGAAAAAAAAAAAGACATTTGTTTGTAAAATAGATATCTAGTGGGAAGCAGCTGCATGGCACAGGGAGATCAGCTCGGTGCTTTGCGACCACCTAGAGGGGTGGGATAGGGAGAGTGGGAGGGAGACGCAAGAGGGAGGGGATATGGGGATATATGTATATGTATAGCTGATTCACTTTGTTATACAGCAGAAACTAACACACTATTGTAAAGCAATTATACTCCACCAAAGATATTTAAAAAAAAAAAAAAAGACATTTGTTGGGGAATTCTCTGGCGGTCCAGTGGTTAGGACTCTGCCCTTCCACTGCAGAGGGCCCAGGTTCCATCCTTGGTGGGGGAACTAAGATCCCAAAAGCAGCGCACGTGGGGAAAAAAAAAAATTGTGGAATAGTGCTAGGTATTAGGCACTGTTCTAGGCGCTCAGGATATAGCAATAAATAAAAAAGAGCCCCCAAAAGTGGGGACTGTGTTTCTGATTATAGTTGGGGGGGGGGGACAGTATACGGTGGGAGGGCACAGAGATGGGAGCCTGGAGGTGACCACAGGGAGGAGGCAACCACACTGGTCCAGGGAGGGCACGATGGGGCTGGCGCGGGGTAGGGCCGTGCACGTGGTGAGAAGTGGTCGGATTCTGTATCTGTTTCGAAGGAAAAGCCGACGGAGCTGCAGGATTGGGTGGAGCATCCGATGAGGGCGTGAGAAAGAGGAAGCAAGCGCGCCTCTCAGGTATCCGGGCTGAGCTGCGGAAGGATGGAGCCAACCGTGATGGGGAGGACGGTGGGGGCCGGGCGAGGGACGCGGGGGGGGGGGGACCCCTGGGAGCTAAGTTTGGACCTGCGAGGCCCCCACGTGGAGAGATCGGGAAGGCGCCTGGCCCTACTGTCTGGGTTGGAGAGATGAATTTCGGAGTTGTCCCAGTGGGTGGCCGTGGTTTGGAAAGGAGGAGGGAGTGTCGCTGATATCTAGAGGTTTCTGGGGGATGAGGAAGAATCAGGAAAGAAGGAGCGACCATAGAGGCGGCAAGAGAAACCAGGAGAGTTCAGAAGAGAGTGAATCAAGCAAAAGTCTGCCATCCCGTCACAGGCTGCGATGCGTTAGGTAAAACCGGACGTAGAGGGAGACCGTGGGGCTTAATAACGTGGAGGTCATTGGTGACGACAGGAAAAACAGTTCCACCGGTTGAAGATAAAATGGGAAGGAGAAAGGGTGTATGGATGACTTTTTCTACAGTTTTGCTTGGGGAGGGGTTGGGTTGGGCGGAGGCAGAGACTTAGGGCAGAGGCCAGAGGGGGAGGGTGCTCAGAGAGTCTTTTTTCCCTTTAAAGTGGAAGATGCCCATGAGAATGGCTATAATTAGAGAGAGAGAGAGAAAAAAAAACAGAAAATAAATGATGGTGAGGGTGCAGCGAAATTGGAACCCTCGTACATTGTTGGTGGGAATGTAAAATGATGCAGCCGCTGTGGAAAAGAGTTTGGCACTTCCTCAAAAGTTAAACACAGAATTACCATATGGCCCAGAATTCCACTCCTAGGAGTGTACCCGAAAGAACTGAAAGCAGGTATTCAGACAAATACTTGTACATGCATGTTCATAGCAGTGTTATTCACACTACCCAAAACATAGGACCAGCCCACGTGTCCATCCATGGATGAATGGATACACAAAATGTGGTCCAACCAGACAATGGAATATTATCCAGTCATAAGAACGAAGGATTTTCTGACACACTACAACGTAGTTGAGCCTTGAATACATAAGCCAAGTGAAAGAAGCCAGACACAAAAAGTCAGAGCGTATGGGTCCCTTTAGTGTGTGAAATGTCCAGAATAGATAAATCCATAGAGACAGAAAGTAGATCAATGGTTGCCAGGGGCTGGGGAAGCAGGCAAATGGGAAGCAACAGCTTAATGAGTAAGTGGTGATGAAAAAAACTAAAAAGAAAATACTTTATATTTTGGATCAGTTTTAGGTTCACAGAAAAATGAAGAGGAAGGTACAGAGACTTCCCCTATATTCCCTGCCCCCATATGTGCATAGCCTCCCTCATTATAAATATAACATCCCCCACCAGAGTGGTACCTTCGTTAAAATTGATGAACCTACAACGATGTCATCATCACCCGAAGTCCATAGTTTACCTTCAAGTCCACTCTTGGTGTTGTACATTCTATGGGTTTGGACAAATGTATAATGACATGTATCTACCATTATAGTATCATACAGAGCATTTTCACTGCCCTAAAAATCCTCTATGCTCTGCCTCTTCATCCCTCCCTCCCCTCTGATCCCTGGAAACCACTGATCTTGTTACCCTCTCCATATGTTTGCTTTTTCCAGAATGTCATAGCGATGGAATCATGCAGTATGGAGTCTTTTCAGATTGGCTTCTTTCTTTTTTTTTTAATATTTATTTTTTATTTTATTTATTTATTTATGTTTGTTTGTTTGTTTCGGCTACAGACTTCTTAGTTGCGGCATGCGGACTCTTAGGTGCAGCATGCGGGATCTAGTTCACCAAGCAGGGATTGAACCTGGGCCCCCTTCATTGGGACCACAGAATCTTAACCACTGTACCATGAGGGAAGTCCCAGATTGGCTTCTTTCACTTAGTCATGTGCATTTAAGGTTCCTCCATGTCTTTTCATGGCTTGATAGCTCTTTTCTTTTTAGCAGTGAATAACATTCCATCGTTTGGATGTACCACAGTTTGTCCATTCACCTGCTGAAGGACATCTTGGTTGCTTCCAAGTTTTGGCAATTATGAATAAGGCTGCTATAAACATCCATATGCAGGTTTTCATGTGGACATAAGTTTTCAACCCCTTTGGGTAAGGACCAAGGAGTGCTATTGCTGGATCATATGGTGAGAGTATGTTTAGTTTTGTAAGAAGCCGCCAAACTGCCTTCCAGAGTGGCTGGACTGTTTTGCATTCCCACCAGCAATGAACGAGAGTTCCTGTTGCTCCACACCCTCGCCAGCAATTGGTGTCATCAGTTTTCTCGGTTTTGGCCATTCTCATAGGTGTGTACTGTTTTCTCCTGGTTGTTTTAATTTGCAGTTCCCCAATGATATATGTGGAGCCTTTTTTCATGTGCTTATTTGCACTATGAATATGTTTTGGAACTAGATATTGGCAGTGGTTGCACAGCTTTATGAATGTACTAAATGCACTGAAGTTTTATTTTATTTTTTAAAGGTATTTATTTATTTATTTGCTTGGCTGTGTCAGGTCTTAGTTGCAGCATGTGGGATCTTTGTTGCGGCATCTGGGATCTTTCTTTGCAGTGTGTGGCCTCCTCTCTAGTTGTGGCGTGCGGGCTCAGTAGTTGCAGCACATAGGCTCTCTAGTTGTGGCGCTTGAGAGCACGCGGGCTGAGTTGCCCCACGGCATGTGGGATCTTAGTTCCCCGACCAGGGATCAAAGCTGCATCCCCTGCATTGGAAGGTGGATTCTTAACCACATTTATGTTACATCGATTTCATCTCAATAATAAAACAAAACAAAAAGGTGGAAAATGAATCAGCATATTTGTATGTCTGTGGGTATAATCTAGTTCAGAGGGAAGACCGTTGAGGTGGCTCCTTAAATAGGCAGGTAGGGTGGGAGCTGCTGGAGGTGGCCTAGGTTTGCCTGGGATCTGGGCAAATTGTTTACTCACAGCAGCAGGAAGGAGAGCTGGGCAGGCGCGTGAATCTGGATGCAGGTCTGCAGAAGGGGGTGGTGGCTTTGGAAGTTTTTTTTCTCTTGCTGGTTTCTATTGTCTCAGTGATACTGTCTGTTCTGACAAAATTGTTGGTAAACGGGAATGATGTCAGTATAAGGAGGAAATAGTGGATTCTAAGCATGTTTTTTCAGCCCCGTGACGAACACAGGAAGCCACCAGTAGGTGGCGCTGTCTCCCTGCGCTTGATGCTGATCCAGCCATGGGTTTCCTTTTTTTTTTTTTAACTATTTAAAAAAAATAAATTTATGTATGTATTTATTTATTTTTAGTTGGGTCTTTGTTGCTGCGCGCGGGCTTTCTCTAGTTGCGGCGAGCAGGGGCTACTCTTCGTTGCGGTGCGCGGGCTTCTCATTGCGGTGGCTTCTCTTGTTGCAGAGCATGGGCTCTAGGCGCGCGGGCTTCAGTAGTTGTGGTATGTGGGCTCACTAGTTGTGGCTCCCAGGATCTAGAGCGCAGGCTCAGTAGTTGTGGCGCACAGGCTTAGTTGCTCCGCGGCATGTGGGATCTTCCTGGACCAGGGCTCGAACACGTGTGCCCTGCACTGGCAGGCGGATTCTTGACCACTGCGCCACTGGGGAAGTCCCAAGGGTTTCCTTTTGACCACGTGCTTATTTTGGCTTATTTTGCTCTTCTTCCCAGCCTTTATGCATTCGCTTTTGCCTCGACCCTTCCTCACTTTTCCATTAAGCAACCTTCTCCTTTGTATGTTTTTAATTGTAAAATATATATAACACAAAATTTACCATTTTGACCATTTGTAAGTGCACAGTTCAGTGGTATTAAGTAGATTAATCCCGTGCAACCATCACCATCAACCATCTTCTGAACTCCTTTCATCTTGCAAAACTGAAACTCTGTCCCAATTAAACTCTAACTCCCCATCTCCCTCCCCCAGCCCCTGGCACCCCTCATTCTATGTTCTGTCTCTATGGATTTGACTACTCTGGGGACCTCACATAAATGGAGTCATACAGTATTTGTCCTTTTGTGACTGGCTTCTTTCATTCAGCATAATGTCCTCAGGGTTCATCCATGTTGTAGCACGTGTCAGAATTTCTGAATTTTTTAAAAAGGCGAATTTCTGTATTTCTTGATGCTTATTAGAAATGTAACAGTTAAAAATGTAACTTTTAAACCCTGCAAGTGTTTTTCTTAAGCTCCTTTCTGCTTTTGTTAATGCTCTGCTTCCAGGATTGCAAGGAGGTTGAGGGGGTTGTCCCAGCCCTGTGCCTGCATGAGCCCTAGCGCTCTCAGGTCTGAGTTCCTAGAACACACATATGACGCTACGGCAAAAACAAGCGCCTGTGTCAGAAGCAAGTCCATCTACTGACAGAGATCAGTTACCCTGGTTTTCTGAGGCTGATGCATCGATGCTCTTCTGGCCAAATTGTCCTTGGTCATGATGTAATTTTCTTCCAACACTGCGAGATTTGAGTAGGGTTTTTTTTTTTTTTTATTGAAGTATAACGTTGACTTACAATGTGTTAGTTTCACATGTAAATTGATTTACAGTTGTGTTAGCTTCACACTTGCTGTACAGCAAAGTGATTCATATGTATATATATATTTCCCCTTCTTAACCATAAGTTTGTTTTCTATGTCTGTGAGTCTATTTCTGTTTTATAAATAAATTTATTTGTATCTTTTTATTTTTGGTTGGCATGTGGAGCTTCCCATGACCAGGGATCAAACCTGTGTCCCCTGCAGTGGAAGCATGGGGTCTTAACCATTGGACCACCAGAGAAGTCCTGTATCATTTTTTTAGATTCCACACATATGTGATATCATATGATATTGGTCTTTGTCTGACTTACCTCACTTAGTGTGATAATCCCTACGTCCATCCATGTTGCTGCAAACGGCATTATTTCATTCCTTTTTATGGCTGAGTAATATTCCATTGCATATATGTACCACATGTTCCTTATCCATTCATCTGTTGATGGACATTTAGGTTGCCTCCATGTCTTGTGGGTAGCAGTATTTTATTTAGGATTTTTGCTTCTATGGTCATCATTGAAAATTGGTCAGAATTTTCCTACCTTGTTCCATATTCTTATCTGTTTTTGTTTTCACTTAGGTGAAATTCACATCAACAAAATTAACCTTTTGAAAGCGAACAATTCAGGGGCATTTAGTGCACTCACAATGTTGTGTACTCACAACCACCACCTCTGTCCAGTTCCAAAACATTTCCATCATCCCAAAAGGAAACCCGGTACTCAGACATATGCTCCCATTCCTTCTCCTCCCCCTCTGCCTGGTAACCACCAATCTGCTTTCTGTCTCTGTAGATTTACCTATTCTGGATATTTCATATAAACAGAATCATACAATGTGTAACCTTTGATGTCTGGCTTCTTTCACTTAGCATAATGTTTTCGAGGTTCATCCATGTTGTAGCCCTATCTGGTTTTGGTTTGTAGCCTATATCATCCTCTTAAGAGAAATTGGGTATTCTGCCCTACCCCCCGACCTTTTTTTCTTTTTAATTCTTGGTATCAATCTGAATAAGATGGGAATTATCCGCTACTTGTAATGGCGATAAAACTTGATTGTAAAATCCTCTAGGTTTTGTGTGTTAGGGAGAGGGAGTTTTTCCCCCATTATTTCCAGCTCATTAACACTTATGGGTCTAGTCAAGTTTTCTGGTTCTTCTTGGTACAATTTTTGCATTTTATATTTCCCCACAAATGAATTCATTTCATCTTGATTTTCAAATTTATCAGCCTATAGTTCATATAGTTTTTTAAAATCGCCTTCACCCATTTTGCCTGCCCCATGCCCTGCCCTGCCTCTGGCACCCACCAATCTGTTCTTTCTATCTATGAGTTTGGTTTTTTTTAGATTCCACATGTAAGTGAGATCATACAGTATTTGTCTTTCTCTGTCTGACTTACCTCACTTAGCATAATGCCCTTAAGGTCCATCCATGTTGTAAATGGCAGGATTTCCTTTTTATGGCTGAGTAATATTCCCTTGTATTTATACCACATCTTCTTCTTTTTTTAAATTAATTTATTTATTTGGTTGCTCTGGGTCTTAGTTGCAGCAGGCAGGATCCTTAGTTGTGGCTTGCGGGCTCCTTAGTTGTGGCACATGGGCTCCTTAGTTGTGGCATGCCAACTCTTAGTTGCGGCATACATGTGGGATCTAGTTCTCTGACCAGGGATCTAACCCGGCCCCCCTGCATTGAGAGTGCAGAGTCTTAACCACTGCGCCACCAGGGAAGTCCCCTATAACACGTCTTCTTTATCCATTCATCTGTCAGTGGACATTTAGATTGTTTCCATATCTTGGCTATCGTAAATAATGCTGCTGTGAACATGAGGGGTACATATATCTTTTCAAGATAGTGATTTTGTTTCCTTCAGATAAAAACCCAGAAGTGGAATTGCTGGATCATATGGTAGTCATATTTTTAATTTTGGGGGGAACCTCTGTACTGTTTTCCATAGTAGCTGCACCAATTTACATTCCCACCAACTACGGTTCCCTTTTCTCTACATCCTCACCAACACTTGTTATCTCTTGTCTTTTTGATGTATAGTTATTCTTAACCTTCCCATATATATTTTTAAAACTCATTCCTCACTTCCTCCTTGCTCATTCTCTTCAGGGGTTTATCTTATTAATGTTCCCAAGGAGCCAGAGTTTGGTTTTATTCTTGCCATTTTTGTTCCTTTACCCTCTGTTTTGTTGATTTCTTTAATCTGTGTTACTTCCTTATTTTCTTGTATCATTGGGTTTTCTCTACTGTGCACTTCCTAGGACTTCCCTGGCAGTCCAGTGTTAAGACCTTGCGCTATCAATGCAGGGGCTACTGGTTCGATCCCTGGTTGGAGAACTAAGATCTCGCATGCCGCACGAACTGGCCAAAAAAAAAAAAAAAAATTCTATTGTGCACTTCCTGATCTGGTGCCAGGTCACCTCTCTTGCTGAGCGCAGCCTCCCTCTGTGGGACTGCCTGGCTGGGTGCCTGTTGTCTGGTCAGTAGGTCCTGGCCAGGCTGATGGTCACTCAGTCCTGGATTGTGAATCTAGGGTCTGCACAAGTGAGGCCAGGTTTTGCAGGGCCAGCTGGTGGGGAAGGGCTGGGGGCTTGAAGACATAGGCAATGGATGTTGCATCCCATAGTTGAAGAGGAGGTGGGGGCAATCTGAGAAGGCTTCCTGGAGGAGTAACCTTGCCTCATTTGGGAGATTGAGTGGATATGGGTCTAGAATGGTGAACTTTCAGCACCTTGGAGAAGGCTCGTGGGCCCTCCATATAGGCCCCCAATAAAGATGCACACAAACTTTCTATATAGAATAAAACATATCCTCTATAGAGAAAGCACACAAACACACACGTGATAGTATGCATGAGCCCACAGGACACATGAGGACACACAGGACAGCATGCCTAAGTCACTGTGGAGAAAAACATATGAAGACACACGCTGGGGAACAAACATGAGCACTTGCAGGATGTAACCAGTGTGGGCCTCAGTGAATGGAAATTACCAAAATTCCTGTCAGACTGAGGGACGAGTGGTCTAAGAGCACCTGGCACTAGATGGACAGGACACCTTCAGGTCAGGCAAGATCCAGGAGTGCTGTATCAGAGGTGGGTGAGCAGAGAAAAGACCAGATGCCCTAACCTTGTTTCTCTCTGGGAGGGTGGCTGGAATTTCACCATCATGTTTCAGGAAGCAGAGGTGCTCACCGCCTTGGTCGAGGTGGGCGAGGCTGAAGGTGCTGAGGGTGTCTGCATGTCTTAGAGAAAAGGGGAGCCCACCGGCACAGGAAGGAGAACTGGCTGGAGGCAGGGGGCAGCACTAGAAGGAATATCCCTTGTGAGGGGACACAGGACTGTCTGGATCTGTGAGAAGCCCTGGATCCCTGTTCACCAGCTTGTCCTAGGGGAGTCCAGGCTGGTCCTTCCCTTCTGTTCCTGTAGCTGCAACACTACTTCCATGCTTCAGTTTCCCCTTGGAGGTACCTGGGTTCCTCTCAGTGGTCTGAGGGCTTTGAGGTTCCATTGGAGGCTCTCAGAGACCTCAGCTCCACCCAGCAGGCTCCACACAGCCCTGGCCTCCACTGAGGAGCCAAAACCTCTCCTGGGACACAGGTGGCCAGATCGAGTCCCCTGTGTGGGACATTGCGTATTCACCTAGGATGTGACAAGAGTGTGTGTCCGAAGAGGGTTGACTTCTGTTGATCAGGATGCAAAGTCACACAAGACGTAGAGCCTGAGGAATTGTTCCAGATTAAATGAAACTAAAGAGACAATTGATGAGACAAATTATAACTAAATGCACCATGTGACCCTGGGTTGCATCCTATACAGCATATGAGTGGGACAATGGAAAAATCTGATGGTCTGCAGATTGGATAATAGTATTGTAACAGTGCTAACTTTCCTTCTATGGTAACTCTACTGTAGTTATGTAAGGAAATGTCCTTTTTTTCAGGAAACACACACTGTTTAGGGGTAAAGGAGCATCATGTCTATAAGTTACTCTCTCAGAAAAAAGTGTGTGTGTATCTGTATATATACATGAATGGGACGGAAGAAGCAGGAGAGCAGGAGGAGGAGGAAGAGAAGATGATGGAGGAGATGGAGATGATGATGATGGAGATGGAGATGATAGAGATGGAGATGATGGAGATGGAGATAGTGGAGATGATGGGGATGATGGAGATGTGGTGAGATGTTAACCTTAGAGAAATTTGAATGAAGAGTATGTGGGACTTTTTCTTTTTTTAATTGGGGTATAGTTGTTTTACAATGTTGTGTTAGTTTCTACTGTACAGCGAAGTGGAGTTCCCTGTGCTATACAGCAGGTTCTCATTAGTTATCTATTTTATACATATTAGTGTATATATGTCAATCCCAATCTCCCAGTTCATCCCACCCACCCCTCCCCGCCGGGACTTTTTTAATATTATCATCACAACTTTTCTGTGTCTGAAATTATTTCAAAATAAAAAGTAAAAACAATTAAACAAAAACAGATAAAGTTGCACAGAGCCTATATGTCCAACCCAGAGCTCTGGGAGCTGATGCCTGGGTACTGGACAGTGGAGACGGCTTAAGGAGTATGAAGACTTTTTAAGGGGAGAACATGAGAGATCTTGTTTGTCTGAGAATGTCATTATTGCACCCTTATTCTAACGTGGTAGTTTAGCTGGGTATGGAATTTTCAGTTCTGAGATATTTGTCCTGTGGGCTCTGAGGATTCGCTTCTATTGTCAGGCATCTGTTGTACTGATTAAAAATTGTGCTCTCCAACTGCTCATCTCCTGTAGAAAAGCTGTCTTTTTCCTCTGGTGGATTTGGGGTTTTGTTCTTTATCCTTAATGGCTTGGAACTTCATTTCAGTAAGTTTCAGTGTGGAATTTTTAAGGAATTCACTTCGTTTGGCTCACAGTGGGCTCTTTCAATCTGGGGGCTCATGAATTTCTTCAGTTTTGGGAATGTTCCAGCCTTCCTTCCTTCCTTTCTTTCAAATAATCCTTTCTATTTCAGTTTCTTAATTCTTTTTACTACTTTTAGACAGATGTTGGTCTGTAGGGATCTATATTCCATGTGGTTTAAAGAAGAAGAAGAGAATTTCTTCTTTATGCTGCTTTGAGAGAGAAGTTCTCTCTTTACTCTGCTTTGAGAGAGATACTCCTTAGCTATCTTCCATCCTGGAAGATAAAATTCTTATTTTTCCTCTACTTTTTAATCCTGTAATTGATTCATTTTTATAACTGTTCTTCTTTTAAATTTATTTATTTATTTATTTATTTATTTATTTATTTATGGCTGCGTTGGGTCCTCGTTTCTGTGCAAGGGCTCTCTCTAGTTGCGGCAAGTGGGGGCCACTCTTCATCCAGGTGCGCTGGCCTCTCACTATCGCAGCCTCTCTTGTTGCGGAGCACAGGCTCCAGACGCGCAGGCTCAGTAGTTGTGGCTCACGGGCCTAGTTGCTCCGCGGCATGTGGGATCTTCCCGTACCAGGGCTCGGACCCGTGTCCCCTGCATTGGCAGGCAGATTCTCAACCACTGCGCCACTAGGGAAGCCCCCACATTATGTTTTTAATTTCAAATTCCACTTTTGAATTGCTGGTACATAGGAAAGTGATTGACTTTTGAATATTAACCTGGTATCCTGCAATGTTGCTATAATGGCTTATCAGTTCCAGGAGGGTTTTTTTGTTGTTGTTGATTCTTTTCAATTTTCTACATAGATGATCATATCATCTATGAGCAAAGACAGCTTAATTTCTTTCTTCTTAATCTGTATCCCTTCTATTTCCTTTTCTTGTCTTATTGCATTACCTGAAACTTCCAGTATGATGTTGAAAGGCAGAGGGGACATGCTTGCCTTGTTCCTCATCTTAGTGGGAAAACTTTGAGTTTCTCATCAGCAAGTATGATGCTAGCTGTAGTTTTTGTTTGTGTGTTTGTTTTGTTTTGTTTTGTTAGATATGTTTTTTTAAATAAATTTATTTATTAATTAATTTATTTATTTATGGCTGCATTGGGTCTTCATTGCTGTGCGTGGGCTTTCTCTAGTTGTGGTGAGCAGGGGCTACTCTCCACTGCGGTGTGCGGGCTTCTCATTGAGGTGGCTTCTCTTGTTGCAGAGCACAGGCTCTAGGCAGGTGGGCTTCAGTAGTTGTGGCATGCGGGCTCAGTAGTTGTGGCTTGCAGGCTCTAGAGCACAGGCTCAGTAGTTGTGGTGCACGGGCTTAGTTGCTCCGTGGCATGTGGGATCTTCCTGGACCAGAGCTCAAACCCGTGTCCCCTGCATTGGCAGGCGGATTCTTAACCACTGCGCCAGCAGGGAAGCCCCTCTATTTTTATTTCTTTAAAAAATTTTTTCCTTATATTGGAGTATATTTGATTTACAGTGTTGTGTTAGTTTCAGGGGGTACAACAAAGTGATTCAGTTATACATATATTCAATACATATACCTATTCCTTTTCAAATTCTTTTTGTACTATTTTATAGGTTTAGGTATTCTGGACATTTCATATAAAAGCAGTCGTAAAATATGTGACCTTCTGTCTGTCTGCTTTCACTTAGCATCATGTTGTTGAGGTTCATCCACGTCGTAGCATGTATCAGAATTTCCTTTTATGGTTGAATAATAGTCCGTTTTGGGATATATCACATTTTGTTTATCCATTCACCTATCGATGGACATTTGGGTTGTTTTGATCTTTGGGCTATTGTGAATAGTGCTGCTATGAACATTCATATACAAGTATTTGTTTGGGTCCCTGTTTTCAAGCCTTTGGGTATATACCTAGGAGTAGAATTGCTAGGTCAGATGATAAATCTGTTTAACTTTCAGACGAACTACGAAACGATGTTCCACAGTAATTAACCATTTTACATTCCAACCAACAACATACAAGAATTGTTCTAATTTTTCCACAACCTCACCAATAGTGATTATTTTATTTTTTGCTATATTTATGGTTATGGGTGTGAAGTGGTATCTTGTGGTTTTAAGATTTCCTTAAGACACCTTTTCATGTGCTTATTGGCTGTTTGTATATCTTCTTTGGAGGAATGTCAGTTGAAGTCCTTCACCCATCTTTAAAATTTTTTGTTGTTGTTGAGTTGTGTTTATATATTCTGAGTGCTACACCCTTTTCAGATATATGGTTTGCAAATAGTGTCTCCCATTCTGCTGCATGTATTTTTGCATATCCCTTTTAAGTTGTATTTATTAACAATAAAATGAGTATCTGTCACTATACCTCACAACCTCAAAAGTTAGAACAGTGACAGTAATTTATATTTACCTGAGTGCCATCCCCCTCCCCAAATCAAAGGTAACTTTAATAAGTTCTGAATTTTGTGTTTATGTTTTCTATTTATTAAAGAAATAATTCTTCTAGATAGATGTGTATGCCTAAACAATACATCATCTTGTTTGAGTTGCTTTTGAACTTCATAGAACGGTCAACAATTTGACATGATGGTGAGTGGTTTTCCAAAATGATTGTACCAATTTACACCCCCCGCTCCCCAGTAATATATGTGAGGTTATTGATTCCCATCTTCTCCAATACTTGCTTTGGCCAATTTATTATTTTTAAAAAATTATTATTATTTTTTGGCCATGCCATGTGGCATGCGGGGTTCCTCGACCAGTGATCGAACCCGTGCCCCCTGCAGTGGAAGCGTGGAGTCCTAACCAGTGGACCTCCAGGGAATTCCCTGGCCAGTTTATTTTTGCCAGTTGAATGGGTTTAAAATGGTATCTCACCGTCTTGCTTTGCATTTTCCTGATTATTACTGAGATTTGAGTATGTCTTGATATGTTTATTGGCCATAAGTATCTTCTCTTCTGTAAGTGTCCATTGTGGTTTTTGCTCCTATTTTATTTTTAGGTCGGTTGTCCTTCTACTGAGTTGTAGGTGTACTAGGAAGATCTAGACGCATTTTTAGGGATACAGAGGAAACGGGGGGTGGTGGTGGGAGGGGCGTGTTCCAGGACAGAGGCGTTTTCCCTGCAAATCTCACCAACAGAGGATGCTGTCACTCTGTATTTTTGCCGGGGATAGCCAGGGAGAATTGGCATTTCATTGTAGGTTTAATTCGCGCTTCGCTCAGATGGAGCGAGGCTGAGCATCTTTTTATCTGCTTCCAAGCCATTTCCATCTCTCTCCTGTGGACCACCTGCTCATCTTTTCATCCGTCGCTCCTCCTCCTAGGATCTACTTCTCCCTCTCTTCACATTTCCTCTTTCACATTTCTGTCTGAGAACCCCTTCATACCTTGGTATTCTTTTCCTCTTTTCTTTTCCCGTTTCTCTCTCTTCTCTCCTCTCCCTTTCTTCCCTCCAGGTCTCACCATCTTCTGACATCACATCCTCCAAGCTCCTAGTCTGCTCTCTCCCTTCTCATCTCCGGTGTCTCTCCAATGCCGCCTTTTCTTCCACCTCCCCCACTGTCCCTTCTCTTTTCCTGTTTGTTACCTACTTCCCATGACGTCTCAGCTCTTCTCATTGTTCCCTCCTCTCTCATCTTTCCAGTTCCTCTTTCCAGTGATTCTAACACCTGCCTCTTTTTAAAACATTTTTATTTTATTGACGTAGAGTTGATTTACAATGTCGTGTTAATTTCTGTTGTACAGAAAAGTGATTCAGTTATACATACATATACATTCTTTTTCATATTCTTTTCCATTATGGTGTATCACAGGACATTGACTATAGTTCCCTGTGCTATACAGTCGGACCTTGTTGTTTACCCATTCTATATATAATAGCTTGCATCTGCCAATCCCAAACTCCTAATTTAGCCCTCCCCCCACCTTTGGTAACGATAGGTTTGTTTTTCTATGTCTGTGGTCTCTTACTGTTTTGTAGATAAGTTCATTTCTATCCTTGTTTTTAGATTCCACATGTAAGTGATATTGTATGATATTTGTCTTTTTCTTAGTTACTTCACTTCGTATGATAACCTCTAGGTCCATCCACGTGGCTGCAAATGGCATTTTTCCTTCTTTTTTATGGCTGAGTAGTATTCCATTGTATATATGTACCACATCTTTATCCATTCATCTGTTGATGGACATTTAGGTTGTTACCATGTCTTGGCTGTTGTGAATAGTGCTGCTGTGAACACAGGGGTGCATGTATCTTTTTGAATTATAGTTTTGTCCAGATATATGCCCAGGAGGGGGATTGCTGGATCATATGTAACACCTTCCTCTCCCTCCATCCTTGTTTCTCAGTGGAGACATAGCAGGGACCTTTCTCCTCTCTGCCATCTCTCCCCACTCCCATCCTCTCCTCTTTGTTGAGAAGCACAGAAGGTGAGATCCATCCCCCCACCCTTTCTCTCTCTTCTCTGACTCCTGTCTCTGGTGTTCCCCTGAAGGCAGCACATTCTGGCCCTGCACGGGACCTTGTAGCAGTGATCTCTGGGGTGTGTGTGGGGGGGGCACCCTCCTGCAGAGCTCCTGAGGAGACAGTGAACTCACCCAGGTGAACCCTTGGGAAGCCTGCAGGAAGCTGCCCTCCCACTAAGTCCTATTTCACAGTCTCCAGGGAGGTCCTGGGGACCTTGAAGACGGGGATCTGCCAGGCTTGAGCAGGGGCTGCAGGAACAGGTGTGAGTCTCCCCTTCGCCCTTCTGCTTGGACCTGTGTGACTTCGGGCAAAGGACTCCACCTGTCTGAGCCCAGCACCTGCTCATCTGTACGCAAGGTCTGTGAGTAGCTGACCAAGGGCTGCCCGGGGGTGGAAGGAGGTAGCTTGGCTGAGGCTCTGGCTGGGAGTCGGGGACTCACCCAAGGGGGTCCCCATGCGCTGCTCGCTGTCTGGGTCCCCTGGGGGTGGGCACGTGTCTTGGGGTGGCAGTGAGTGACCCATTGGTGAGGTATGTAAGTCCTGGTTGCCTTGGGGCCTCTGGGGATAGATGAGGAGCTATGACAGGGACACAAGCTCTCAGGCAGAGAAGTTGGCTCCGGATAAGTTTTATTGGACCCCCTTTCAGCCTGGGGCTCTTCACAGTTGCCAGGCTGCCTGCACCCCTCTCTCCCCCGGCCGCAGCTCCGTCCATGTGCCTGAGGGAAGGAGGGATGGTGGGCAGAAGGGAGGGGCTGGAGACAGATCATCAGCCCCTGGGGTGGGGCCCTCCCTGTCTCCACAGAATCGGCCCAAGGGTCCCCAGTCCAGCCGCCCCATGAATCCGAGCTGCCGGGCGCTGGGGCAGCCCCTTGTGGTCAGTCCTCGGCCGGCTACGTGGCTGGTGTGTGCCCGTTGGCCATCCGCCTGGCTGCCCGGCTCCGAGGGCCATCAGTGGGGGCTGCTCCGGGCCGGTGAGCTGCCCTGTTCTTCAGCTGCGGGTACTCCTGCGCTGCCTCCCCATCACTGGAGTCTGACTCTTCCACGTCGCTGCGAACATCCTTCTCCATCTGGGGAACAGGGAGGAGGGAGGAGGCGTGGGGCTGGGCTGGGGGCTCCAGGGAGGCACAAGCTAGCCAACCCTTGCCCGGCCCTACCTGGCCTTTCTTTTTCTTTCTTTCTTTTTTAAAAATTATTTTATATGTATTTATTTATTTAATATTTATTTATTTTATTTATAAAAAGTTTTTGGCCACATGTATGGCATGTGGGATCTTAGTTCCCCGACCAGGGATCGAACCCACACCCCCTGCATTGACAAGGCGGAGCCTTAACCACTGGACTGCCTACCTGGCCTTTCTTTACGAAGCTGTAGATCATGCGAAGGATGAGGCAAGACCAGAACACGTGCAGCAGCTGTAGCGTCATCAGAAGCGCATTGAAGAAGTAGTAGCCAAAGAAGGGGCCCGAGTTGGCAATGGACTCGTAGTATGTGGTATAGAGGATCCTACGGAGGGTGGGCAGGAGGGAGAGAGGCAGGGGTTCACCGGCTGCTGTTGCCCCCAGTCCTAGGAATCTCTAACTTCTGTGACCTTCCCTGCTCCAGAACCTTCTATGGCTCCCCATTACCCACTCCCAAAGAATGATACCTGTGCCCTTCAGCTAGGCATTTAAGTACCCACACCCCCTCACCTGGTTATGTTAAATTCAAACAATGAACAAGCTGGACGACTGGCCAGTCGTGACTGTGAACCCCAAGGGGGTGCTTAGTGTCCCAGCAGCTCTCCTGGGTGGTCCTTTCACACCTTCTCAGATCCCTCCCCCTTCCCTCCCACTACCACCTTCACCCAGATCAGCTGTAGGGTCATCAGTGACCTGCCTTGATCAGACAGCAGGCACCCAGCTGGCCCTCCCTCCTCCTGATGTTCTTTCCTCACGTGCCTTCAGGGACCCACACTCCCATGTCCCCACTTCATGGCTTCTCCCTCTCCTCTGCAGGCTCCCCCGACCTGCAAACATCAGGGGGCCCCAGGACTGGGCCTCTCTGTCCACACCTGGTCTTCGGTGACCCTGTCCAGTCTCGTGACTGCAAACACTGGACATTGACGTCTCTCCCAGGGCCCCAGGCTGGTGTCAACTGCTTCCTCCACTTTTCGGTGGTGGTGCCTGAGGGGCGTGTTGCAGGCCCCTCAAACCCAGCACAGCCAGAGCTAAGCTCCTGATCCGCAAGCAGCGACTCTGAGCCTGTTCCCATCTCATGACCCTCGAGTCATCCCCCTGAGTCCACCCACTTCTCTCACCTGCATTGGTCGAGCCCCAACATTGCCCACCCGGACCAGTGCTGTCGCCTCCGCCCTGGTCCCCCAGCTCCTGCTCCAACCTCTTACCAGCTATTCCCCCGGCAGCCACCAGAGGGAGCCTGTGAGTACTCGAGTCAGGTCCCACCCATCTTCTGCTCAGAACCCTCCAGGGCTCCCACCTGGCTTGGGATAAAAGCCCAACTTCTCCCCAAGGCCTATAAGACCTTGCATACTCTGTCCCGTCAGCTCTCTGCCCTCCCCCTCCTTCCTCTCTCCCTCTTGTTCACTCTGCTCCTAACACACGGGCCTCCTCTCTGTTCCTCCAACATGCTGGGCACGGTCCTGCCTCAGGGCCTTTGCACGTGCTCTTCCCCTGTGATCAGCAGTTTTCTCCCTCACCTCCCTCCAGTCTCTATATGAACGCTGTCAGTGAGGCCTTCTCCGACCACCCTATTTCCAGCTATCCACACAGTTCTGTGACCTTCCCAACTTTTTTTCTCTTTAGCACAATCACTGCCTCACATATTCTATAGTCTATTTGTTTGCTTTATTGTATTTCTCCATCTGCCAGTGCCAGCTCCAGGTGAGCAGGGACCTTCACGCCGTTCCCTCTGCCTGTTGCGACAGGCTCATCAAATTGCCAGGCAAAGACTTTAGCGAGTGGGGCCCGATGCTGTCTCCCAACCCATGTTCCAGGCACACGGCAGGGGATGATGACTAAGCCCAGTTTTCTGTTTCTCCTACCTCCCGGCCTTTGCATATGCTGCGCCCTGTGGCGGGAACACCCTTCTGGCCTTTGCATATGCTGCGCCCTGTGCCGGGAACACCCTTCCTTGCCTCCTCCTGGAAACCTCCCAGCCAACAACCCCAGCTATCTGGATCGGGGAACCGGGGAACCGAGGAACGGAGGGTGAGGCGGGCTTGGATCTCCGCCGCCCCGCCGCCCCCCAACCTCCCCAACCCCCGGCGGGAGGGCTGACTCACTGGGTGGGGAAGAGCACGAGGCGAGTGTAGAAGAAGACCAACGAGAAGATGATGAAGAGGGCATCGCACACGCGCCGCCAGTGCGTGTAGTTGAACAACTTACAGGCCTGGAGGGGAGAGCAGAGAGAAATGGACCTGGGGGTGGGGCGGCGGCGGAAGCACGCGGGAAGGGCGGGGCCTAGAAAGGGCGGGGCCTCCTCCCAGGGAAAAGGTGCCACGGGGGCTGGGCCAGGGGAGTTGGGGCGGGGTCTTATCTCTAGGAACTGCCTAGAAAGGTAGAAAGTGCGTGGTCTGCGGATGACGGGGGTGGGGCCTCACCTCCCAGGAAGACTGACAGGGGGTGGGCCTCAACACCAGGGGCACGTGGGAGGGCGGGGGGGGGGGGGCTGGGAGGGGTCGGGCTGCGGCAGGCGCACCTCCAGCAGGTAGTCGGAGGAGTCGTGCAATAGCAGCACCAGAGAGCCGATGCGCAGCAGGTTCGTGCTGTAGGAGAAGACGATCAGGGTGATGGCCACAAAGTGATGTGCCACCTGCTCCTTGAAGTCCTGCGGGAGACGGAGCGTCACAGCCGGGATGAGGCTGGGGGGCCGGAGGGGCCCCACCCCGCCCGCCTGGGAGCAGGCCCTCCCAGGGGGTTGCCTGGCATGTGGACCCTACGCCTCCTGCCTGAGACACCACGGGCCTCGGGGTGTGGGGTGAGGCCACCCCTCTCCTCCTGGAACTGGGTCACGACCGCCCCAGGCCAGACTCCTGGCCTGGCCTCACCTTGCGCTTGGTGTCGAAGGGCAGCGTGATCAGCAGAGAGACGTAGAAACTCAGCTCCAGGAGATACCAGTGGTACAGGGCCGGCTTCAGGGGCTGTGGCAGGGAGTGCAAGATTAGCTGTGGGGAGTGGAGATTCCCACGGGGCGCGGGGCGTGGGGTAGGGCCCTCCCCATTTGCTCAAACCCATGACACATGAATCCCAGTGAGTGAGGAAGGCATGAGCTCCCCATCCTTAGAGGTAATCGAGGGCAGTGGTTTTGTGGCAGCTCCTGCTCCCAGCGTGTCCTGACTCCTGGCCCCTCTCCATTCCACACGGGAGCCAAAAAATAGAGCGGGATTCGGGGGGCGGGGAATGATGGTGTGATGTCCAGCTTTGGCGCTCTTGCCTGTGGCCACAGGAACTCTGACTGCCCTGATCCTCCCACTAGCCTCCAAACACCACTCCTCCCACTCACCTGCTGTGGGTAACTGTCCCAGCACATTACTGGCGTCCACAGCCACGATTCCTGCAGGGACACGGGCGTCTGAAGTTGTCCAAAGGTTAGAACCCAACCCCCCAACCCCCCAACCCCAGGCCTGGGGCCTCCTCAGGACTCCCTGGCCCTTGACGTGCTGCTGTCACTCAGGCCGGCTGTTTCCTGCCTGGTTACAACTCTGCTTTCACAGTAGACCAGGGGCTGATTCAGAATCCCCAGCCCTGACACACAGTAGGTCCTCTCAATAGGCATCCATCGAGTGAACATTCACCACGACCTGGCCTCATTCCCTCCACCCTCCCTCTCTGTGCCTTGGCACGTTTCCCCCTCTGCCCGAACCCCACACACCCAGCCCCCAAATCCAATCCAGGCCCAGCGCATAGTAGGTGCTTGAGGGATAGGGCAGGTGAGCTGTCAGGTACACTCACGTGGTAAAGAACCGAGATTCCACCGATGAAGGAGCACAGATAGAAGGCGAACCTCCAGCTGCAGGCGGGGAGGGAGCCCCTGAGGCAGCTGCCAAAGGACCAGACCCCCCGCTGCACCCCCAGACTCCCCCTTCCCCGGCCCCACCCTGGGCTTACCTGGCCTCACAGAACTTCTTGGTCAGGCAGGGCCGGTCCTGGTTCCGGCGTCTCCGGAACCAGCGTTGGGTCTGTCGCAGTGTGAGCCCACACTGGGTCGCCAGGAGGCTCATCTGGGGCTGGGGAGGGAGTGATGGGGGCCAGGGTCACAGAGGTGGCCTCCTGCCCCTGTCCCAGGACAGGCGGGACCCAGCTCTGCTCCCCCCCTCCCCTATAGCCCCAGACCTCGCCTGTGGGGTGCTCTACCTTTGGAGATGGGGGAGTAGGGGGTTTCACAGGGTGGGGGTTCCCCCAAAAAGAGGTCTTATAAAAACCCAGCCCTGCTCACAGACAGGCTGATGGGAACTGGGATTCAAGGGACTGGGGGTGGGGACAGCCTCCCACAGAGGTTTTCTTGCACCCCCTCTAGAACCTCCCCCAGGGGACCCAAGCAGGCCAATGGGGAGGGAGGAGGGGGTCGGGGATCTCACCTCTGTGGGTCTCTGCCCTTCCATAAGGAAGTGTTTCTCCAGCGTGGCATTGGGCTTCACCGGCCTCCTGGTCTGGTTCCGCACACCCAGCCACCGGCTCAGGGGCAGGCCGATGAATCTGGGTGTAGGGGAGACACAGCTTGTCAGTCCAGGTGGGGAAACGGGGGCTCACTGGGCCGCATTTTAGGACCCTGGAGGCGGTAGCCTGCCTGTTGCATTGCGCCCAACCTAAGAGAGGAAGCTGGACTGGTCTTCAGGCTGGGGATGAACAACAACTTTGGTGGTACCCAGGCACCTTCGTTCCATCCCAAACCAGGGATGAGAGTCCCCTCGATGCCTGTCTCATGATGGCCTGGGTCCTGATCTGCCCCCCCCCCCACCAGGCTGGGGGCCCCCGCATGGGCAGAAGCAGGTCTACTCCTTCTCAGGCCTCCCTCCTCCCAGCATCCCCCGCTCCCTTGTGCACACTTGGAGGAGCCGGGACCCTGGTGAGTCAATTACCACATTGCCCACAAGGGGGCCCTCAAGACCAGGGGTCAGAACCGAATTGCATGTCCACCATCCTAATATCACCTTTCATTGGGGGACACTGAGGCTCAGAGCAGCCCAGCAAGGAAATTATTCCAGACTCAATCGTGTTGGGGGGCAGGTGGGGGTGGGGATGGGACATGACCGCCATTTACTGAACACTTAGGATCTGCCAAGCATGTGTCCAAGTCCACCTTGTGTGCTGGCTCACTTAACGCTATTATTGTCCCCATTGTCCTGATGGGCAAACTGAGGCTCAGAGAGGCCAGAAACACGCTCAAGGTGACACAGCAAGTGAATGGCAAACCCAGGATTTATTTTCCCTTAACAGGGAAAACCTCTGCCTTTGTCCCAGAAAAGCTACTTCCAACCCCACTGCCCTTTAGAAAGGCAAGGGATGCCTTTGGGAGGAGCTAACACTGCCACCTCAGCTGGAGCCACTGGCTAAATAGGTGGGAAAATAGACCCAGCCTTCAAGGCCTGGCTGAATTGGGCCTCCCAGAATCCCTCAGGCAAAGCCTCGATCCTCGCTGACCTACCTGCTGTGTGACCTCAGGCAGGTCATTTGACCTCTCTGTGCCTCCATTTCCTCTTCCGTAAAATGGGGATAATAACAGTACCACCTCACTGGGTGAGGGCTGAGTTAAGACACACAAACTGCTTAGAGCAATGGGTGGCACAGAGGAAGAACCCAAAGAGTGTCTGGTAAATACAGTGTCAGTGGACATGCCCTGGGTTCCCCAAGTCCAGCCTGTGTCCTGGGAGCCCAGACCCTAGGAAGCTCCTCGTGACTGGGAGAGGTAAAGCAAAGTGTAGAACGCTCGCACGTCCCTGTGGTCAAAGAGTGGGACAGAGGGAAGGACCCGAAGTGAGGGCCGGAGGGGGTTAAGGGCTTCGTGGGGAGAGGGGCAGGGCAGGCTTCCCTGGAACCCAGCCTTGAAGGAACTGCAGGGGAGTGAGTGCAAAGGCCAGGGGGTCGCAGAGAAGGTGGGGGACCTGAAATGACACGTGAGATGTGGAGGAAGGGGAGGGGGAGGGGCCCTCAGGCGTGGAGGGGGAAGCCAGGGGAAGGGGGGGCAGGCCCGGTGGGCGTAGGCCATGGGGGCAAGGCAGGTCTGGGAGCTGTGACCGCAGCATTAGTCAGGTAGAAAAGGGTGGGACCACCTAGGTCAGAGGGGAGGGACCCAGGAGATGGACAGCCAGAGAAGGAGGAAGAACTCCAGCTTGGGGCAGCGTTTGGGTCACATGAGAAATGACTAAAAATCCACGGGGTCTGGCAACCAGGAGGGCGCTGGGAACCTGGGCAGGCGGGCATATACTCGGGGGCCGGGGGCCAGGCTGCAGGAGGCTGGGGTGAGAGGAGGGGGTCCCCAAAGCGGGGGCTGGAGTGCCTATGCCCCTTCCTTTGGCTAGAAAGGGGAGCAGGAGGAAACGGTGGGAAGGGAGAGGGCAGGAGGTGGGGACGGGGGAGAGGTGCCCACTCAGGACAGAGGGAGGAGGGAGTGGGCAGGAGTTTCTCCGCTTACTCACCGGCCTCTGCAGACCCACCCTAGGTCAGCAAAGCAAGCACATCCCCTCCAGCGCCCCCACCTGTTTTCTGAAGATGCTGACACACCCAGACCTGAGCTGCAGCCAGCATTCCAGGCATCAGAGACCATGGGAGTGGGGGTGGCGGCAGCTGGGGGCAGGATGGAGCCCAAAAAAGCACTCTGACTCAAAGCCAGGCTCCGTCCGGGGACACATGAGGATGAAATCACACCGATGGGAGAGCACAGGGCGGGTGCTGTGCACACACGAGCGATGACGGGGTCAACCTGCCAGGGCACAGCGGACACTCACCTCTCGAAGGTGAAGCGCACGGCCACCAGGGCCAGAGCCAGGGGCAGGGCCATCAGCATGTCCTGGGGGTGGGCGTAGACCAGGCCATCGCGGTCCTCCAGTACAGCCCACGAGTTGTTGGGTGGTAGCCAGAACCTCTCCTGCCATAGCCACTCATTCAGGCTGGACCACATACTGTGGACACAGGGTCCAGTTAATGGAGAACTCAGCACACAGGACGGGTAGAGTGGGAGGGCCCAGCACCTCGCCCTCACACCCCCCAGCACCTAGCAACCTGAAGTTTATTAGAGCCAGTGTTAAGGATAGACTTGGGCTGGGTGTCCTCAGGCAAATGACTTGACCTCTCTGAATCTCAAGTTCATCTGTAAAACAGGGACAGTAATACCCACCTCTCAGCCAGGCCTGATATGGCACACGAAGTGCTCAGCCCAGTGCTTACTGACTCTTAAATATAGCTCATGACAGTAGTTATTATTCTGTACTCTACAGACGTGAGAACAGCGGCCAGCATCAAGGGAGTGGCTGACCGGGGTCACGAACTTGAGTTCTCAAAATGTCCGGGAAGGTTTTCTGCCACTGTGGGAAGGTGCCTCTGATACAGCCCAAAGATGAAGGATTTAAGGAAATCCACAATTCTCTCCCTGGCCAACCATCCACACATGGACTCCCCTTGAGGTGCGAATGTCGGCTATCTCGCTCGCTATCCCAAGAGCCCGGCTGCAGCTGGGCAAGAGAGCCTACTGAGTGATCGAGCTTGCTGCCAGATAATGAAGCAGTGGTCGAGGTGGGCCAACTTTCCACCAACAGCTGCTGGGGAGCTGCAGTGGGGCCCAGCTGTCCTGATGAGCCCAAATAGCTTCTCCTGTTCCCAAGATTTAAGACAAGTGCCCCAACCCCACACTGGTCCCCGCTTGCAAAGTTTGTTCATTCATTTGTTTGTCCGTCCATGCATCCATCCACCCACCCACCCATAGTCTCCATCTACTCATCTGTTCATCAATCCACCTATTCATCTGTTCATCCACTCAGCCATATCGTCTGCTTGCCCAGCTGTACACCTACCCAGCCAGCCAGCCTGCCATCTATCCATCCACCCACCCATTCACTCGTCTATCCATCCACCCACCTACCTTTCCATCTTCCTATCCATCCATCCATCTACCCACCTGTCTGTCTACCTGTCTGTCCATCCATCCATCCACCCACCGTCCATCTACTCATCCATCCATCTGTCCATCCATCTGTTCATCCACCCACCCATCCACTCATCCATCCATCCATCCACAAGATATTCTCTGAGTGGCTTGTACATGCCAGCCTGGGGCTGGATGTTGGGGACACAAGCAGGGAACAAAGCAGACACATTCCTGTCACCATGAAGCTCACAGCCCAGCAGGGGGAGGCAACCAAAACACAAGTAAACAGATTCATAAATAAATGAGATAACACAGTGTGATGGGCTTGGTAGAAAATAAACAGGGTGGTGCGATTTATCAAGGAAGGTCTGAGCTAGGTCTCAGCTCATACACCATCTGAGCTGAGACCTAGAGATGAGGAGGACCTGGGTTTGTGCAGAAGAAGGTAGTGGTGCTGCGAAGGGGGCTGGGAGGGGCTTTCCAGAGAAATGAGCAGCAGGTACAAAGGCCCTGAGGCAGGACTGAGTAGAACTGAGTGTTGGAGGACCAGTAAGGATTCCTGTGTGGCTGGAGCAGAGTCAGCAAGGGGAGAGCGGGAGGAGGGGAGGGCAGGGAGGGGACAGGGCAGGTCGTGCAGGGCCTGTGGAATTTGGATGATTTCCTCCAACATTTTATGATGAAAAATTTCAAACCTACAGAAAAGGTGAATTTACAGTGAACATCTATATACCCACCACCAGACTCTCCCATTCACATTTTGGTCTATTGCTTCATCACACATCTGCCCATGTATCCATCCATCCCTCTATCCACCCACCAGTGCATTTCTCGGTGCATTTCAAAATAAGCAGCTGGGGTGGGGGGGAGGGATAAATTAGGAGTTTGGGATTAAAATATACACACTATTATATATAAAATAGATAATCAACAAGGACCTACTGTATAGCACAGGGAACTATACTCAATATCCTGTAATAACCTATAATGGAAAAGAATCTAAAAAATAAATATATATATATGTGTATATATATATATGTATAACTGAATCACTTTGCTGTACAGCTGAAACTAACACAACATTGTACATCAACTATATTTCAAGAAAAAATTTTTAAAAAGCAGCAGACATCAAGTCACATCACCCCTAAATATTTTCAGCATGCAGATCATTAACTAGAGTTCGATATTGACTTACGTGTTTTTTTTTTCTTTCAAGGTAAAATTTACTAGAGCAAAATGCATTCATGTTAACTGTACAGTTGCTGAGTTTTGACAAATACACGCACCTGTGTAAACCAACCTCCGGCCACAAACATTCCCATCCCTCCACAAGGTTCTCTCTTGGGCCCCTTCCCACTCAGCCTCCATCTCTACTGTCCAAAGGTAACGTCTGCTCCAGTTTTTTTTCCATCAGGGATTACTTTTGTCTGTTCCAGAGCTTCATATAAATGGAATCACAAACCCCGTCTTTGTGTCTAGCTTCTTTCACTTGTGTAATATTTTTGAGATTCATCCCTATTGTTCCAAGATCAGTAGCTTCCTTCTTTCTTTTTTTTTTTTTTTTAAAAATATTTATTTATTTATTTATTTGGCTGCGCCGGGTCTTAGTTGCGGCATGCGGGCTTCTCTCTAGTGGCGTGTGGGCTCTAAAGCACATGCACTGGGGCTCAGTAGTTGTGGCGTGCGGGCTTAGTTGCCCTGCAGCATGTGGGATCTTAGTTCCCCGACCAGGGATCGAACCCGCGTCACCTGCATTGGAAGGTGGATTCTTAACCACTGGACCACCAGGGAAGTCCCCCGAGCTTCTTTTTTTCTTATTCCCGAATCTTTGGTACCAAATGAATATACCACGATTGGTTATCATTTGCTTGTTGATGGGTATTTGGGATGCATTCAGCGTTAGTGAATTATGAGCAAAGCTGTTCAGAACATTCACATCCGAGTCTTGTGTGAACAGAAGTTTTCCTGTCTCCTTGGTCCATCCGGAGGAGTGGAATTGCTGGGTCATTCTGCATGTTTTCCTTCATAAGCAACCGCCAAACTGTGTTCTGGGGTGGCTGTACCATTTTACACTCCATTTCGTGCAGTCTGGGAGTTCTATGGCCCGTGTTTTTATTTTAGGTGAGATGGCAAGCAGGGGTGTGGGGGGGTGTTGGTTGACATACAGGAAGTGGCCTTGGAGGCCAGAATGGGGGCCCACCCAGATAATCCAGGATTGTTCCCCCCATGTCAAGGTCAGCCAATTAGCAACCTTAATTCCATCTGCAATCTCAGTTTCCCTTTGCCACGTTAGGCAGCGTATCCCCAGGTTCCAGGATTAGGATGTAGACATCATTAAGGGAGCATTATTATTGAGAAAATTCACTGAGTTGTGCATCTATGTTGTGGGCCCTTTCTCTGTGCAGATTAAAATGTTTGCCTTGAAAAAGTCTATGATTCTGCTAAAATATGACACAAATGAACTCATCTATGAAACAGACTCACAGACAGAGAGAACAGGCTTGTGGTTGCCAAGGGGAGGCAGGGTGGGGGAGGGATGGAGTGGGAGTTTGGGGTTAGCAGATACAAACTATTATATATAGAATGGATAAACAACAAGGTGCTACTGTATAGCATAGGGAACTATATTCAATGTCCTGTGATAAACCATAATGGAAGAGAATATGAAAAAGAATGTGTGTGTGTATATATATATATATATATATATATAACTGAATCACTTTGCTGTACAGCAGAAATTGACACAACACTGTAAAGCAACTATACTTCAATAAAATACGTTAAAAAAAAAAGTCGATTCTGATTTTAATTCCGACAGGTGGGTATTTTTCCCCACACCACCTCTGACACCAGCTGTGTATCCTACAATTCAACTCAACTCTGACACCATCTACCTGGAGATACACCGGTTGAGGGCTCAGTCCCACAAGGCTGTACCCATCCCACTTCAGACGCCAAGCACAAGTCCAGACTGTCACCTTTGCTTCTGACCAACTGGCCATAGATGGAGGTCCCCACGAGCCCTCCTTGGTTCGATTAATTTTCTACAGCAGCTCACAGGACACAAACAGTTTTCTTCCTAGATGACCGATTTATTATAAAAGGATATATAACTCAGGAATAGCCAGATGGAAAGAATCATAGGGCAAGGTATCGGGGAAGGGGGCGGAGCTTCCACACCCTCCCCAGATGCACCAGTCCCCGCACATCTCCACAAATCTCCTCGCACATCTCCACAAACCTCCTTGCGTTCATCAACCTGGAAGCTTTCTGAACCCCCATCCTTAAGGGTTTTTATGGCGGCTTCATTACATAGTCGTAGTAATTAAATCCTTGGCCACTGGAGGTCCAGGGGTGGGAATGAAAGTTCCAACCCTCTCATCAAGAGGTTGGTTCCCCTGGCAACCAGTCCCATCCTTAGGTGACCTGAGTGAGGGGCTTTCCAAAAGTCACCTCATTAACATAACAAAAGGTACCTTTATTCCTCTTATCACTTAGGAAATTCTCAGGGTTTTAAAAGCTCTGTGCCAGGAACCGAGGAAGGCCAAATATCTACTTCTCATTATAAATCACAATATCACAAGTCAAATACAGAAAAAGAAAAATTCTCAGAGTCTGAGGAACTGGGTGAACCAGGATGGTGAATGGATTTGGGGGCAGGAGGTGGGTTTGGTGTTGGACAAGTGGGGGGAAGGTGGACTGTCAATCATCGTGTGCCTAACGTTTAAATCCACGGGGATGTGTCAATGAAAAAATATTGCCTGCTATATCAGTAAGCAAAGGATGTTGCAGCCAACAAGCCACCACATTACAGCTCTGTCCCCCCTCCCCCTATGGTGAGTCCTGAGGGAACTCAGGATGGAAACAGGATGCCCGCCATCTAGTTATACCCACCCCTGACAAGTGCGCCCCGAGGAGATTCAGGATGAGAAAGCACAGATTACTGGCCCAGATAGCTGAGATACATATCAAAGAAACGAATTCAGTAAGCCCAGATTCTTGCATCTTCCCATACAGAGAAAAGCCCTGAATTCCTTAACTTGAGCTATCTGGTTTTCTTTCAATGAACAGTAATCTTTTGATGTTCTGACTACCTGGTCTTTATTGCAAAAACCCCTGTATATATCCGGGCTCCTTCCTTACCTCTTTGGAGCAGTTCCTTAGAGCTACCTGAGAGGCTGTTTCCTGGGCTTGAAGTCCTCAGAATGTCTGCAGAATAAAACATAATTCTCAACTTTTTGGTTGTGCATTTTTTTTTCCATCGACAGTGGATCTGGGGGCAGGAGTTGGGTTTGGTGACAAGAAGCTCCTCCAGGGCTGGGGCGGGGGATGGATGGAATCCCCCAGGGAAGGGGTGTAGATGAGGGAACAGCCCACAGACCACGCCTTATGGCGTCCAGGTTCAGGCATCATTGAAGTGATTAGCAGTAGCCGCCACCACTGGACACTCCAGCGTCGGGGTGGGGGGGACACCAAAAGGCCTGACAAATGGGCAAAAGTGTCAAACAAACGAACGAACCAAAAAAGGAACAAAGAGTGCCGCTCACTATCCAGTTATACAAAGGGTTAAATTGCGACCTACAGGCAGTGAGCCGTGAGGGGAATTCAGGATGGAAAAAAAAAAACGATGAGGCCTTTTGTGCTTTGGATCAAAGGGTCCCTGGATAGTTCAGACGCACAGCAGGAAGAATTTCAATGACCTCAGATTCGTGTATCTTCCCACACACAGACGAGCACGAACATCATTAACTTGAGATATCTGTTCTTTGTGATTGGCAGTCATTCTTTCCCAAGATGTATGCTTGACTGCATGCATTTCCTAGCCAAAAAAATTCATATATATTCTGGCTACTCCCCCACCTCTTTGGAGCTGTTTACTCAGAGCTACTGAGTGGCCTTCTTCAGGGCTATAGTCCTCAGTAAAGACCCAACAAAACGTAAACTCACAGCTCTCCTGTTGTGCATTTTTCTTTAAGACAGGTGTGTGGGGACTTCCCTGGTGGTCCAGTGGTAAAGAATCCACCTTCCAATGCAGGGGACGCGGGTTTGATCCCTGGTCAGGGAACTAAGATTCCCACATGCCACGGGGCAACTAAGCCCGTGTGCCACAACTACTGAGCTTGGGCGCCTCAACGAGAGAGCCCACGTGCCGCAAACTACAAAGCCCATGCAATCTGGAGCCCACATGCCACAACTAGGGAGAAGCCCGCGCGCCACAACAAGAGCCCTTGGGCCGCAATGAAAAGATCCCGCGTGCCTCAACGAAGATCCCGTGTGCTGCAACTAAGACCTGACACAGCCAAAAAAAATAAAGAAAAAAAAGATTATATCATCTGCAAATAGATAGTTTAAAAAATGTTTAAAAAAAAAAAAGACAGGCATGTGATAGTGGCTAGTTTAGACCCACAAGGCTCAGAAGGCCCAGACAGAATAGACAGTTGGACAGGTGGATGGGAGAACTTCTGCCCAGGTGGTTGATCTCCCTAAAAAGAGATAAATTAGGAGTCTGGGATTAACATATACACACTACTATGTATGAAATGATAAACAACAAGGACCTACTGTATAGCACAGGGAACTATACTCAGTTATCTTGTAATAACCTATAATGGAAAAGAGTCTGAAAAAAAATATATATATATACACACACACACGCATACACACACACACACACACACACACACACACATAACTGAATCACTGTGCTGTACACCTGAAAGTAACACAACATTGTAAATTAACTATATTTCAGTTTTTTAAAAATGGTTTAAAAAAAAAAGAAACCAACTTCACTAACAGGCAAATTTCGCTTGATCCCATGCACCCACTGGGGCATAACTGCACACACCCAGCCCGGAATTCCTGGCCTCACTCTCCACAGCCTCCTAGCAGGAACCACACCCACCCCAGGGCATCTATAGCCTTCTCCTGAGGGGCCCTCCCACCCATCTGAAGACCCCCAGCCAGCTAGAGATATAAGTGGGCTGTGCAGATGCCCAGTGCAGATATAAGTGGGCTGGGCATCCCGGGAAGGCCCCCAGCCAGCTAGAGCTGGAGCCAGAAGCCAGGGGTCCAAGCCCCCAGCCCCATGTTCTTCCCCCCACCCAAGATCGGGTCCACCACAGCCATGGTGCTAGCATGTCATGATGAGCTTTGGGGACAAGGGAGAACACACAAGAGCGATGGCATCTCGTAATCCCAGGCCTCTGCCCATGTCCCCAGCCTCAAAGCCCACTATTCACTGTTTGACATGCTCTGATACAATCACACACACTGTATGATTTCACACACCCCAGCCTTTACAAATGCTGTCCTCTGCCTAGAATGCCCATCTAATATTTATTGTCCCATGCTGGGTGCTGAGGACATAAAATGGTGAGGAAAGCTGGCAAGGTCTCAGCCCTCATGGCTGTCTGGCAAACTCCTATGCATCCTTCAAAACCCAGTTCAGTTGCCACTTCCTCCTGGAGGCACCTCCCGATTGCCCCTACTTCAGATCCAGTTAAAGCACCCTCTGCCAGCTCTGCCTCATTCACTGTGACATTGGAAGCTGGCCAGGCAGTCTTTTTGGTTGGGGGCAGGGTGGAAAAGGAAGGAAGCATGACCAGTCTCAAACCCCAGTCCCCTCAGCTGAAGCAGGCATCGCCCTTTCTGGTCCCCAAGTCAGAAGGGGAAACAGAAATGCACTTTCCAAACCTGCGAGCCTTCCAAGGGGGCTTCAGACTGACACACCCTAACTGCAGAGGTCTTGGCCTTGGACCTCCTACCCTTTCTCTAACCTGTGTCCGTCTGTTTGTCTACCCCCTTTACCCTCTTGACAAAGAAGAGACTCTGAGGTTTGAGAAGTCACCCATTTCCTTGCATTGTGGTCGAGCAGGCCAGTGAGCCTGCATGTGGAGCACGTGGGCAGTGTCTGGCACACAGAAGGGGCTCAGGTACGGCTGTAACCAGGCATCCATGGCCAGCAAGGTTCAAACTTCTCTTCCACTCCTGCCCCTGACAGATGCCCTCCTCCCGACGGGCAGGCGGGAACGAGGGTCAGGGAGGCACTCCTCCTCAACCTTCATTTTTCCTCTTTTGGACCCCGGCTCCTCTGCTCATTCCCTATGACACTCTGCCTCCTTGGGCCTCAGCTGCCCCATCTGAAAAATGGGTACAGCCAGATCTTCTGCTTTACTGCACCGTTGTGGGGGCTCAGGAAGCTGAGCAGTTTGTAAATGTTCCACGCTGCTGTTGCAATGGATTTGATTCCTGCAATTTACCCATCATTGACCTTGTCATTGACCTTGCCACTGGTGTTTCAGTTCCCTCATCTGTAAAATGGGAATAACAATGCCCCCTGCCTCCACACGGAGGGGATTGGGAATAATGCCTGGGGTGGAGTGAGCACTACGTAAAACACAGTTACTATTAGCAGTAGAGAGGAGGGGGGGATGGGGAGCAGTCTGGAAAGGAGGGTGCTGGTCCGCGCAGGTTCTGGGTGGTTCTTCCTGGACACACCCCCTACCGCCCCTCCCCCAACGCCCACCCCAGCCTCTGCAGCCTTTCCTTAAAGCTGTAGCGAATGAATGAGCTTGCGCTGGCTCACCCAGGGCTGCTGAGGGGTCATGTGGAGAATCGCCAAATGGGTGGCCGGTCTAGCCTAACCAGCCTGAGGCTTCCTCCTCCTCACCGCACCCTGCCCCCTCTCCCCAGCCCGGTCCCCCAGCCCGGCTGCTTCCTGAAGGCACTTTGGTCCCACTCCCAGCCCTGCCCCTGCCACCTGGGAGCCAGACTCTGATAACCCTTCTTAGTGGCTAAAAATATCCCCAGATTGGGGGAGAGAGAGAGAGCGAGCAGGGCTTTGTGCTGACACGTGGAGGGAGAGGATGAGTACAGGATCCCTGCCGCTCCCCTGAACCCCCAAAGGCCCCAGCACCGCCCAGCACGGCAGGGCTGTGCACAAAGGTTGGTTTTATTTTAAATCTAGCTGGAAACGTAGGACTTGCCCGGGTTGTGAAAAAGGAAATCAATTCATACTCCAGATGTCTGGGTTGCCCAGGGAAGAACAGACACACTCATACACACTCACCCGGCCCCTGCAGCCTGGCCTGCTGCCCGGGGTCACCTGACTCCTTCGGCTGGAGGCCCAGGCAGGGAACACATGATGGACTAAGTGGGGGTTATTTGTAGATAACCACAGCCGCCCCTGCACTGGGCCCTGGCTCCTCCACTCTGGCCTCTCTGAGCAGGGTCCCTGCGGGGTGCTAATGACCAGAGATGCAGCCAGTCCAGGAGAAACCACCTTCAAGGGCCCTAAGGAGGGCCCCAAGTCCAGGGCTCTGCCTCGCCTCAGCCCCTCATATTTAGACACACTCCTGCCCTCCACACTCTGGCCCTGTTAGTATCCCCCCCCTCCCCCGCACTAGCTCAATTTACTGTAATGGCTGCTTGGTGGGATTCCAATTCACCAAGCTCATTCCTGCCCCAGGGCCTTTGCATGTGCTGTGTCCAACCCACCAAGCTCATTCCTGCTTCAGGGCCTTTGCATGTGCCGTCCTCCCACACAACCTCTGTCTCATCATTCACATCTCAGTTCAGTATTACCTCCTCAGGAAGTCTTCTCAGATCACTACCAAAGAAGCCACCATATTATATACCATCTTCTTACCCTATTTTGTTGCTTCAGCCCCCTCACCCCACTTGATCAGTTTTCTTATTCACTTGTTTGTCTGCCTCATTCCAAGACATAAGCCTCATGAAGGCAAGAATGTTGTTTAGTCACTGCTGTATCCTCAGGGCCCAGGACGATGGTAAGTACCAACTAAATGTTTGCTAAGTGGATGAAAAAGCAGGTAGAACAGACACATGGACAGATGGGTGGATGGGAGGACTCTGGTTCAGGTGGTCAAACTTTCTAGAAAAAGAAACCACCTGCTTTATCGGGCAAGGTTAGCTTGATCCCCATGGTGTAGGTCCACTGCCTCCTTGTTTCAGAACTGGGAAGCCAGAGGCTCAAAGCAAGAAGCAGCTGGATGCAGGTCACCCAGCCAACAAGGGAGTGAGTCAGGGCTAGAAGCTCTCCAGGGTGGGGAGGGGGTTACTCTGCCCACCAGTGAGCTCAGGGCTCACAGGCCTGTCTCTGCCTATCAAGGTTTCCCAAGGAGCAAGGTCCTACACCACCACCACCCCTAAGCTGCCCCAGAGCCTTTTCAGGGCCCCAGAAGCTCACACATGATTGAACTTTGCTTTCTTAACATCTATACCACCCCCCCCACAACCCTGTCCCGGGCAGACTAAGGGGTCTGGGTGAGTCAGGCCATGTCCCCCGGAATCCCCAGCCCACTGGCCACCCCTCCTCACCACAGCCTGCAGCGCCAGCTCCCCTGGCTGCGCCTTCTCAGAACCACCCCTTGGTCACGCAGCCCCCTACCGCCCCCCAATAAAGCAACCAACAGTGGGGCCGTGAGGGTTGCTTTGCAGCTGCCTGGGGGCTGACAGTGGGGTCCCCAGCCTCCTGGAATCTGCTCCCTCCCTCCTATAACTCCTGCACTACCCCACACCCAGGTGCTAGGACTCCCCAAAGCATCCCCCAGCAGTCCAGGCCTTTACATAGGTGGTGCCTTCTTCTGGAAGTGCCCACACCCCCTTCAGTGGGCCAGTTCTTACTAGTCTTTAAGACCTGGGTCAGGCTCAATTCCCTCCTTAAGAGGCCTTTTCTACCCTTCCCACCCTAAGGAAGCAGAGCTCCCTCCCTAGCCCTGCCCCACCCCACCCTAGGTCTTTCCTTCAAAGCTTCTGTTCAGCCCTGGCTGGCCCCAGGGAGCTTAGACAGCTGAGTCTCTCCCACTACCAGACAGGGAGGGTCAGACCAGGAAGAGAACTCTGGGGTCCCCAGCATCACCTAGTGTGGGTGTGTGTTGGGGGTTCGGTCAGGGAAGTTTCAAGAAGGACTGAGGGAGGAGAGGGGAGCAGGTCTCTGGAAGTTTGAGGCGGGAAATGAGCAGGCCCAGCCCCAGAGGCAAGCCGGGGTGGGGCAGCAGGATCTGATAGGTTACCTGCACGGGACTGGGAGGGATAAAGCATACAGATGGGAGTGTAAGGGGAGCTTGGGCTATTACAGTTGAAAAAAAAAAAAAAAAACAAACCAACACGACTTTATTGAACGACATGCAAAAACCATGCATGTCTAAAGTACGTGATTCAATGCATTTGACATATGTACCTACTGGTGGAAATCATCACCTCAATCAAGATAATGAACATATATATCCATCACTCCCCCATATTTCCTTATGTGCCTTTGGAGTTCCTCCCTCCCTCCCTTCCAGTGAGAACTGGAAGAAACCTGGATGTCCAATGCTGGGGAACAGAAACCTCAGGATTCCTCACTATGAAATATTACATCAGCGTTTAAAAGGAGGAGAAGATACAATACAGATAAATCTGGAGGACATGATGCGCAGTGAAATAAACCAGTCTCAAAAAGACAGATACTGGGTTTCCCTGGTGGCGCAGTGGTTGAGAGTCTGCCTGCCAATGCAGGGCACACGGGTTCAAGCCCTGGTCTGGGAAGATCCCACATGCCGCGGAGCAACTAGGCCCGTGAGCCACAATTACTGAGCCTGCGCGTCTGGAGCCTGTGCTCCGCAACAAGAGAGGCCGCGATAGTGAGAGGCCCGCGCACCGCGATGAAGAGTGGCCCCTGCTCGCCGCAACTAGAGAAAGCCCTCGCACAGAAACGAAGACCCAACACAGCCAAAAATAAATAAATTAAAAAAAAAAAAGACAGATACTGTCTGATTCCACTTATAGGAGGTCCCTAGAGGAGTCAAATTTATAGAGACAGGAAGTAGAATGATGGGTGCCAGAGGTTGGGGGAGGGGGTGGGGAGTTAAGCGTTTAATGGGGACAGAGTTTCTGTTTGGGGAATATGAAAAAGTCGTGGAGATCGGTTACACGACAATGTGAATATACTTAACGATACTGAACTGTGCACTTACAAATGGTCCAGATGATAAATTTTTTGTTATATGTGTTTTACCACAATTAAAAAATTTTTTCAATTAAGAAAATATCAAATTGGGACGAGGGGAGGAGGAAAAGCTATGCTCACGGACTTGGGAGGATCACTGAGTGGAAAAAAATGAAAGCAAAATGCAGACAGACACTAATGGCCTGATAGGTACTCATGTAAATGGAAAACCACCACAAGAGTTCTGTCTTTGGTAATAGCGGAGTTAGCTGCATCAGACCGGCCATCTCAGAGATAACAATGATAAACTCCGGACTACATACTAAAAAAATACCTGAAAGCTCTGGTGCTGCCATGTCCTATATGGTATCCATTAGCCACATGTGGCCATTTAAATTTCAATTAGTTAAAATTAAATACAATTTAAAATTCTGTTCTTCAGTTGCATCGGCAACATTTCTATACTCAATAGTCACATGTGGCTTGTGGCTACCATATTGGGCACATATTGGTGTCAATATGGAATATTTCCATCACCGCAGAAAATTCTACTGGGCAGTACTGCTCTAGAGAGTGACCAAAGATAGGTAGAAGTTGGAGGGCAGTCTATACCTGCAATAAGGGAACAAACAGCACGGGACGAGTTTCCCATTTTTCACTGTTATTTACCGGAAATAGAAACTAGATTGAAAAATGAGAAGACAGAGCCCAAAGAGAGCACAACAGTTCAACAATGGAGTAGAACATGTAGGAAAGGAAAAAGCCAAAAAAAAGTCCAAATTCTATCCAAAAATGCTGTGCAAGTCTCTTGCTAACCCTTAAACCATATGCGAGGCAGACTCCAACCAGCCCGGCTAAAGCTAAAAGAAAGTAAGTTAACACCTGCCTCTCACTACAGGGAAAACAGACTTTGGAACTTGAGTCCAGACAGTTTAATTGCCTATGAAAAAAAAAAAAAGAATCAATGTTCTTCAGAGGACCACAACAGAATCCAGAGTGTCTACAATTTATCTTTCACAATGTCCAGCATACAATCCAATCCAAAATTACTTGACATGTGAAGAAACAGGAAAACATGACCCATACTCAAGAAAGAAGGAAATTAATGGGGACTGACCTTGAGGTGACCCAGATGTTGGAATGAGCGGATAAGGACTTTGAAGCAGCTATTATAAATACGCTCAAGGATGTGAAGAAAAAGTACCTCCTAATGAATGAACAAATAAGAAACCTCAGCAGGGAAGCAGAAATTATAAAAATGCACCAAATGGGGATTCTAAAACTGAAAAATACAATACTTGAAGTAAAAAATTCACTGTGGACTCAGCCATGAAAAAGAATGAAATTTTGCCATTTGCAACAACATGGATGGACTTGGAGGGTATTATGCTTAGTGAAGTAAGTCAGACAAAGACAAATGCTGTATGATATCACCTATATGTGAAATCTAAAAAACAAAATAAGCTAGTGAATATAACACAAAAGAAACAGACTCACAGATATAGAGAACAAACTAGTGGTTACCAGTGGGAAGAGGGAAGGGGGGAGGGGCAAGACAGGGGTAGGGGATTAATAGGTACAAACTACTATATATAAAATAAATAAGCTACAAGGATATATTGTACAACACAGGGAACATAGCCAATATTTTATAACAAGAATAAATGGAGTATAACCTTTAAAAATTGTGAATCACTACGTTGTACACCTTAAACATACAATATTGTACATCAACTATACCTTAAAAAATAAATAAGTAAAATGCAATACACATGGTGCAAGGGAGAAAAAAGAAGAAAGCATTATTTATCCAGAGAAAAAGCAAAAAAAATTTTTTCCCACTGTGGGGTTGATAGCTGATTGGAGATTGTAGAAGACAGAGGTAACTAGTTTGGAGAGAGAGATAATAGAAAATACCCAACAGAAGAAGAGAGAAGAAAAAAATAAAGATTAAATAAAAATGTGCATCTGGAAGTGGACAGTGGTGGCAGCACAAGGTTGTGAACGTACTTAACGCTACTGAGTCATGCGGTTAAAAATGGTTAAAATGGTAAATGTTTAGGTTATGTGTATTTTATCACAATTTTAAAAAATTGTATAGAGTCTCAGTGACCTTGGGACAATATCAAAAGATCCAACATGCATGCAATTGGCGTGCTCTGAGGATATGGTCCATACTCAGGAGAGTTATTCTATCAGGAGGGTGAGGGAGGGCGGTGCTGGTCAGCTTGTTCTGTGATGCTCTGATTTTTACAAGAAGTATGTTTCAGGGTGACAAATTTTTTTAAAAATTGTAAAATACACATAACATCAAAATTTACCATCCTAACCTTTTTTTAAGTGTACAGTTCCATGGCATTAGGTATAGTCATTGTTGGGCAACCGTTCCCACCATCCATCTCCAGAACTCTCTTCATCTTGCAAAACTGAAACTCTGACCCCATTAAACACTAACCCTGCTTCCCCTCTCCCAGCCCCTAGCTCCCATCATCCTACTTTCTGTCTCTACAGACTTGACTCCTCTAGAGACCTCCTATGAGTGGAATCAGACAGGATTTCCCTTCTGTGTCTGGTTTATCTCACCGAGCATCATATCCTCATGGTTCATCCATGGTGTAGCAGGTGTCCGAACCTCCTTCCTTTTTAAGGCTGAATAATATTCCAGTGTGTGCATATATTAAGGGCGACTTTTTTTTTTTTTGCATTGGGTCTTCGTTGCTGCGCTCGGGCTTTCTCTAGTTGCGGCCAGCGGGGGCTACTCTTCGTTGCGGTGCACGGGCTTCTCATTGCGGTGGCTTCTCTTGTTGCGGAGCATGGGCTCTAGGCGTGCAGTCTTCAGTGGTTGTGGCACGTGGGCTCAGCGGTTGTGGCTCGCGGGCTCTCGAGTGCAGGCTCGGTAGGTGTGGTGCACGGGCTTAGTTGCTCTGCGGCACGTGAGATCTTCCCAGACCAGGGCTCGAACCCGTGTCCCCTGCATTGGCAGGCGGATTCTTAACCACTGTGCCACCAGGGAAGCCCAAGGGGGACTTTTTAAATAGAAAACCATATTTGTACAAGAAAAAAGAAAAGGTTTCCGATGAAGGGGTGGTTGATGAGAGGAAATAGGGGCTCAGAGGGGGCATTCCCTTCTGGCTGGCAAGCAGCCCCCCATTCCCGGCTCACCATTTATGAAAGTAATTCCCAGTCAAGGTCAACCCCCAAGATGCTGCTGTTACCCACCTTCCAGGGTGGAGGGAACTGTGGGCTCCAGGTTGTACTCTGATGGCATCCCACCTCTGCCCAAACTGGTCTAACACCTGCCCTACTTCTCCCACCAGCTGGCTGCTGGGCCCCTCTGCTGCCCCCAGATGACAGCATTCATGGAGGCGGTTTCAGGTAGAATGAAGTAGGAGCAAAAGCCAAACTGCTTCCTGGGACAGCAGGCCTTGTTCACACCCACAGCAGCGACTGCTCAACACACCGGTGTTGGTACCACCCCAGGTGTCGCCAAAGCCGCTAGCTCCAGGAAGGCCCCGTACCAACTGCCCCAAGCGCCCACCTCCCTGCACTCCAAGGGAGATGCAGTTACTGTTCCCATGGCACGGATGAACTGACTTATCATCCCAGGGTCACACAGCTGGTAAATGGCCCGGCTGCATGTGAACTTAGCTCAATACCACCCAGCGTTCTAGATGGACACGGGCTCACAGAACCTCAGCCCAGCAGCGGCAGCCTACGCATTCCTGGCAAACAGGACCTGCTGCCTTTATGCCTGTGCTTCTCCCCATCTCCGCTTCACTGCTTTGGACTTTGCCTGGGTCACCGGTGACCGCCCCCTGGCCCAGGCCAATCCCAGTGGTCATTTCCCTGTCCATGGATTCCTGACCTCCTAGTAGTATATCTGCCCCCTTGTCTGTCTCTCCTAACAACCGTGGCATCCTGCCTAACCTAATTCAAGCTGTTTTTCTTCTCCTCTGGCCCTAAATGATGCCAGTCCTGCACCCTCTCATACCAGCTTTTCTCCCTGGGAAATCTCACCCACCCGGAAGCCACAGTCGGTGTGCCTGTGCCTTGGTTTTCCAGATTCCTGCAGTTGCCAGGTTTCTCCCCCGATGCCAAACCGGCTAACCCAACACCGCCTGGCTGTGCTTCGTCCAGATATATCACACTCAGGTTATCCTTCACGCTGAGCATGCTTCTTGGCTAAGATCCCACCATGCACCCAGTCTTTGGGGACAGGAATCTGGGAGTCATCCCAATCCCTCCTCACCACCCCCCATCACCCCGGACACTCCGCTACTCACCAGGTCCCACAATTGCATCCATCTCCCCCATAACAATCAAGCGAGTCCCTTCCCTGCTCAATTCCCACTGACGAGGCCCCGTCTCTCATCTCAATCATTGTGGCCACCTCTGCCCTGGTCTCTCTGCCTCCGGGTTTTGCCCAGGGTGTCTCCCTCCATCCACATCTCCTTCCCCGAAAGAGAAAGCCAGCGTTGGAGAGGGCGTGGAGAAAAGGGAACCCTCCTACACTGTTGGTGGGAATGTGAATTGGTGCAGCCAATATGGAGAACAGGTAGGGAGGTTCCTCAAAAAACTAAAAATAGAGTTGCCATATGATCCAGCAATCCCACTCCTGGGCATATATCTGGACAAAACTATAATTCAAAAAGATACATGCACCCCTATGTTCATAGCAGCTCTATTTACAATAGCCAAGACATGGAAGCAACCTAAGTGTCCATCGACAGATGAATGGATAAAGAAGATGCCGTACATATATACAATGGAATATTATTCAGCCATAAAAAAGAATGAAACATTGCCATTTGCAGCAACATGGATGGCCCTTAGATTACCACACTAAGTGAAGTAAGTCAGAAAAATATTATATGATATCACTTATGTGTGGAATCTGAAAACAATGATACAGATGAACTTATTTACAAAACAGAAACAGACACACACATAGAAAACAAATTTAGTTACCAAAGGGGGAAGGGGTGGGGGGAGGTATAAATTAGGAGTTTGAACTTAGCAGATACAAACTACTATATATAGATAAACAACAAAGACCTACTGTATAGCACAGGGAACTATATTCAATATCTTGCAATAAACTATAATGGAAAAGACAAAAAAAAAAGAGAAAGAGAAAGCCAGCTTCTCAGCATCATGTGCAGACAGTAGCCATAAAACAAACAAGGAAAATAAGATGACATTTGGTCCTGGCTGGTACTGAACTCCGGAGAGCCTGCCAGCCCAGGTCTGAGCCCTCCTTGTTCAAGGGAAAGTTGGCAAGTGCCTGTCGCCTGAGCCTTAAAGACACAGAGGCAGCAATGGGAGCCTTGGGCCTCGATGTCCCCAAAAGGGGGTGATTCTCCAGTGAACAACCCCGGCACGTGGGCTGTCCTGGGGATTTCAGATTAGCAAAGTTCTGCCCCAAGAGGTCACCAGTGGCTGGCGTCTGGGAGGTGATGGGGGCTGGGAAGCACGGCTGGGTAAGGGTGTCTTCAGGGGGTCGGGGTAGAGCATGTTGGGGTGGGCAGCCTGATCTGGGAACTACCAGCTTGGGCAGGAATTTGGGGACACACAGCCCAGGGCTGGGACAGGACCAGAAGATCTTCTTTTTCTTGATGGGGGACTCGGAGAAGGCATCGTTTGAGAAGGAAGAGGGGTGAGGATGGATGGGGAGAGGGCGTGGCCTCAAGAGCCGGGAGCCCCAGTACCCCCTGACTTGACATGCAGCTGAACACGGGCCTGCAGACCTGTCAGGGTCCCAGAGGACAGAGGCTAACCGTGAACTTCAGAGTAAGCCAGCCTGGGAGGATCTGCTCCTGGCGGGTGGCCTCAGGCTAGCAGCGCCTTCACTGAAGGAGTTATCGCCCCAGTGCCTGCCTGCCCACCTAGGTAGGGCGGGGAGCCAAGCAGGGCACGTGTGAGATGGCTCATCAGGGGTGGCGCAGGGAAGGGTCCCCAGGGGGAGTCTGTCCGTGGGCCCTTTAAGAACCAGGGGTGTTTGCGTAACTGGAGACTAAGCACTTCCTCTTCCCCATCCATCCCTCTCTCAGCAACCCCACAGAGGCTCACTCTACAAGCCTGTCCCTCCCCCCACCCTGGAGAGGGGGCCCGCATCGGGGGCAGCCCTCCCTCTGCGCCTGGCACTCATCACCAAGGTCTTTGTGATCTGGCCCTGCCCACGCCCCCTCTACCCTGCTGACCTCCTGCAGCCACCAGACTCCCCGGTTCTCAGCCTAGTGTCCATGACCTGATTCCCAGGGTCTGTTCATATCTCAGAAACATCGCTGTAATGCAGTACCCAGATGCCTAATTTTTTTTTTTTTTTTTTTTGGCCATGCTGCTCGGCTTGCAGGATCGAAGTTCCCCGACCAGGGATCGAACCCAGGCCCTCGGGAGTGAAAGTGTGGAGTCCCAACCACTGGACCGGCAGGGAACTCCCAATGCAATAGCTTTTGTCTAGGCTGTTTCCTCCGCCTGGATCACTATTCATCTTCCCCTAACCTTTCAAGTAAGCAGCTTGCCTGTCACTGCTTCCAGGAAGGCTTCCAGGACTGCCACGCTGGGTTGGAAAGCCTGTGGTCCCTCTGTTTGGCCCAGGTTATTCTGCATTGTAACTGCCCAGGGATGTGTCTGTCTACCCAGTGGAGAGAGGGATCTGGAGGGGAGGCAGTCAACAAATTCCACTTCCTGTGGGTGTCTACCACCAGCTCCAACTCAGGCCTCAAGCTCAAATATTACCTCCTCAGAGGAGCCAAGTTAAATCGGCGTGGGTAAGGCAATGGAGAATGTCTAGGCAAAATACAAACAAATGCTGGTAACATTTACAAAGGGGAGTGATTAGAGAATATTTCAGTAATCAGAGAGAGACAGCTAGCCTCTGTTTCTCTGGAAAGAACTACTCTGAATGAAAGCCATGGCTGCAGTGATGGTTTCTAAATATTCTGTGACCAATCTCTAGGTAATATATGAGCAAGGCTTGTATGCAAATGCCTCATGTCCTTTTTATTTTTTTAATAAATTTATTTAATTTATTCATTTTTGGCTGCGTTGGGTCTTCGTTGCTGCACGCAGGCTTTCTCTAGTTACAGCGAGCAGGGGCTGCTCTTTGGTGTGGTACGCGGGCTTCTCATTGCAGTGGCTTCTCTTGTTGCGGAGCACGGGCTCTAGGCGCGTGGGCTTCAGTAGTTGTGGCACGCAGGCTCTGTAGTTGTGGGTCGTGGGCTCTAGAGTACAGGCTCAGTAGCTGTGGTGCACGGGCTTAGTTGCTCCGCGGCATGTGGGATCTTCCCGGACCAGGGCTCGAACCCATGTCCCCTGCACTGGCCACCACTGTGCCACCAGGGAAGCCGTCTCGTGTCCTTTTTAGACTTCCCAAGGTCCAAAGGCATGACTTTTCAGCGAATTCCAAAATTTCATTTGGTTCATCTCAGAGTCCTGGCTGAATACTGTCATAGGTTGAAACAGGCAAGCACCTGCAGCCTATTTGGCTAGCAGAAGTCACCACAAGCATGTGCCTAATTTTATCAACTCAAGCACCGAGACTTTCATGCTGTACCCCTGGAAAAGATCCTGAAAATCCTTAACCCTCAGAGTCAACTTCACCGAAGGACCCACAACTTAGGTTTGCTCCCTGGGCTCTTTATACAGGCTCTGAGGTCAAATAAATGCATCCTATTCCATAAACTGCAACATGTGTGTGGAGTCATGTGAATTTGGTTGTGTAAAAAAGGCGACCGTTTCAGAATTCAGAGTCACTACTTTGCCAGTGAGAAGAACTACGTTAGAGGAAGCAGACACCTGAGGACAGCTTGACACCTCCTCCAAGAACTGCCTTAAAATCTGAGGCCCAGGGACTTGCCTGGTGGCGCAGTGGTTAAGAATCTGCCTGCCAACGCAGTGGACATGGGTTCGAGCCCTGGTCCGGGAAGATCCCACATGCCACGGAGAAACTAAGCCCGCGAGCCACAACTACTGAGCCCATGTGCCACAGCTACTGAAGCCCGCGCGCTTAGAGCCCGTGCTCCACAACAAGAGAAGCCACCGCAAGGAGAAGCCCACGCACGGCAACGAAGAGTAGCCCCCACTCGCTGCAACTAGAGAAAGCCTGCGCGCAGCAACAAAGACCCAAGCAGCCAAAAATAAATAAATTTATTAAAAAAAAAAAAAACAGGGCTTCCCTGGTGGCGCGGTGGTTGGGAGTCTGCCTGCCAGTGCAGGGGACGCGGGTTCGGGCCCTGGTCTGGGAGGATCCCACATGCCGCGGAGCGGCTTGGGCCCGTGAACCGCAACTGCTGAGCCTGCGCGTCTGGAGCCTGTGCTCCGCAACGAGAGGCCCTGACGGTGAGGGGCCTGCGCGCCGCGATGAAGAGTAGCCCCCACTTGCCACAACTGGAGAAAGCCCTCGCACAGAAACGAAGACCCAACACAGCCATAAATGAATAAATAAATAAATTAAAAAAAAAAAAAAAACAGATGAGGGAGGAGGCCGTGGGGATAGAGCATTCTAAGAAGCGGGAACAGCCTATGCAAAGGCCCTGAGGCAGGACCAAGCCTGGTTGATTCAAGGCATAGAAGACGAGGCCCCTGGGGCTGGAACAGAGTGGGGAGTGAAGAGAGGCGAGGGCAGGGAGGTGACAACCTTATATTTAGATCTGCCCTAGCCAACAGCTCAGATGGAGAAATGACACCCAGAGGCTGACATTTCCAGAGCTTGTCCTGCTTGCTCTCCCCTCCTGTCACTGCCCTTGTCCCCTGCCATCTCCCGATAGGTTAGCCTTGATCCAGCTGTGGCCCCATCACTCCTGCCAGGATCACGGTCAAAGCCGAGCCAAGAGGACTTCCCTGGCGGTCCAGTGGTTAAGACTCCGTGCTCCCAAAGCAGGGGGCACGGGTTCGATCCCTGGTTGGGGAACTAAGATCCCGCATGCCATGGGCAGCGCAGCCTTAAAAAAAAAAAAAATGCTGAGCCAGGGCCAAAGGGAGGTGCCCTTAGGTGCACCCATCCCCAGTTTGGAGGGGGTCGGGGAACGGTCCTGGCCACAGTGTCTGGGCTCAACAGAGCCACTGATCTAGGTGCCGGCACCCAAGTGTCCGAATCCCCTCTGTGAAGCCTTTGAAACTGGAGGGGTTTGGTGCATACCTGGATGAGTCGGGGTGGGGTGGGTGGGAAGGGTGAGCAGGCCCAGGTGACCAGGTCCTTGTCCACGGGGGTGGGGGGTGGGATGGGGAGGGATGCTGAGTCTTTTCTCCTACACCTGGAAAGGGAGTGACAGCAGGCTGGTGGAGGGGCCATCCTCAAAACACACCTGCTCTGGTTTTTGCTGCTCATCTTCAAGGCCCAGCCAGGCCCCTGCCTACCATCTCCTGTCACCTGCCTGAGAACATCCTGCCCCAACACCCAGCTCTGGGCTCTGCTCCTCCTCCTCCCTGGCCCCCTTCTCTGTCTCCATCAGCGCCCTCTCCCTGGCTACTTCCTTCCATTCCCTCCAGCCCCTCCAGGGAGCCTCCCAGGTCAGCTGAGCCCCCCACCACGTGCAGGAGGAAGGGGAGAAGCTTTGCCCACCAGGAAAGGGCTGGCCTTCTCTTCCTTCCTCCTGCCAGCCTCTTCTGCCTTCAGGGTGCACTGACCACTCCACACAGGGGACAACACACCAAAGCAACACCCCTGCAAACCATGCAGCAGTGGGGCCCAACAACCTTGCATCCCTCAAGCAAGGGCCCAACCAGGGTCTGCAGTTGTTGGACTGAGGGGCCCTGAGGACCCTCAGTCTCTTCCCCTGCCCCTCTCCCCACTCTCCCCACTGGCTCACTCTGCTCCAGACACAGCGGCCTCTCGGCTATACCTCCAACATGCTAGGCCGGGCCGTGCCTCAGGACCTTTGCACATGCTAGTCCCTCCGCCTGAAATGCTCTTCCTCCAGATGTCCACCTGGCTGGCTCCTTCTCATCCTTCAGGTTTCTTCCCTCTCCCGGCTGCCCCCCTCCCAGAACGTCGGCTCCATCCATGAGGTGGGGGGGGGGGACGGGCAGCAGGGAAGCTTCATTTTGTTCACTGCTAGTCCCCAGTGCCTCCCAGCACAGGTGCTTCACAAGTACGTGCTGAATGAATCAATGACAGGGTGGGAGGGAGCTGGGGCCAAGCACAGGGTAGGGGGGGGATCCTCAGGGGGTCGCTGGCAGGGGCCTGACCCCTCGATACAGTCATGGGGCCCTGAAGCAAAATATGGTTTGGGGAGCCTAGGAGGAACTGGGGAGAGAGGTGAGATCCTGCTGGTTCGGTGTGGAGAACTGGTGTGACAGGATCATATTAATTAACAAAGGTACAAAGGTCAGATTGAAGAAGGAGAAAGGTCTCCTCTATGTCAATCTGGTCAGAGCCAGGCTGGGTCTGAGGGGCCGATTCAAGGATAGCAAAAAGAAGCCCAGCCTAATGGCTTGGGCATTGGGGAAGGAATGGCAACCAAATAAGGGAGTAAGACCCCTGCCATGGGAGAAATTATTCAAGCAGGGGATTCAGAGACATGGCTGAGACTGACCTCATCTTCCACTTTGAAGCCCTTGCTCCCTTGGCTTCTGGTTTGCCACCCACTCCTGGTTTCTTTCCTTCCACCCTCTCTCCAATCCATCCCACCAGGGTGGGGATGTCTCCCAAGCTCTAGGCCCACCCCCCGCACCTGGTCTCCACCTGGGTGTCTAGTGGCAACACAATTTCCAGGTGCTGGGAAATAGACTGCTGACTTGCGCCTGAACCTGCTGCCCCATCAGTGGCTACTCCATCCCCACCCCATCCTCAACTTCAAGTCTATCCAGGATCCACCCACTTCTCTCATCCACACCTCCACCTGGTCCAGCCTCATCAGGGTCTGGACCAGGGCAGTCACTCCCATGCTGATTTCCTGGCTCCTGCCTGCAGCTCCTCCCATGTATGCTGTGGTGCTTCCCCTCCACATCTTTGTTCACTGGTCTCTCTGCCCATGAACTCTTAGAAATCCTTAGTAACCTGGCAGATGGTCACCTCCTACAAGAAGGCTTCCCCCACCCTTCCAGAGGCTGAATCAGGTCACTTCTCTGGGCTCCCCCAGCTTCCACCCGGGCATCCCCTCTGCTTTCCCAGGTGCTTATTACCAGCCGGACACCTCTCAGGTGATGACTGTTATTATTCCCATGTTATAGGTAAAGAAATTGAACCAGGAGGTGAAGTCACTAGCCTGAGAGCACTACATTCAAACTGGTAGGACAAGGTCAGAGGCAGCTTCCAGACAACCGGAAAGGGGAAAGCCTGTGGTACCCAGATAAGAGAGGAGCGTGCCCCCTGGTGCCTGCTTTCCTGTGGGCATCCCAGGGGTGGTGGGAGGAGTGAGCCCTAGCCAGCTCCCCACGGCCAACTACACTCATCCCAGCGGCTCCTGTGCCCAGTGACCACTTCACGCCAGGCGCTGGGCCAACTGAACACTTTACACGCCTAACTCACTCAGTCTGCAGACTGTGGGTTCTGGAGGTGGACGCGCTTATGCCTTCCTCCCATTTCTCAGAGCAGGAAATGGAGGCTCACCGGGCCCAGAACTCCCACCAGTGCAGCAGCCCTCCTCCATCCCCCGAGGCGTAAGGCTGCCCCTGGGATTGGCCAAGCCCTTTCCTATTTCATAGCCGAGACTTCCATTGATCAGAACAACACTCCCAGATACAGGTACTATTGACCCATTTTATAGATGGGCAAACTGAAGTCCAGAAAACTTTCTCTGGGGCCCCAAGGCCAATTCAATGACCAAGGCTCCCAGCTGGGAGTAGGTGAGCTGGGAGGGCAGGCAAGGAAGGTCCCAACTGCCTCCTCCCTGCAGCCTGGCTGGGCCTGCAGGGACCCAGCTGCACTGAGTGAGGCTCTGGGCACTCCCACCACTGCCAAGTTTATTCACAGCAGCTCCTTCTGGAAGGGGGCTGAGTTGAGGCTAGGGACTCGGGGTGGGGGGGGGGGCGCTTCAAAGACAACCCTACCCTCCAGAATTTCTATTTCAGGTGGCCCCATACAACAGATCCAGGTTGCCCCCTTGCACTCAGTCACGTTGGACTTGGCCTGGGTTCAGAGTCAGGTCCTCAGGCACCTTCCCCCTCAGGTGGTATCTCACAGGTTTTGGAAATCGGACTCAGTCACAACAGCTCCACACCCTCAGATCTGTTTCTCCCTCAGTTTTCCTATCCTTCCACACTCCCAGCTGCCGGTGCCAGAAATCTCTTCCATGCACTTTCCTTCCTGCCCCACTTCTGAGCAGGCAGGGAATGCAGGCAATGTTCTTCTGACAAAAAGAACCCAAATTCACCCACTTTCCATCCCCCGCTTCCTGTCGGGTCCAAACCAGCAGCCTCCTCCAGGGTCTCCTCCGGTCTCTTTTGGCCACAGCAGCTGCTGGGTCTTCTTAAGACACAAGTGGACCCGGTCACTCACTTTGTTCTAAGCCCCTGTGGTCCCCACAGACTTGAAAACGGAATCCACATCCTCCTCGTTATCTTCGTGGCCCAGGGGCCAACCTCGTCTCACCTCGGATCCCCGGCTGACCACTGCACTTCAGCCATGCTGGCCTCTTTTCCGCTCGGCAAACACACCACCAGTCTGGGCCCTGCCTCAGAATCTTTTGCTGTTTTCTGGGCCTAAAAACCCCTCGCTGGCTGATCCCCTCAGGCCCGGATGACACCTTCTCCGAGAATGCCTCCCTGACCCTAACCCATCTCCCAGATGTGTTGTCTTCCCCGCACTTAGCATGGCTGGAATGATCTGTGTCTGTTTCCGCGGGTCCCAGCCGTCTACGCGGCCGGGCTGCGGGCTCCGAGGCCAGGGTCCCGGCTGCATCCCCAGACCTGGCACGTCGGTGGCACCCCGTAGGTATGGATTCTCTGGTGACGGGCCGACACCCCCCGTCGCGCTCCTCGCGTTCACACATCCGGATTCCCCCGCGTCACCGTGCTAGGCTCGTCCCCACTCCGGCCCGCCCGTTACGCAGCCGCGTCCTCGGGCGCTCGCGGCGCCCGGGCCCTCGGGGGAGCTGGGCTCTATCGGGAAGGCGGCCCGGGCCTGGGACCAGATGGGAAGCCCCGAGAGGCCGTCCCGTGCGAGTTGATGGGGCACTGCATGCGTCTGGGGGCCGCCGCGGGCGCCATGGCCTTGGAGGCGGGGCCGGAGCTCTCCGCGAGAGTGGCGTTCCGGTCCGCGTTCGGGGCGCGGGGGGTTCGCTTACCTGGGGTCTCAGGCGGCCGGGCGCACCGGGGGCCGGCGGCGGGGCAGGGGACACCGCGCCTGGCGCAGATGCAGAGGAGAAGGAGACGCGTTTTGCCCGCACGACGCAGGCGGACTCTGCTCCGGGCACCGCCTCGGCCGGGGGCGGGGAAGCAGGCTTTAGGGGAGCGCGGGGCGGGATCGGGGGCGGGGCCTAGAGGGCGGGGCCGGGGCGGGGACCGGTTGAGCCCTGCGGGGCGCGGGGTCTTCCGGAGCTCGGCCCCTTCCGTGCGACTAGGCCGCTTCCTGGACCCCCTCCCTGCGCCACAGGGCCCCGCCTCCAGCCCCGCCCCACCCCGAGGCGTGCCTTGGAGGAATCCAGCCGCAGGTTTCTTGCTTGTGCTTTATCTCTTGCCTTTGAACCTAGCACCATCCGCTGAGCGCTCAGTCTGCCCAGGTTTCTCTTCCGTTCGCTGCAGGTCCTCCCCAGCCCCCTCCCGGGTCCCCTCTTCTGGCGCGGCTCTGATCCATCCGCGCATCTGCCAACACACCACGGACGCCCTGATCCGCCTGAGCGCACCGCTGGGCGTTGTGGCGGAGGCCCGGACTCCGCCCCAGGCCTCAGAGGCCACCCCCGGTGCCCCAAGTCTGGGGACCTGTCTCAGCTTTCAGGTCAAGCTGGTCCAATTCGTGGTTCATGGGTCCAACCGCAGAGTTGGGAACCCAAGGCACCACCCTGGGAGCTGGGAAGCGTGGAGGGCAGCTGGGCAAAGGCTGCGGTTCGGTGGGGGTCAGGGGTCAGGCTGGAGAGCTGGGAAGATAAGGCTGGGAGATAGGCCGGAGTGGGTGCTGGCGAAGCCCCAGGCTCCCTCTGGTCGGGTGGAACAGAAGGTGATTCCAGCGCACAGGGGCGGGGAGTCTGGGCGAGGCCTGAATGCAGGACAATGCCGCATCAGGCAGAGGTGGTCTGTGAGCACCTGAGCGGCACCTAAGGGACTGGTGGCCCAGCTGTCGCCAGTTGAAGGGAAGGGGGTTCCAGAGCCGCTGGCCAACCGCACGTCGTCTGGGCAGTGGCTTCAACTTTGGACAATGTCTCTCCCTGAAGCAAGGTGGGGGAAGCCCGGGCTGTTTTTGGCTAGGCAAGTTGCTTCACATCTCTGAGATTTGATTTCCACACGTAGAAAGGGGGAGGGCAGCAGAGACCTCTGCTGCAAGTGTGGATGAAGCTGTCCGTCTTGATCCGGTTTCCCACTGTTTGCACTTGCTGTTCCCTCTGCTGGGCTATTCTTTCTCTTTTCAAATGTGTGCGTCCTTCTCCCTCAGCTCTCAGTCTGGCCCTCAGAACCCCTCTGTCCTCATTCACCCTTTTATTTTCTTCCCAGCCCTCCAAGAGCTCCTTTGCACATAGGGGAAAGGCAAATGATAAAGCCTCTTTTCTCAGCGTTGTGACTAGGACTGTGGTATACGGCGCCTTGCACCTGGGGGTGCTCAGAACATGGCAGCCATTTGGATTAATAGTGACACCAGAGACATGGTGGAATGGGGTGGTCCAGACCCCAGAGGAGAAGCAGGAGATTCCTGGAGATGTGGAGGGGAGGCCCTCAGTAGAGGATTTGGGTGGGCCAGGGTCAGGGAGAGATTTCAGGTGGGAGGTACTGCATGGGCAAAGGTGGGGAGGCTGGAGGAAGGGCTCAGCCTGGCAGGAAGAGATGCAGGCTGAACCTTCTGCAGATGGGCTGCTTCTTGGCTACTCCAGGCCCTTCTGTCCCCACCCCCCAGCCCACTCCATCTGTGAGCATGGAGTGTTCAGGGCAGGCTTCCAGGAGGAGGTGATATCTGTAACCTGAGAGATGAGTGGGTGGGAGATTTAGTTGAGTTAGGGTGCAACAGTGAGTGAGGAGAGGACAGTGGGGCAGGACCAGTCACTAAAGGCCCTCCAGGGTTCTCTGGGGAGAGGCACAGTCAGATTTAAAATGAGACGGCAGTAGGAGTGGCTGGGTTCTGGTCTGGGAGTTGCAGACAGGAGTGAAGGGAGGAACTCTGGAGGGATTTAGTGGTAAAATCGCCAGGGTTTGTGGGAATCAGAGGAACCAGGGCCTGGTTGGTGGGAGTGGGGAGATGGAGTCATTTCTAAGCTGATGAGTCCAATGTAGGGTGTCTGGGTGGTGGGAAGCGGGACCCTAGGGAGGCAGAGGGAGTTCCTTGCCTTCTCCTCCCCTCCACACCTTCATACCCTCTGTGCTTGAGTGCAGGACAGGAAAGTAGGACTGGGGAGGCTGATAAGCCCTGATCCAGGTAATAAGCTGAGGGCTTCTTTGTCCCTTCTGCACCCCCTAGTCAGATGGCTGGTCCCAAGCACGTTGGCCTTTTCCAGACCCCGGGGCCATCATGGCCAGGCCTGGAGGCTGGACCCTGGACCTTGGACGATGGGCCCTGTGCTAGGTGGAATAATGATGCCCACACATCCTAACCCCTGGAACCTGTGAATATGTGACCTTACAAGGCAAAAGGCACTTTGCATGTGTGATTAAGTTAAGGATCTGGAGATGGGGGGATTATCCAATGTCATCACAAGGGTCTTTATAAGAGAGAGGGAGGAGAGTCAGAGAGAGAGAGATTGGAAGATGCTATACTGTTGTTGTTGTTTTTTTTTAAGGAATTCCTTTATTTTTATTATTTATTTATTTATATTTTTGGCTGTGTTGGGTCTTCGTTTCTGTGCGAGGGCTTTCTCTAGTTGCGGCAAGCGGGGGCCACTCTTCATCCAGGTGCGCGGGCCTCTCACTATCGCGGCCTCTCTTGTTGCGGAGCACAGGCTCCAGACGCGCAGGCTCAGTAGTTGTGGCTCACGGGCCCAGTTGCTCCGCGGCATGTGGGATCTTCCCAGACCAGGGCTCGAACCCGTGTCCCCTTCATTGGCAGGCAGATTCTCAACCACTGCGCCACCAGGGAAGCCCTATACTGTTGATTTTGAACATGGATGATGGGACCACGAGCCAAGGGATGCAGGCAGCCTCCAGAAACTGGAAAAGGCCAGGAAACAGATTCTCGCCAAGAGCTTCCAGAAGGAATCCAGCCCTGCTGACACCTTGATTTTAGCGCAGTGAGACCCATTTTTGTTCCGACCTCCAGAACTATCAGGTAAAATGTGTATTGTTTTAAGCCGCCATGTTGTGATGATTTGTTACTGTAGCAATAGGAGACTCAGACAGAGCCCCAACCTCCCACCTAGAGACCTGCTTGCACCGTCAGACCCCCTCCTATCTTGACGCAGTTTCCAAATCAGCATCCTGAGGACCCATGCAGGTCAGACCCACAACCCCTGCTATGTGTCCCCATCACCCACTCCTTGGGACCCTTTGCCCCCTCTAGTGGTCTCAGGGGCAGCTGTTCCCCTGTTCTGGTGGGGCATGGACTGAAGTCCCAGATGTCTCTCTGTCTGTCACTGCCTCTCCGTGCCCTGGAGTGTCCACCTTAGTGACTCTCACTCCAGCCCCTCACACTGGGCAGGTGTCTGCTGTCCCAGGCCCATGGCTGACTGTCATCCCAGGCCTGTGGCTGGCTGGCCTCCCTGGCCCAGCCTTTGCCCATCAGGGTTCCTGCCCTCAATGAGGGGGCTTCTCTCCCTGAGGACAGAGGCCCTCAATTCAGGCAGCTCTGAGCCCACATTTGTGCTGTGTGACCTCGGGTATATGACACAGCCTCTCTGAGCCCCGTGGCATCCTGTTCTATGGAATGGAAGATAACCAGGTCAACTGGGGTAGGGGGATCCTACGGGGACCACTCTCCCCATATCGCCCCCCCAATTCCAAATGGCTTGAGTCAGGGCTGGGGGAGGGGATGGGATGGGGGAGGATGGGGGACAGGAGAGGCCTTTGCACTGGCTGTTCCCTTTGCTGAAATACTCTTCCTGCTTGTCCATGTGGCCCCCTTGGTTCTTAATCAAACCCACCCTGTGCCACCTAGAACAGGGCCCGGCATACAGTGGTCCTTCATAAATGTTCATTAAAGGCAGAGAGGATGGAGGGAGGCAAGGCAAGAAGTGGACTTTGCCTGAGAAAGGCTTAGAAAGAGCGCTTGCTGGGTGTGCCTGTGCCTGTCTGGATGTGTCTGTGTGTCTCTATGTCCATCTAAATCTCTGTGTGTTTCTCTGTGTTTCCTTGTGTATCTGGGAGTGTATGTGTATGTCTGTCTCTGTGCGTCTCTGTGTATTTGTCTGGGTGTGTCTCTAGGTGTGTGTGTGTCCATCTGTGTGTCAGTCCATCTTTGGGGGTGTCTGTGTGTCCATTGTCTGTCTAGGTTTCCGAGGGTGCCTGTGTACATGCATCTGAGCGAGGACAGACCGCAGCCTTAGCTTCCCCTGCCCAGCAGGTGCTGGATCTCACCCTCTTCCCCCGCCCCGTCCAGCTCCTCTCTAATCCTGCTGCTTCCCCTCTACCCCCACCGCAGTGCCCTCCTGGCTCCACGCCTGTGTCCTCACCTGCCCAGAGTAGGTGCTCAGAGCACCCAGCTTACCTCCGCCACCGGTCGGGCCCTCTCAGCTCCCGGAGCCCCGGGCTAAGCGGTTTGAGTTCCACGGCCAGCTTGATGCCAGGCGCTGTGCTGAGAGGTTTACAGAAATGAACCTATGCAGCCCTGTCTGTGAAACGAGTGCAGTGACAATTCCCATTTCACAGATGAGAACTCAAGCCCAGAGGGGTGCAGGAAGCTGCCCAAGGCCACACAGCCGCGGGGAGGAGTTGTCTTGGAAGCCAGCTCCTTCAGATCTCTTATTCTCTCTCAGCTTTCTTTCCCTTTGCTGGGTGGGTGAGGGCACAGAGGACCCTCATCTTCCTTCACTCAGACTCTCCACTCACCCATTCCTCCAGGGCTGGTTCTCTCCTTCCCCCTTCATCTCTGTCCCCGGGGAGGTCGGGGCTGGCCTGGCCCGCTGTCGGTGAGACAAGGGAAAGGACCCCCGTACCTACTGTGTGTGCACCACTCACCACTCACCCTTACCTTCCCGCTCACAGGAAGCCCTGGTTACTGACTCCTGCCTGGTCCTCCAACACCCTGAGAGCATCTGAGAAGCTTGCCATTTCCCCTCATCCTCACCTGCATGCCCGCAAGGTCTGTGCAATTCAGCAAATAAAACCCCCTGAGCCCTGAGGTACTGGGACCAACCACCTGGTGCCTGGACTCAAATCAGGATGGTCCCGAGCAAAACGTGATGGTTGATCATCTTCCTGCGAGGGGAGATGATTTGCCCGCGGTGACATAGCCAGGACGGGAGCCCTTATGCGGATACCCACCGATCGAAGACACCATCCCCTCTCTCGGATTTGATTAGGAGGAACTTGGGAGTCCTATTTTATTTCATTTCATTTATTTTTTGGCTGCGCCGCTCGGCTTGCGGGATCCCAAGCAGGGATCGAACTCGGGCCCTCGGCAGTGAGAGCATGGAGCCCTAACCACTGGACCGCCAGGGGATTCCCAGGAGTACTATTTTAAAAGCGTTTTTCAAATAGGAGATGACAATCTCTGATTAAAACGTTTTCCCTTTGGAACTGTAAATATCTACCATTCAAAAGCTGCCCAAGGCTTTCCTATGACAGTCACATTTCTCCCACCATGTCTGTCTCCCAGGCCCCCAGCGGCTCAATTCATGGGTTCAGCTTCCTGAAAGAGTCTCTGTGTAGAGATGAACATCTTCTTTTCTTTTCTTTCTTTATTTTGAAAGAATAACTTGCACGTTATTCATTCTTTTGCATCTTGATATTTTAAAATGGAGGTTAAAATAGACGTAACATAAAATTTACCATTTTAACCACTTTGAGTGTCCAGTTCAGTGGCATTAAGTGTATTTACTTTGTTGTACAAGCATCCCCACCATCCATCTCCAGAACTTTCTCATCTTCCCAAACTGAAACTCTGTCCCCATTAAACACTCTCCCCCTTCCCCTCCCCCAGCCCCTGGCCCCCACCATCTACTTTCTGTCTCTGTGGATCTGACTCCTCTAGGGACCTCCTAGAAGTGGAATCAGACAGTATTTGTCCTTTGGTGTCTGGCTTACTTCACTGAGCATGATGTTGTCAAGGTTCATCCGGGCTGTTCCATTGCATGGATGGACCACATTTTGTTTATCCATTCATCTGTTGATGGACACTGGGGTTGCTTCCACCTTTTGGCTGTTGTCAAGTGTGCTGCTATGAACATGGGTGTACAACTATCTGACTGAGTTCCTGCTTTCAAATCCTTTGGGTATAGACCCAGAAGAGGAATTGCTGGCTCACATGGTAATTCTATGTGAACTTTTTGAGGCACCTGAATCTTGTTTTTAAATTTAATACTTTTAGGAGTTCTTTGATATCAATACATAAAGAAGTCTCTTTTTTGTTGTTGTTGTTTTTGTTTTTTGGAAAGGGGGAGTGAGTGTTTTGTTTTTATTATTATTATGGAACAGCTTTAGAGATATAATTCACATGCTATCCAGTTCCTCAATTTACGCTCTTCAAGTCGAGAGTTTTTCCTGTAGCCACAGAGTTGGGCAGCTATCACCACCATGTTTTTTTTAAGGGAGCAAGTCCCCTATCCATGGACAAGAAGTTTGCTTCTAATCGAAGTAACGGTGTAATGAGTAACCTGGCGCAGAGGTGATGATGAGTCAGGGTGAGTAGATCATCATAAGTTCCTAGAAGTAGAATTGCTAGTCAGGGCATGTGGGAGGGTAGAATTTTGACAGCTGTTGCAGCAAGGCTCCCACCCTCCACAATGGCAGCACTATCGGACTTTGCTAATCTGAGAGGTTAAAAATCTTGTAGTTCTAATTTGCATTTTTATTATTTGGGGTGAGGCTGAGCATCTTCTCAGTCTTTTTTTTTTTTATAACATTTATTTATTTATTTTAATTTTTATTTTATTTTATTTTTTTTTAATTTTGGCTGCATTGGGTCTTCGTTGCTGCACGCGGGCTACTCTTCCTTGCGGTGCGCGGGCTTCTCATTGCGGTGGCTCCTCTTGTTGCGGAGCACGGGCTCTAGGCACGCGGGCTTCAGTAGTTGTGGCTCGCGGGCTCTAGAGCGCAGACTCAGTAGTTGTGGCACACGGGCTTAGTTGCTCCGTGGCGTGTGGGATCTTCCCGGACTAGGGCTCGAACCCATGTGCCCTGCATCGGCAGGCGGATTCTTAACCACTGCGCCACCAGGGAAGTCCATCAGTCTTTAAAAGGTGGATCTCTATATTCTTTTCCTGGAAAAAAATTTTTTCTTTAGTTTTGTTATGTTTTAGTTAGAGAGGCTTTAAAACTCATGATAAAATACACCTAGAAACTCTTTTTAATATTAAGGAAATTACTTATTCTCTGATATGAGCTGTAATATCCACACTCACCCCAGTTGCATTTTTTAAAATTTACTTTATTGAAATATAGTTGATTTACAATGTTGTATTAATTTCTGCTTTACAGCAAAGCGATTCAGTTATACATATATATACATTCTTTTTTATATTCTTTTCCATTATGGTGTATCACAGGATATTGAATATAGTTCCCTGTGCTATACAGTAGGACCTTGTTGTTTATCCATTCTCTATGTATTAGTTTGCATCTGCTAATCCCAAACTCCCAATCCATCCCTCCCCACTGCCTTGGAAATCACAAGTCTATTCTCTATGTCTGTGAGTCTGTTTCTGTCTCTTAGGTAAGTTCATTTGAGTCATATTTTAGATTCCACATATAAGTGATATCATATAATATTTGTCTTTCTCTGTCTGACTTACTTCACTTAGTATGAGAATCTCTAGGTCCATCCGTGTTGCGGCAAATGGTATTATTTCATTCTCTTTTATGGCTGAGTAGCATTCTATTATAAATATATCTGTACCCCCCCAGTTGTATTTTTACCTTGTTTATAATGTTTTCTCCCCACAAGTCTATTTGGATTTTAGGAAGTTGGACTTATCCACCTTTTTCCTTTGCGGTTTTTATGTTTAATTTATTTTTCTTAGAAAGGCCTTACAGGGAATTCCCTGCAGTCCAGTGGTTAGGACTCAGCACTTTCACTGTCAAGGACCCGGGTTCAATCCCTGGTCGGGGAACTAAGATCCCACATGCCTTGCAGCACAGCCAAAAAAGAAAAAAAAAAAAAAAAGCCTTACCTACTCTCAAATTATTATTTTAAAAAAGTCCGCATGTGTTTTCTTCGTAGTGCTTTTATGATCTGATTTTCCCCATGTAAAACTTTGATCCGTCAGGAATTTATGTTGAGGTGTGGTGTGAAGTAGGGATCCACGTTTGTGTTCCCAGTCGTCCCAAGAGCACTTGCATCATCCGTCTTTTTAGATGCAGTTTTGGGGAGATCCCTAGAGCTGTCACATCTTCAAGGAGGGTAGTTTTGAAATGTGGAGAGGCATTAGAATTGTCACAATATGGAAACTGTTTCCTACTAAATTGATGATTTAGGAAATTGGTCCCCACTCAAACCTCCAATTTTTTTCCCAGAACTGAGCCACACCCATGGAACATGACTTTTTGGGGGGATGGGGTGGGAATCAGTCATTCTCTGGTTGTGGGATATTATAAACATTCCACAAAAACACAATGCTAACACAACGCAAGTCGATTGCAAAATGATATGACAAATCTTGCAGCCTGGTGAGATTGCAATCGGTAGACGGAAGAGGCCGTAGAGAGGGACCAAAAATGCTGATAAGTCATTGACAGAGAAAGACTTGGTGCTCAGTCCAAGACATAATTAAACACGGAGAAGGGGGCCATTGGCAAAGACAGGATTGGCTTGCTCCAGGGAGAATGACTCAAACGCCAAATGAATCAGACCCTGAGACCTGTGTGTGGTTTTCCTGGGGCTGTGGTAACACACTATCATGAACTGGTTGGCTTAAAGACAGAAACATATTCTCTCATCGTTCTGAAAGTTCAAAATCCAAAAATCAAGGGACTTCCCTGGCGGTCCAGTGGTTAGGACTCTGTGCTTCTACTGCAGGGGGCACGGGTTCAATCCCCGGTCAGGGAACTAAGATCCTGCAAGCCTCACAGTGCGGCCAAAACAAACAAACAAACAAACAAAATCAAGGTGTTGGCAGGGACACTCTACCTCCGAAGGCTCTAGGGAAGAATCTTTCCTGCCTCTGCCAGGTTTCTGGTGGCTGCTGGCACTCCTAGGTGTTCCTTGGCTTGCAGCTGCATCGCTCCAGTTTCTGCCTGTCTTCACTTCTCTGTGTGTGTGTTTTGCTGTATCCAAATTTCTCTTATAAGGACACTAGTCATTGGATTCAGGGCCCACTCTACCCCAGGATGACCTCATCGTACCTTGATTACATCTACAAAGACTCATTTCTAGGGACTTCCCTGGTGGTGCAGTAGTCAGGACTCCGCGCTCCTGATGCAGGGGGCCCAGGTTTGATCCCTGGTCAGGGAACTAGACTTCACATGCATGCCGCAACTAAGAGTTTGCATGCCACAACTAAGGAGCCCACAAGCTGCAACTAAGGAGCCCACGAGCCGCAACTAAGACCCGGAGCAACCAAATAAATAAATAAATAAATGTCTTTTTAAAAGACCCTATTTCCAAATAAGGTCACATTCACAGGTACTGGAGGTTAGGATTTCAACCTATCTTTTGCGGGGGGGGGGGACACAATTCAACTCACCATACCCTCCAAGTGTTTTTTTGTTTTGTTTTCTTTGTATGTGTGTGTGTGTGTCTGTCTCCCCCAAAATGACTCTTTCCAGAATGCTATTGGAAGATTACATGTGAAATATTAAATACAAATTCACGGGGGGGAATGCCCCACCCTCCAAAAAAAAGCACCCAATGAATTTGTTTCAAGAATTAGCTGTAGTTTCAGTTATAACCCACATCTTGTTCACTATAAAGTGAAAGAATTCCTTGTCATAATTTGGACTCTGTTTTGAAAGTTATGGTTCGTTCCAATCAACCCTTTTATTTCCTCGCTCTGGGGTTTTGGTGCCAGTGTTAATTGCAGGGGCTTTTCTCTGGGACCTGTGAGCTGAAGCTAATGAGGCCCCTTGGTAATTCCAGGTCAACGTGGTGGGTGTGTGTGTATGGGGTGTGGGTGAGAACAGGATGTCCAGGACGTGGCTAGGAGGTCGGGATAAACTTGCCAAGGACTGAATGTCCCTCAGCTGAAGGGGCAGGTGGGCAGGGATGCAGAGGGCTGGGCAAGAGGGGGTTCCACTGAAAACAAAAGCCCAGTGTGACCCAAGGGGACAGCCTGGGGGAGGCTGTCCACTCAGGCTCGGGGGCCCTGGGGCTCAGACTTCCTGCAACCACAGTCGGTTTTCATAGGAGGGCATCATGCTCTGATTAGCAATCTGGAGGGTCACGGGGCTCAGCATGGGCAGTGCACGGAGAGAACAGAGTGAAAGGGGCCTGTTTTCTGAGATGAGGGTATCTGGATGCTGGAGGGACTGGGGAAAGGAAGGAGAGAGGGGTGGGAGGGAGATTGCAGGACAGGCCTTGACGGTGAACCTAGCACGATGTCCCTCTGTGGCCTGGTAGCCAGCTGGGTGTCCCTGAGTGGGGAGCGCAGGGCACCAGCAGGTTGGGAGGGAAGGGGCTGGATTGGACAGGAGATGTCCAGGTGTCCGTGGGAGGCATGCACTGGAGATTCCTTGTGTCTGTCTGCGTGTCCCTGGTGTCAGCCCAGGGTAGAGGTGTGGGGTGGTAGGAGGCCCCGTGGCTGCCTGCCTCTGTGCGCGAGGGCAAGAGGAGGGGGGATGGGCCCCCAAACGGCAGGGACCACCCTCAGCACCCAGGCAAGGGAGGCCGCTGAGCAACTTTGCTGGACAGACGGGGCTGAAGGTCAGCAGGTGAAGGATCAGTTCAGATCTTGAGCTTGGCCTCCAGAGCTTCCTGGGGCAGGAGCAGCGAGAGGAAAGAGAGGAGGACTGGGGAGGGGAAAATGGCATTTACTGATTACTTCTCAAATGCAGGGCTTGTCCTCCGTTTCTCGCTTATTCAAAATAATAACATTAGGGCTTCCCTGGTGGCGCAGTGGTTGAGAATCTGCCTGCCAATGCAGGGGACACGGGTTCAAGCCCTGGTCTGGGAAGATCCCACATGCCGCGGAGCAACTGGGCCCGTGAGCCACAACTACTGAGCCTGCGCGTCTGGAGCTTGTGCTCCGCAACAAGAGAGGCCACGATAGTGAGAGGCCCGCGCACCGCGATGAAGAAGGGCCCCCGCTTGCCACAACTAGAGAAAGCCCTCGCACAGAAACGAAGACCCAACACAGCCATAAATAAATAAAAATTAAAAAAAAATAATAATAACATTAGCCAGAAACCATCACGGGGCATTTACATGCCAGACATTATTTTATTTTTTAAAATAAATTTATTTATTTATTTTTGGCTGCGTTGCTGCGCACGGGCTTCTCATTGCGGTGGCTTCTCCTGTTGTGGAGCACGGGCTCTAGGCGCACGGGCTCAGTAGTTGTGGCTCGCCGGCTCTAGAGCGCAGGCTCAGTAGTTGCGGTGCACGGGCTTAGTTGCTCTGCGGCATGTGGGATCTTCCTGGACTAGGATTCGAACCCGTGTCCCCTGCATTGGCAGGTGGATTCTTAACCACTGTGCCACCAGGGAAGCCCCAGTCATTATTTTAAATGAACTCATCTGATCCCTCAACAGCCCTGTGAGATGGGTACTCCTATGCTTTTGCAAGTGAGGAACCTGAGGCACAGAGAGGTTAGGGCACTTGCCCAAGGTCACACAGCCTGTGAATGGCTGAGCTGGGGCTGGAACCTGGATGATGTGCTTCCGCTCTGCTGGCAGTGAGCCTGCCTGGTGTCTCTTCCGGTGAGACTATGGGCTGAGAGGCAGGGGTAGCAGGAGACAGGCTGGGTTGAGTCTCCCAGGGGTCTGTGGGAGCACTAGTGGTGTGACGTGCTGGTGGGACTGACCTAAATTTACCTCCCTGGAAACTTCCCCACCCAAGCCCACTTCCCCTTTTGCTGCGTTACAGAGTGGAGGTGGGGAATCCTCCGGAAATGGTGATGGGAGGAGGGAGCTGAGGGCTGGCCGGGCAGAGGAGGGGAGGGGACTGGGGCTGCAGGTAAAGAAGAGGGGCAGGGTTCAAGCTCGGGACCTTTGGGGTCCCTGCCTCACCCTTCCCCACTGGGGGAGGGGCAGTCGTTTTTCAAAGCCCAGGATTTCTCAGTTCTTCCCAGTCCAGGAGTGCCCTGGGCTGTCCCAGAGGGTAGGAACCTCCCTGGAGAAAAACGTCCTGGGGTGAGCGGCCAAGCTTTTGTGTAGTACTCAATGCCTTCTCTTGTATTTTACAAATCGTGTGTGTGTGTGTGTGTGTGTGTGTGTGTGTGTGTGTGTGTGTGTGTTGACTAGAAGAAAATCATCTCTGGGGACTTCCCTGGTGGTCCAGTGGTTAGGATTCTGTGCTTCCACTTCAGGAGGCACGGGTTCGATCCTTGGTCAGGGAAGTAGGATCCCGAAAGCCTGGCAAAAAAGCGCGGCCAAAAAAACCAAAACAAACAAACAAACAAAACACAGTTATGGGGTGGTCTTTCCTTTTTGCCGTATGCCGCCAGTATGGTGTTCAGGCGCTTCGTGGAGGTTGGCCAGGTGGCCTACGTCTCCTTTGGGCCTCATGCCGGGAGGCTGGTCGCGATTATAGATGTTATTGATCAGAACAGGGCTTTGGTGGATGGACCTTGCACTCAAGTAAGGAGACAGGCTATGCCTTTCAAATGCATGCAGCTCACTGACTTCATCCTCAAGTTCCCACACAGTGCCCGCCAGAAGTATGTCCGAGAAGCCTGGGAGAAGGCAGATATCAAGGCAAAGTGCGCAGCCACAAGGTGGGCCAAGAAGATTGAAGCCAGAGAAGAGAAAGCCAAGATGACAGATCGTTATAAAGTCATGAAGGCAAGGAAAATGAGGAACAGACTAATCAAGCTTGAAGTTAAGAAACTTCAAAAGGCAGCTCTCCTGAAAGCTTCTCCTAAGAAAGCACTTGCTGCTAAGGAGGCAGCTACAGCAGCTGCTGCAAAGGTTCCAGCAAAAAAAGATGACCGCTACGGGTAAGAAGGCTCCAGCCCAGAAGGTTCCTGCCCAGAAAGCTGTAGGCCAGAAGGCAGCACCTCCTCCAAAATCTCAGAAGGGTCAGAAAGCTCCAGCCCATGGAGCTTCCCTGGTGGCGCAGTGGTTGGGAATCTGCCTGCCAATGCAGGGGACACGGGTTCGAGCCCTGGTCTGGGAGGATCCCACATGCCGCGGAGCGGCTGGGCCCGTGAGCCACAACTACTGAGCCTGTGCATCTGGAGCCTGTGCTCCGCAACGGGAGAGGCCGCGACAGTGAGAGCCCCGCGCACCGCGATGAAGAGTGGTCCTCACTTGCCGGAACTGGAGAAAGCCCTCGCACAGAAACGAAGACCCAACACAGCCAAAAATTAAAAAAAAAATCCTTTAAAAAAAAAAGAAAGCTCCAGCCCAGAAAGCACCTGCTCCAAAGGCATCTGGCAAGAAAGCATGAGAGCATAAGAGGCTGTTATAAAGAGAATAAAGGTTCTTTTTGAAGGAAAAAAAAAAAAAAATAGGGGTGGAATAGGGAGGGTGGGAGGGAGACGCAAGAGGGAGGAGATATGGGGATATGTGTATATGTATAGCTGATTCACTTTGTTATAAAGCAGAAACTAACACATCATTGTAAAGCAATTAGACTCCAATAAAGATGTTAAAAAAAAAAAAGGCAAAGAAAAAACTGAAAAAAACCCCCAAAATCTCGAAAATCATCTCTGATCCAAAAGCCTCCTGACCCCTAGCTATGAGCAGGGGGAGGCTTCCGGAGCAGCGGCATCAGAGCTGAACCTTGGAGGGCAAGAGTGTGTCGGGGCACTCAGGTTGTCAGGCAGAGCACAGTGCGTGCAAACACCTGGAGGTTCGAAGCAGCATGCTCTGAGATGCTCGTTACTGGTGCAAGGAGCAGAGAGGGCAGGTAGATATGAGACTGCAAAAGAAGCAGAGCTGGCGCCAAGAAAGTCCTTAGAGGCTTGGATCTAGTCTTGGGAGCAATAGGGAGTCATGGAAAGGTTTAAAGCAGGGGAGGGACATGGTCTTATAAGTGTGTCCTAGGAACTCCCCTGGCTGCTGTCTGGAGGACGGGCTGGGGAAGAGGGGGAGAGGTAGGGGTAATCACCCAGGACAAAGTTGATAAGACCTGAATAGGGCAGAGGGGTGGAAGGAAGGAGGGGATTTTTAACTTTTAGAACCTTTTATTCAAATATAGCACACATGCCAAAAAGAAATGCACAGGTCACAAATGTACGTTGCAAAGTTTTCACAACATGAACATGTTTGTATAGCACCCTGATCGAGGACAGAACATTACCAGCCCTCTGAAGTCTCTGCTGTGTCTTCTTCTGTCACTCCCTCTGCCCTCCCCCCACCCCTAAGGTAACCCCTAACTTGACTTTGAATAGCATAGAATCATTTTGCTTGTCATTTGGACTTTTTTTTTTTTTTTTGAGGTTGGGTGTTCAATTTTATTTTATTTATTTATTTAAAAATTTTTTTTATGGGAGTATAGTTGAATTACAATGTTGTGTTAGTTTCAGGTGTAAGGCAAAGTGAATCAATTATACATACACATATATCCACTCTTTTTTTAGATTCTTTTCCCATAGAGGCTGGACTTTATGGCTTCTTTCAGGCAGCACTGGGTTGGTGAGTTTTCTCTCCCTTGTTCTGGGTGATAATTCTTGTTCATTGTTGTAGAGTTTCTCAACCACTACTAACATTTGAGTCTGAATGCTTCTTGTTGTGTCCCATGCATTGTAGGATGTTGACCAGCATCCCTGGCTTCTATACACGAGATGACTGTAACACGTGCCCCTCCCCCCAAGTTCTGACTACCAAAAATGTCTCTAGATGTGGCCAAATGTCCCATTAGGGGTAAAAATCACCCCGGGTTGAGAATCACTGGGATAGAGTATTCCATTTTGTGAAATCATCACAATTTATTGACACATCCTTTTGTTGGGCATTTAGATGGTTTCCAGTTTGGGGTTATTACAAGCAGAGGTGTTAGGAATATTCTCGTATGTTTTTCAGTGAAAGTAAGCCCACATTTCCCTTGACTTTATTCCTAGAAGCCATAGAGTAGGTGTTGATTCAGCTTTGTGGATCCTGCCAAGCAGTTTTCCAAAGTGGTTGTGTCGTTTTACTCTCCCACCAGTAGTGTAGAAGCGTCACTTGGTATGGTCTTTCTCACGTTAGCCATTCTAGTAGGTGTCATGACATTTTGGTTTTAACTTGCATTTCCCTGATGACTCATGATGTCAAGCATCTTTTTATTTATTGGCCATTTGGAGATTACCTTTTGTGAAAGGCCCATTTTTCCTATGACGTTTCTGCCTTTTTCTTGTTGATTTGTAAGAGCTCTTTATATATGCTGGACATATAGTGGCATCAGGGCCATCTTCACTCTAGTCCCTCTGGTCCCTTTGGCCACCTCCATCACACTGATGTGCCTGGCTGCATTGATCATCAGGTTACATTCTACTCTGGATCTACAGTGACATGATTTCTCTGACCACTGTGGGGGAGACACACTTGAAAGACACAAGTACCTAGAATAAAATCACTGCACTCCCAGCAGGGACAACCACTTCCATAATCTGTATTTACTTCCACAGACAGAGATGTATCTGGAAACAACACACGTGTGTGTTTAATTTATATAAATAGTATCACACTGTACTATCATCACACAACTTATTTTTTGTTTTTCACTCAGGAGTATTTTCTTTTAATTTTAAAATAATTAATAAATTAATTAGGCTGTGTTGGGTCTTTGTTGCTGCACGCAGGCTTTCTCTAGTTGTGGTGAGCGGGGGTTACTCTTCGTTGCAGTGCACGGGCTTCTCATTGCAGTGGCTTCTCTTGTTGCAGAGCACGGGCTCTAGGCATGTGGGCTTCAGTAGTTGTGGCACACAGGGTCAGTAGTCATGACGCATGGGCTTAGTTGCTCCACAGCATGTGGGCTCTTCCCGGACCAGGGCTCAAACCCATGTCCCCTGCATTGGCAGGTGGATTCTTAACCACTGTGCCACCAGGGAAGTCTCTCAGCAGTATCTTTTTGAGATCCATTTATGTAGAGACAGAGATGAGAGGAGATATTTTCCCCTTTACACTTGTGCATAATATTCCATCACAGGACTATTTTCCTTTCCATTTCTCTACTCCCCCACAGATGGACATTCCAGTGGCTTCTAACTTTTCACTCTTATGAACTTCAACAAAGTCCTTATAGCTGGTTCCTTGGTACTTCTCAGAAAGTTATTTCCTTTTAAAACCCACTCTCCACTTTTCCTGCTACCTCCACAAGAAATGGTTCCATTGATTGGCCATTTGGAGATGACCTTTTGTGAGGGGCCCATTTCCCCCTTGGGGTTTCTGCCTTTTTCTTGTTGATTTGTAGGAGCTCTTTATATATGCTGGACCATGGGTCCTTTGTCAGCTATATTTCTGGGGCAGATATTTTGGAAGAAGTTTTGGGAGGCATTCAGGAGGTAAGGTCAACAGATCTAGGTGACTGATTGGAGGAAGGGAGAGGAAGGAGTAGAGAAAGATGTGCCAATTTCTGGCTAAGTGTCAGGGTGACTGAGGGGGCCGTTGCTGAGGTGGAATTATGGGAAGAGCCACAGGTGAATAAGGTGCTGGTGGATCTGAAGAGTCACTAGATTTTGACCTGGGGTCCCATGGACAAAGTGGGGCTCCAAAAGGAAGGGCCCCTGGGTGGGCTGCAGACCTCAGAAATCATTTGCAAGATATGCAGCCTTGTGCATTTTTCTGAGAATCTCTAGCTTGGAGCAGGTCCAGACATAACACTTTGATTCAGAGCCCCAAACACAACAGGGTCTTATGGGCCAACTGAGGACAGCTGAGGATCTGGCAACAGAATTTTCTTTTTTTGCAAAATTTTTTAAATTATTGTAAAGCAGAATTGACTTTTTCCTTTGTTATGTAGCTCTGTGCGTATTAACATGTGTATAACCATCACCACAGTCAGGATATAGAACAGTTCCATCACTTGACAAAATTCCCTTGCACTGCCCCCTTTTATAAAAAATTAATTAATTAATTAATTTTTGGCTGCATTGGGTCTTCGTTGCTGCACACGGGCTTTCTCTAGTTGTGGCAAGCAGGGGCCACTCTTCATTGCAGTGTGCAGGCTTCTCATTGCAGTGGCTTCTCTTGTTGTGGAGCATGGGCTCTAGGGGCGCAGGCTTCAGTAGTTGTGACTCAAGGGCTCTAGGCACAGACTCAGTAGTTGTGGCACACGGGCTTAGTTGCTCTGTGGCATGTGGGATCTTCCCAGACCAGAGCTCGAACCCATGTCCCCTGCATTGGCAGGCAGATCCTTAACCACTGCACCACCAGGGAAGTCCTGCACTGCCCCTTTGTAACCTCAGCCTTCCTTTCTCCCCTGTTTCCCTGGCAACCTCTGATCTGTTCTCTGGCACTAGAGTTTAGTCTTTCTGAGACTGTTGTATAAATGGAATCGCACAGTGTGTAGCTTTTCGAGACTGGTATAAGGGCGACAGGATTTTATTTTATTTATACATATTTTATTGAAGCATAATTGATTTACAATGTCATGTTAGTTTCAGGTGTACAGCAAAGTGATTCACTTATACATATATATACACATATATATTCTTTTTCAGGTTCTTTTCCCTTGTAGTTTATTACAAGTTACTGAATATAGTTTCCAGGATTTTATTTATTTATTTATTTATTTGTTTGTTTGTTTAGTTTTGGCTGCGTTGGGTCTTCCTTGCTGCACGAGCTTTCTTTAGTTGCTGCAAGCGGGGGCTGCTCTTCATTGCAGTGCGCAGGCTTCTCATTGTGGTGGCTTCTCGTTGCGGAGCACGGGCTCTAGGCGCACGGGCTTCAGTAGTTGTGGCACGCGGGCTCAGTAGTTGTGGTGCATGGGCCTAGTTGTTCCGGGGCATGTGGGATCTTCCAGGACCAGGGCTCGTACCTGTGTCCCCTGCATTGGCAGGTGGATTCTTAACCACTGCGCCACCAGGGAAGCCCCCTAGGATTTTATTTTTTTTAATAGACTTTATTTATTAGAGCAATCGTAGGTTCACTGCAAAACTGAATAGGAAGTACAGGTAGTTTCCATATACTCCCTGTACCCAGCCCCACACGACCAGCCTCCCCCACTATCAACATGGCACTGAAGAAGTGCCTTTGCTACGATCAGTGAACCTACATTGACACATCATAACCATCCCAAGTCCCTAGTTGACTTTAGGGTTCACTCTTGGTATTGTTCATGCTATGGGTACAAATGTATAATGACATGCACCCACCATTATAGCATCATACAGAATAGTTCCACTGCCCTAAAAATCCCCTGCACTCCGCTTATTCATTCCCTCCTTACCCCTCAACCTCTGGTAACCACTGATCTTTTCACTCTTTCTATAGTTTTGCCTTTTCCACGTCATAGATTTAGAATCGTGCAGAATGTAGCCTTTTCAGATTGGCTTCTTTTACTTTTAAGGTTCCTCCATGTCTTGTCTTTTTTTTTTCCCCATGGTATGTCTCTTCTTTAATTTTTTCAACAATATTTTGCAGTTTTCAGAATGTAAGTTTTGCACTTCTTTTGTTAAATTTACTCCTAAATATTTTATTTTTTCCATTATATTGTAAATAGAATTAGTTTAAAAATTTCTTTCTCCTATAAATATAATTAATCCTTCCATGTCTTTTCATAGCTTGGTAGTTCATTTCTTTTTCACAATGAACAATATTTCCTTGTCTGGATATACCACGGTTTATTTATCCACTCAACTACTGAAGGACATCTTGGTTGCTTCTACATTTTGGCAATTATGAATAAACCTGCAAACATCCGTGTGCAGGTTTTGTGTGGACAGAGCTTTCAACTCACTTGGGTAAATATCAAGGATGGTGACTGTTGGATCATATAGTAAGAGTATGTTTAGTTTTATAAAAACCTGCCAAACCATCTTCCAAAGTGGCTGGACCATTTTGCCTTCCCACCAGCACTGAGTGAGAATTCCTGGTGCTTCACAGGGATTGGGATTATTTTTTTTCTTTTTGGCCGTGCTGTTCGGCACGTGGGATCTTAGTTCCCCGACCAGGGATCCAGCCCGTGCTGCCTTGCAGTGGAAGCACAGAGTCTTAACCACTGGACCGCCAGGAAAGTCCTGGCAATGGGATTTTTAATCACAGAAAAATCTAGAAAAAAATATTGGGTTCCACCTGCATGCATCATTTTTGCTTAGAATACTGTATGAAAACACTTTCCATATTGTTAAAAAAATCTGTGTCATTAGAATAATCCTTCCATATACTTAAAAGCATTAAACACATTTTTAATGACTGCCTAGCCGATTTGATCATGTTATTATACTGCAGTTTACTTAACTGTGCTCTGTAAGCTTTGTGCTAAGTGAATATTAAAATAATGCTACCAGGGGGTGGGGGAGGAATGGATTGGGAGTTTGGGATTAGCAGATGCAAACTAATACATAGAGAATGGATAAACAACAAGATTCTACTGTATAGCACAGGGAACTACATTCAGTATCCTGTGATAAACCATAATGGAAAAGAATATGAAAAAGAATATATATTTATATACATATATATATATCTGAATCACTTTGCTGTATAGCACAAATTAACACAACATTGTAAATCAACTATACTTCAATAAAATAAATTAAAAAAAAAAACGCTACATGAGTATGGTTATGTGTAAATATTTGCCTGCTTCTCGTATTTCTTCAGGATGAATTCTCAGAAGTGGAAATACTGGCTTGAAAAAGACAAACACTTTATGATTCTTGGTTCATGTTGCCAAATGCTCTCCAGAAGGCTGTCATTTATACTGAAAGCTGCAAGCCAAAGCAATATTCTGCAACTTTTTAAAAAAGTCACGGTTTAAACAGACAAAAAGATGTTGCATTTTTAATCAGCAATGAGAATCTTTGAGAATTCCCAAAGTCGACTGTCTTTTCCCTGGTGTATCAGCACTGCTGGTTGGCTTGTTTCACCAGGATACTTGTGATTTCTCTGTTCATCTTCTCCATCTCTTGGTTGGACGATTCATCAAAATCGATTCGTATAAGCTCTTTACATTTTATTTTATTTTATTTTTTAATATGTTTGGTTATATACTAAATGTTTTTTTCTTTTATTTATTTATTTGTCTGTGTCGGGTCTTAGTTGCGGCATGTGGGATCTTTCGTTGTGGCGCGGGCTCTTCTTTGTGGCGTGTGGGCCTCTCTCTAGTTGTGGCGTGCAGGCTCAGTAGTTGTGGTGCACGGGCTCTCTAGTTGTGGCACACAGGCTCCAGAGTGAACGGGCTCAGTAGTTGCGGCGTAGGGGCTTAGTTGCCCTGTGGCATGTGGGATCTTAGTTCTCCGACCAGGGATCAAACCCGTGTCCCCTGCACTGGAAGGCAAATCCTCTCTTTTCTTTTTTTATAAATGTATTTAATTATTTAATTTTGGCTGTGTTGGGTCTTCATTGCTGTGCGTGGGCTTTCTCTAGTTGCAGTGAGCAGGGGCTACTCTTTGTTGCGGTGTGTGGGCTTCTCATTGCAGTGGCTTCTCTTGCTGCAGAGCACAGGCTCTAGGCACGTGGGCTTCAGTAGTTGTGGCATGCGGGCTCAGTAGTTGTGGCACACAGGCTTAGTTGCTCTGAGGCATGTGGGATCTTTCCGGACCAGGGATCGAACCCGTGTCCCCTGCATTGGCAGGCACATTCTTAACCACTGTACCACCAGGGAAGTCCCTGGAAGGCAAATTCTTAACCACTGGACCAGCAGGGAAGTCCCAAGCTCTTTACATTTTAAAGAGAGATAACCCAGTACATTCCTTTCCCATTTCTCACACTACTCTATTTCTGCCTTGCAAACCAGTTCATCTGTACCACTTTGCTAGATTCCACATATATGGGTTAATATATATTTGTTTTTCTCTTTCTGACTTACTTCACTCTGTATGACAGTCTCTAGGTCCATTCACGTCTCTACAAATGACCCAATTTCATTCTCCTTTTATGGCTGAGTAATATTCCGTTGTGTATATGTACCACATCTCCTTCATCCATTTTTCTGTCAGTGGGCATTTAGGTTGCTTCCATGACCTAGCTATTGTAAATAGTGCTGCAATGAACACTGGGGTGCATGTGTCTTTTGGAATTATAGTTTTCTCTGGGTATATACCCAGTAGTGGGATTGCTGGGTCATGTGGTAATTCTATTTTTAGTTTTTTAAGGAACCTCCATACTGTTCTCCATAGTGGCTGTATCAATTTACATTCCCACCAACAGTGCAAGAGGGTTCCCTTTCCTCCACACCCTCTCCAGCATTTGTTTTTGTAGATTTTCTGATGATGCCCATTCTAACTGGTATGAGGTGATACCTCATTGTAGTTTTGATTTGCATTTCTCTAATAATTAGTGAGGTTGAGCAGCTTTTCATGTGTTTGTTGACCATCTGTATGTCTTCTTTGGAGAAATGTCTATTTAGGTCTTCTGCCCATTTTTTGATTGGGTTGTTTGTTTTTTTAATATTGAGCTGCATGAGCTGTTTATATATTTTGGATATTAATCCTTTGTCCGTTGATTCGTTTGCAAATATTTTCTCCCATTCTGTGGGTTTTCTTTTCGTCTTGTTTATAGTTTCCTTTGCTGTACAAAAGCTTTTAAGTTTCATTAGGTCCATTTGTTTCTTTTTTGTTTTTATTTCCTTTACTCTAGTAGGAGGTGGGTCAGAAAAGATCTTGCTGTGATTTATGTCAAAGAGTGTTCTTCCTATGTTTTCCTCTAAGAGTTTTTTTTTTAAATAAATTTATTTATTTAGCTATGTGTTTATTTATTTATTTATGTATTTTTGGCTGCATTGGGTCTCTGCTGCTGCACGTGGGCTTTCTTTAGTTGCGTGGAGCGATGGCTTCACTTGTTGTGGAGCATGGGCTCTAGGCATGTGGGCTTCAGTAGTTGTGGCTCGTGGGCTCCATAGTTGTGGCTCACAGGCCCTAGAGCGCAGGCTCAGTAGTCGTGGCACACGGGCTTAATTGCTCCACGGCATGTGGGATCTTCCCGGACCAGGGCTCAAACCCGTGTCCCCTGCATTGGCAGGCGGTTTCTTAACCACTGTGCCACCAGGGAAGCCCTCCTCTAAGAGTTTTATAGGGTCTGGCCCTATATTTAGGTCTTTAACCCATTTTGAGTTTATCTTTGTGTGGTGTTAGGGAGTGTTCTAATTTCATTCTTTTACATGTAGCTGTCCAGTTTTCCCAACACCACTTATTGAAGAGACTGTCTTTTCTCCATTGTATATTCTTGTCTCCTTTATAAAAAATAAGGTGACCATATGTGCGTGGGTTTATCTCTGGGCTTTCTATCCTGTTCCATTGATCTATATTTCTGTTTTTGTGCCAGTACCATACTGTCTTGATTACTGTAGCTTTGTAGTATAGTCTGAAGTCAGGGAGCCTGATTCCTCCAGCTCCGTTTTTCTTTCTCAAGATTACTTTGGCTATTTGGGGTCTTTTGCGTTTCCATACAAATTGTGAAATTTTTTGTTCTAGTTCTGTGAAAAATGCCATTGGTAATTTGATAGGGATTGCATTGAATCTGTAGATTGCTTTGGGTAGTATAGTCATTTTCACAATATTGACTTCCAAACCAAGAACATGGTATATCTCTCCATCTGCTTGTGTCATCTTTGATTTCTTTCATCAGTGCCTTATAGTTTTCTGAGTACAGATCTTCTACCTCCTTAGGTAGATTTATTCCTAGGTATTTTATTCTTTTTGTTGCAGTGGTGAATGGGATTGTTTCCTTAATTTCTCTTTCTGATCTTTCATTGTTAGTGTATAGGAATGCAGGAGATTTCTGTGCATTAATTTTGTATCCTGCAACTCTACCAAATTCATTGATTAGCTCTCGTAGTTTTCTGGTGGCATCTTTAGGATTATCTATGTATAGTATCATGTCATCTGCAAACAGTGACAGTTTTATTTCTTCTTTTCCAATTTGTATTCCTTTTATTTCTTTTTCTTCTCTGATTGCCATGGCTAGGACTTCCAAAACTATGTTGAATAATAGTGGTGAAAGTGGACATCCTTGTCTTGTTCTTGATCTTAGAGGAAATGCTTTCAGCTTTTCACCATTGAGAATGATGTTTGCTGTAGGTTTCTCGTATATGGCCTTTATCATGTTGAGGTAGTTTCCCTCTATGCCCACTTTCTGGAGAGTTTTTATCATAAATGGGTGTTGAATTTTGTCAAAAGCTTTTTCTGCATCTATTGAGATGATCATATGGTTTTTATTCTTCAATTTGTTAATATGGTGTATCACATTTATTGATTTGCATATATTGAAGAATCTTTGCATCCCTGGGATAAATCCCACTTGACCATGGTGTATGATACTTTTAATGTGTTGTTGGATTCTGTTTGCTAGTATTTTGTTGGGGATCTTTATATCTATATTCATCAGTGATATTGGTCTGTAATTTTCTTTTTTGTAGTATCTTTGTCTGGTTTTGGTATCAGGGTGACGGTGGCCTCATAGAATGAGTTTGGGAGTGTTCCTTCCTCTGCAATTTTTTGGAAGAGTTTGAGAAGGATGGGTGTTAGCTCTTCTTTAAATGTTTGATAGAATTCACCTGTGAAGCCATCTGGTCCTGGACTTTTGTTTGTTGGAAGATTTTTAATCACAGTTTCAATTTCATTACTTGTGATTGGTATGTTCATATTTTCTACTTCTTCCTGGTTCAGTCTTGGAAGGGTATATCTTTCTAAGAATTTTTCCATTTCTTCCAGGTTGTCCATTTTATTGGCATAGAGTTGCTTGTAGTAGTCTCTTAGGATGCTTTGTATTTCTGTGGTATCCACTGTAACTTCTCCTTTATCATTTCTAATTTTATTGTTTTGAGTCCTCTCCCTCTTTTTCTTGATGAGTCTGGCTAAAGGTTTATCAGTTTTGTTTATCTTCTCAAAGAACCAGCTTTTGGTTTTATTGATCTTTACTATTGTTTTCTTTGTTTCTATTTCATTTATTTCTGCTCTGATATTTATGATTTCTTTCCTTCTACTAACTTTGGGTTTTGTTTGTTCTTCTTTCTCCAGTTCCTTTAGGTGTAACATTAGATTGTTTATTTGAGATTTTTCTTGTTTCTTGAGGTAGGCTCGTATTGCTATAAACTTCCTTCTTAGAACTGCTTTTGCTGCATCCCATAGGTTTTGGATCATCGTGTTTTCGTTGTCATTTGTCTCTAGGTATTTTTTGATTTCCTCTTTGATTTCGTCAGTGATCTCTTGGTTATTTAGTAATGTACTGTTTAGCCTCCATGTGTTTGGTTTTTTTCAACTTTTTTTCTCCTGTAATTGATTTCTAATTTCATAATGTTGTGGTCGGAACAGATGCTTGATATGATTTCACTTTTCTTAAATTTACTGAGGTTTGATTTGTGACCCAAGATGCGATCTATCCTGGAGAATGTTCCGTGTGCACTTGAGAAGAAAGTGTAATCTGCTGTTTTTGGATGGAATGTCCTATAAATATCAGTTAAATCTATCTGGTCTATTGTGTCATTTAAAGCTCGTGTTTCCTTATTAATTTTCTGTCTGGATGATCTGTCCATTGGTGTAAGTGAGGTGTTAAAGTCCCCCACTATTATTGTGTTACTATTGACTTCCTCTATTTTTAATAAATTTATTTATTTATTTTATTTTTGGCTGTGTTGAGTCTTTGTTGCTCTGCACGGGCTTTCTCTAGGTGCAGCGAGTGGGGCTACTCTTTGTTGTGGTGAATGGGCTTCTCATTGCAGTGGCTTTTCTTGTTGCAGAGCATGGGCTTTAGGTGTGCGAGCTTCAGTAGTTGTGGCATGTGGGCTCAGTAGTTGTGGCTCATAGGCTTAGTTGCTCTGTGGCATGTGGGATCTTCCTGGACCAGGGCTTGAACCCATGTCCCCTGCATTGGCAGGTGGATTCTTAACCACTGTGCCACCAGGGAAGCCCTCGATTTCCTCTTTTATAGCTGTTAGCATTTGCCTTATGTATTGAGGTTCTCCTATGTTGGGTGCATATATATTTATAATTGTTATATCTTCTTCTTGGACTGATCCCTTGATCATTATGTGGTGTCCTTCCTTGTCTCTTGTAACGGTCTTTGTTTTAAAGTCTATTTTATCTGATATGAGTATTGCTACTCCAGCTTTCTTTTGATTTCCATTTGCATGGAATATCTTTTTCCATCCCCTCACTTTCAGTCTCTATGCGTCCTTAGGTCTGAAGTGGGTCTCTTGTAGACAGCATATATATGGGTCTTGTTTTTGTATCCATTCAGCCAGCCTGTGTCTTTTGGTTGGAGCATTTAATCCATTCACATTTAAGGTAATTATCGATATGTATGTTCCTATTACCATTTTCTTAATTGTTCTGGTTTGGTTTTGTAGCTCCTTTTCTTCTCTCGTGTTTCCCACTTGAGGATTTCCTTTAGTATTTGTTGTAGAGCTGGTTTGGTGGTGCTGAATTCTCTTAGCTTTTGCTTGTCTGTAAAGCTTTTGATTTCTCCATCGAATCTGAATGAGATCCTTGCTGGGTAGAGTAATCTTGGTTGTACGTTCTTCCCTTTCATCACTTTAAATATATCATGCCACTCCCTTCTGGCTTGTAGAGTTTCTGCTGAGAAATCAGCTGTTAACCTTATGGGAGTTCCCTTGTATGTTATTTGTCGTTTTTCCCTTGTTGCTTTTAATAATTTTTCTTTGTCTTTAAGTTTTGTCAATTTGATTACTATGTGTCTTGGCATGTTTCTCCTTGGGTTTATCCTGCCTGGGACTCTCTGAGCTTCCTGGACTTGGGTGGTTATTTCTTTTCCCACGTTAGGGAAGTTTCCAACTATAATCCCTTCAAATATTTTCTCAGGTCCTTTCTCTCTCTCTTCTCCTTCTGGGACCCCTATACTGTGAATGTTGGTGTGCTTAATATTGTCCCAGAGGTCTCTTAAGCTGTCTTCATTTCTTTTCATTCTTTTTTCTTTATTCTGTTCCATGGCAGTGAATTCCACCATTCTGTCTTCCAGGTCACTTATCCGTTCTTCAGCCTCAGTTATTCTGCTATTGATTCCTTCTAGTGTAGTTTTCATTTCAGTTATTGTATTGTTCATTTCTTTGTTTGTTCTTTAATTCTTCTAGGTGTTCATTCTTTAATTCTTCTAGGTCTTTGTTAAACATTTCTGTTATCTTCTCGATCTTTGCCTCCATTCTTTTTCCGAGGTCCTGGATTGTCTTCACTATCATTATTCTGAATTCTTTTTCTGGAAAGTTGCCTATCTCTACTTCATTTGGTTGTTTTTCTGTGGTTTTATCTTGTTCCTTCATCTGGTACATAGTCCTCTGCCTTTTTATTTTGTCTGTCTTTCTGTGAATGTGGTTTTCATTCCACAAGCTGCAGGATTGTAGTTCTTCTTCCTTCTGCTGTCTGCCCTCTGGTGGGTGAGGCTATCTAAGAGGCTTGTGCAAGCTTCCTGATGGGAGGGAATGGTGGTGGGTAGAGCTGGGTGTTGCTCTGGTGGGCAGAGCTCAGTAAAACTTTAATCCTCTTGTCTGTTGATGTGTGGAGTTTTTGTTTGGCCTGAGGTGACCCAGCACTGGTGCCTACAGGCTCTTTGGTGGGACTAATGGCAGATTCCGGGAGGGATCATGCCAAGGAGCACTTCCCAGAACTTCTGCTGCCAGTGTCCTTGTTCCCACGGTGAGCGACAGCTGCCCCCCACCTCTGCAGGAGACCCTCCAACACTAGCAGGTAGGTCTGGTTCAGTCTCCTATGGGGCCACTGCTCCTTCCCCCTGTGTCCTGATGCACACACTACTTTTGTGTGCCCTCTAAGAGTGGAGTCTCTGTTTCCCCCAGTCCTGTCTATGTCTTGCAATCAAATCCCACTAGCCTTCAAAATCTGATTCTCTGGGAATTCCTCCTCCCATTGCCGGACCCCCAGGTTGGGAAGCCTGACGTGGGGCTCAGTACCTTCACTCCAGCAGGTGGACTTCTGTGGTATAATTGTTCTCCAGTTTGTGAGTCACCCACCCAGCAGTTATGGGATTTGATTTTATTGTGATTGCGCCCCTCCTACCATCTCATTGTGGCTTCTCCTTTGTCTGGATGTGGGGTATCTTTTTTGGTGAGTTCCAGTGTCTTCCTGTAGATGATTGTTCAAGCTGGCTGGTTGTTGCTCAGGGTTTCTCAGTGGGTCACAGGCAGGCTGGGATTGGGGTCACTTCCAGGTTCCTGGCTCTCCTGTCTGGTGATTGATGCTGGCTGCTGGCTGGGAGCTCAGCTGGGGTTCTCAACTGCAACACCTACCCATGGCCTCTCCATGTGGCTTGGGCTTCCTCACATGATGGAGGCTGGTTCCAAAAGGGGGCGTCCCAGGAAGGAGCCGCATTGCCATGTATGACCTAGCCTTGTGGTGTAGTGTCACTTCCACCATTCTCTATTGGTTAAGATGGACACAGAGTTCTGCCCAGGGTCAAGAGGAGGAGACCTGGACCCCACTTCTTGTCCAGGGGTGTCAAGGTTACACTAAAGAAGAGCAAGTGGCATGGGAGAGATTGTTACTCCTGTTTTTGGAGACTGCAATCTGTCCGATCTCCCTGGAGTGTCACATCCAGGAGGGCAGGGTCCTTGTGCCTAGAAAGTGCCTGGCACACAGTAGGTGCTCACACATCAGGAATTTTTTTCTGAAAAATCCCATGTTCTGAAAAATCACACCTTCAAAATAACAGGATATTATTTATATATTTAGGTATTAAAATATACAAATAATGTATTGTTTATCTTAGGATATTAATTATAATAATATATTAAATGTAAGTTAAATATTATATTTAATAATAAAAATATTTGGGGAAAAACAGGGTTGAGGGCAGGACACCAAAACCCACAGCACTTTGTACCCAGAGTGCTAATAAAGCCAGTAGTCAGGACTTCTCTGGTGGTGCAGTGGTTGAGAATCCACCTGCCAAAGCAGGGGACACGGGTTCGAGCCCTGGTCCGGGAAGATCCCACATGCCACGGAGCAACTTAGCCTGTGTGCCACAACTACAGAGCCTGTGCTCTAGAGCCGTGAGCCACAACTACTGCACCCGTGAGCCACAACTACTGAAGCCTGCACGCCTAGAGCCTGTGCTCCACTGCAATGAGAAGCCCGCACACCGCAACGAAGAATAGCCCCCGCTCACCGCAACTAGAGAAAGCCCACGCGCAGCAACGAAGACCCAATGCAGCCAAATAAATTGATTAATTAATTTAAAAAAAAAGCCAGTAGTCATCCTGGTCCAATCCCTACCCCAGGTAAACCTCTCCTGGCTTCTGTGCCCAGTCTCTGGCCTCAAACTCAGGGTACCTGCCTTCTCCTTTGAGATGAAAGCATTTGCTCCTAAGAGAGGTCACTTTTAACCTAGTTCAAATCTGATTCAGGCTGTGGATGTCTTCATTAATTTATTTCTTCAAACTAGGGGAAAAACGTCTTTGCAGTGTCTTCACCTGAACTTGAAACTTTCCCAGGTAAGAGAGCAGAAGCTGTAGAGGTTCTTGAGGCCCTAAATCAGCCACAGAGCCCAGCAACAAAACACAACTATGAATAAAAATAAAAGAGGAGGGCTTCCCTGGTGGCACAGTGGTTGAGAATCTGCCTGCCAATGCAGGCGACACGGGTTCGAGCCCTGGTCTGGGAAGATCCCACATGCCGCGCAGCAACTAGGCCCGTAAGCCACAATTGCTGAGCCTGTGCGTCTGGAGCCTGTGCTCCGCAACAAGAGAGGCCGCAATAGTGAGAGGCCTGTGCACTGCGATGAAGAGTGGCCCCCAATTGCCGCAACTAGAGAAAGCCCTCACACAGAAACAAAGACCCAACACAGCCAAAAATAAATAAATAAATAAATAAAATTTAAAAAAAATAAAAGAGGAATAAACAAATGTAAGATTAAAAAAAAAACCACACACACACACAACACAACCATGAAATGCAGTCATGGAACTCAACATAAAAGCCAACCGTAAAACCTGGCTATAGAACCCAACATAAAACCCAGCCACAGAACCCAGCCACAAACTCAACAATGGAACCCAGCCACAGAATCCAACACAAAACTTGGCCACAGAATTCAACCACAGAACCCAATCACAAACCCCCACTATAGAATGAAGCCACAGGACACAGCCATGAAAACCAGCCACAGAACCCAACATGAAACCGAGCCACAAAACTCAGGCATGGAACCCAGCAACTACTCACCCTGAAGGGAGACATTTTTGTAGCTCTTCAGTTTTTTCTTTTTAAATAAGATTTTTCTTATTTATGTCGTTAAGACTTTCTCTTTACAAAAAGTGCTAGGAAAGAAACCACGTGTGAACAAACGCTTCTGGGTTACCCCAACATCCAGCGTCTCTTTATCAATTCCGACCAGGTGACTTACAAAAAGGAAGTCCAAGTTGTAGCACAGCAAGCTGTAATTATGGAATTTGTCAGTGGAGACCGGCATGCCCAGGACCGAACTGCAGAACCTCATTCAAGCCTCTACGATGCAGCCCAATTCTGTGTCGAGAGGGAGGTGTTGGTGATTCTGCTGCTTCCCAGCTGGGCACGCTCAAGCCAAATTGCTTCCTTGTTTTGCCATGTGTAAAATACAGCACCAAGACCAGCTCTGTCTGTGCAGTTGCCCAGAGACCTATGCTCAGAAGAAACTTGCACTTCATTTTATGCTCTGCAGCTGCCCTCTGGGAACTTTTTTCCTCCCCAGCTTTATTGAGATCCAACTGGCACGTAACCGTGTACATTTAAGGTATATGATATGTTGATTCAATACACTTGTAAACTGCAAAACCTTTACCACCGTAGCCATCCTGTCACATGGTTACCATTTCTTTTTTGTGATGAGAACATTTAAGATCTACTCTCTTAGCAACTTTCAAGTATGTGATACAATATTATTAGCTATAATCACCATGCCAGATGTTAGATCCCAAACCTGTTAATCTTATAACTAGAAGTTTGTACCCTTTGACCAACATCTTCCCATTCCCCTCCCCACCCCTCTTATTTTGGTTTCTAAGGGAAAGGCAAGGCAGAGCAGGGTAAGATTCAGGATTGACATTTGAATAATTTGAGCCAACTCTGTGGCGTAGGGGGTCTCCCTAGTCGCCTGGTACTAAGCCTCAGGGTGACTGGAGCAGGGGAATGCTGGCTCAGAGTGGAGAGCCCAGTAAGGAGGCGGCTGTGTTTGTGAGTTTTGCAGTGGCTGGTTTGCAAAGGAAAGAAAGGTGTGCTCTCCGAGGCAGCTGTTCTCTATCTCTAGGAATTAGCTAATCTTGGTAGGAGCCTGTCTCCAGGATCAGCAGGGCCCCAGGATGTCAAAGCATCAAAAAATACAGAACATGCAAACGCATGATTAATATACTCTTTCACATTGTGACTCTACTCACCTTTACCCCTTTATCGCTACACCTGTTCCCTGGTCCTGAGCTAGCACGTGTGTCCTGTACCTTCTGTTTCCCTCCTATCTCCATAGCAGCACAAGTCTCTCAGGGAGCCTGAGACCCACACGTCCATCGCCTTCCCAGATATGTCCCCAGAACTCATCTCAACGTTGCCCACCCACCCAGGTAAGGGCCCAAGCATCCTCCTGAATGGCAACTTCTCCCTCATCCCCTGCCGCCGGTTGACCATCCAGCTCTATTGGAGATGTCCCCTCTTCACTCCCCCGGTGATGTATGCCTTCATTCCATCAACAGATGCGTATCAGCCCCTTCATGCAACAGGCCCTAGGTTCCTGGAGCCACTGCAATGGCCAGGACAGACAGGGTCCCTGCCCCAGGGAGCTCATTCATTGTCCCCAGGGATCCAGACACTTGACCTCTGTTTCTACTTTTGAACCAGCTTCCTGCCTGGTGCTTCTGACTCAGCCCAGCCCCATGCCCACCAGCCACCAGCGGCTAGAGAGATGGCTTTGAAAGAGACAGGATGGCGTCCCTCATCCCCACTTAGAATCCCCCAGAGCTGTCCTAGAGCCCTGAAAAGAGCTCACGCTTCTTAGCTGGGGACATAGAGCGCTTTGCAAGCTGAACTCGCTGGCCTTCAGGGTGATTCACTCATTCCTTCCTTTTGGTCTTAGGCACTGATCACCACACACACACACACACACACATGGCTCCTGCTCCCCGAGGACATCAGAACCTCACTTGTCCCCAGGCCAGAGCCTCTTCCTCTGTGTTCCTCCCTCTTAGGCCTCTCTGGTATCAGATGGTCAAAGAGCAAAGTTTGAGATGACAAGGTGTGGGCTGAACTGTGGGGACCCAGCCCTTCAGTCATTGCAGGTGTGACCCAGTCCCGGGCACAGCCTCAGAGGAGGGCAATTAGAGGCCAGCTATAAAACTGTGAAAGGCACATGCCCTTCGGCTTAGCCATCCCATTTCTGGGAATGCATCCTGCAAATAAACTTGCGTGTGCAAGGAAATTCAAGAAGAGATTCCTTGCTACGTAATTTGTGGTAGGAAAACATGAATGTCTGCCCACTGTGGTCCAGTTAAATAAAAACAGGGGCGCCTCCACGATACGGGACCCTGTGTAGCTGCCACATGGGAGGAAGCAGGTCAGGACACGCTAATAGAAGCGGCTTAGGGCTTCCCTGGTGGCGCAGTGGTTGAGAATCTGCCTGCTAATGCAGGGGACACGGGTTCGAGCCCTGGTCTGGGAAGATCCCACATGCCACGGAGCAGCTGGGCCCGTGAGCCACAATTGCTGAGCCTGCGCGTCTGGAGCCTGTGCCCCGCGACGGGAGGGGCCGCGATAGAGAAAGGCCCGCGCACCGCGATGAAGAGCGGTCCCCGCACCGCGATGAAGAGTGGCCCCCGCTTGCCGCAACTGGAGAAAGCCCTCGCACGAACCGAAGACCCAACACAGCCAAAAATAAATAAATAAATAAATAAATAAATAAATAAGAAAATCCTTTAAAAAAAAAAAAAAAAAAAAAAAGAAGCGGCTTAGATGCATGCACTGTGATGGGTGCTTTACCTGTGTTTACGTCTTTTCTTTGCATCTACTGAAACACCACATTTAGATCTGGAAACCAGGTGTTGTAATCCTCCCCCATTTTACGGATGAGGAGGGAAGCTGAGGTGGCATTGAAGGGTTAAATGATCTGTCTGGAGTCACAGAAGAAGTGACAGAACCAGGAGCTGAATCCGGGCAGTCCACAATGCTAATCTCTGAGTTAGCACACCTCGGTGAATTTGTAAAGGTGTCCAACATCCACCGTTCATTTCAAAAGCACGGAACGGTTTTGTAAAATGTTAGTATTTAGGAGAAGAATTAAAAGGAAACACACCTCCAAGAGATCTTTGTACACCCATGTTGATAGCAGCATTATCCACAGTAGCCGAAAAGGTGGAAGCAACCCGAGTGTCCATCGGCAGACAAATGGATCAACAGAACGTGGTCCGTCCATACAATGGAATATTATTCAAGCCTTTAAAAGGAGGAACATTCTGACACCTGCTGCAACATGGCTGAACCTTGAGGACATGACGCTCAATGAAAGAAGCCAGACACAAAAGGACAAATTCTGTGTGGTTCCACTCACAGGAGGTCCCAAGAGGACTCAGATTCATAGAGACAGAAAAGCAGAACGGTGGGTGCAGGGGCTGGGGGAGGGGGGGAGGGAGTTAGCATTTCACGGGGACGGAGTTTCAGTTTTACAAGATGAAAACAGTTTTGACGATGGATGGCGATGGTTGCGCAACAGTGTGAACGTCCTTAATGCTGTTGAAATGTACACTTTAAAAAGTGCCCTTGTTTATGTGTTAGTGCCAGCTCTGTCCACGGGAGCATCTGTTAGTATTTGCCAATGACAGTATGTAGCAAGGAATGAGTGTGGGCGTTGTTGCCTGAGGCTGCGGGGGGGCTGGGCATGGCTGGGGCTGATTTCCAAGATACCTGAGTTTATGCAACTCGGCTGGCACCCAGATCACAGAGGCTCTACACGTCAGAGAAACCTCAGTATCTGGCCCGCTGGGAACAGAGTAAAGAGGAGGAAGATAGTTTTTCCCAGAAGAGGGTGTAAGGTTACCTGGTCAGAGAACGGATTCAGGACAGGGGACCTGGGAAGGGAGGGAAGGGAGGAGTTTTGCCTGCAAGGGCCCCTCTCCCATCCTCGCCGTCCCCTCATCTTTTCCCAGGCAGATTAAAGAGCACTTAAAAACATTTTTTTTTTATTGAAGTCTAGTTGATGTACAATATTGTGTTAATTTCTGCTGTACAGCAAAGTGATTCAGTTACACATATATGTATACATTCTTTTTTTTTTTTTTTAAATTAATTTATTTATTTTATTTATGGCTGTGTTGGGTCTTCGTTTCTCTGCGAGGGCTTTCTCTAGTTGTGGCAAGCGGGGGCCACTCTTCATCGCGGTGCGCGGGCCTCTCACTATCGCGGCCCCTCCCGTTGCGGGGCACAGGCTCCAGACGCGCAGGCTCAGTAGTTGTGGCTCACGGGCCCAGTTGCTCCGCGGCATGTGGGATCTTCCCAGACCAGGGCTCGAACCCCTGTCCCCTGCATTGGCAGGCAGATTCTCAACCACTGCGCCACCAGGGAAGCCCCATACATTCTTTTTAAATATTCTTTTCCATTATGGTTTATCACAGGATATTGAATATAGTTCCCTGTGCTATACAGTAGGACCTTGTTTATCCATTCTATATATGAAAGCTTACATCTGCTAACTCCAACCTCCCACTCCATCCCTCCCCCACCCCCCTCCCCCTTGGCAACCACAAGTCTGTTCTCTATGTCTGTCGGTCTGTTTCTGTTTCATAGATAGGTTCATTTGTGTTGTATTTTACAGTCCACATGTTAGTGATACCATACGGTATTTGTCTTTCTCTTTCTGACTTACTTCACTTAGTATGATAATCTCTAGTTGCATCCACGCTGCTGCAAATGGCATTATTTCATTCTTTTTTATGGCTGAGTAGTATTCCATTGTATATATGTACCACATCTTTAAAGAGCACTTTTAGTGGGAAATCAATGCCGAACCACAAACTGCAGGCACAGGTGAGCAGGTGGGCAGGTCAGGGGCTGCAGTGTGGAAAGACCAACCTCCCAGAGGTTCCTAGATATCAGGAAAGGCATCAGCTTTGCACGCCCACAAGCTGGATCTTCTCAGGGCCCACTGAAGTTTAGACATAGTAGCGGTTGATGATCATGATTATAATTAGTTACAATGTGTCTAAGCTTCCCCACAGAAGGGGCAGGAAGCCCCAGCCAGGGCACAGGCTGTCTCTGTGTAGATTGCAAAAAAACCTGTGCCCTCTAAGAGGCAAGAGCACACAGGAATCAGAGTGTGGGCTGTGGAGTTGCAGGACAGAGTTCAAATTCCAGCTCTGCCAGTGAATTATTCAACCTCTTTGAAACGCAAAGTTTACTCTTGTGCAAAATGCGCATGACAGCAACACCAGTTGTGCAGGGCTGTCGCGTGAGTTGGATAATATACATAAACAAGAAAGGCAGTGCCTGGCACAGGAAAAGTACATTCTGACTCTTTAAGTATTACTTCATGATTGTTATTGTTGATGTATGATGTTCGACACTCAAATGTAACCTCGAATCCCCATGGGGACCCTAGAAGGCAGGGATTATTATTATTTGCATCTTCCAGATGGGAGATCAAGAGTCATGAAGATTGAACCTGAGAGCCTAGAGCTATAGAGTAATGAGTGGGGATTTCGTCCAGCCTGCCCATTGCCCCAGACTCAGAGGCCTTCTCCTTGTCCCGGATCAAAGCCCCAGACATGCAGGCGAAGCCACGCATCCGGTCTGTGAATTGCACAAGAAGGGCAGAGTTCACCAGAGCGGATTCTCCGGCCATGGCTAAGCCCCCTAATTCCAGCTACAGTTCTTTTCTCTTTTACTGGGTTCTAGGAAGATGCTTTCTTGTGTCCCTTACCCGGCAGAGCACAAACGTTTTCCAATCCCACCAGCCCCATCCTTCCTGCCTGGAGCTGCAGACAGTGTCTCCAGGGCCTGGGCTGTTCTCATGGCCATTCTGGCCACTGCACATGAATTTTCCATTAATTTATCTCCCCAGAATGGTGCTTGTTTTCCAGGAATCTGGCGGGGGGGGGGGGTCATTCACTGGAGCCCCTACTTTGCCCATTTGGCGGACGGACATTTCTGGAAGGTGAGTGACCACACGTATCCAAAAGTTGAATAAATGGCCTTTGACCCAGAAATTCAACGTTTAGGATTCAATCTTAAGAAAATTATTACAGACTTAATAAAAGTTATATATATATAATATATGTATATTACATAAACATATAGTTATATATATAATATATATTATATACATATACAATTATATTTATACATTATATATTACATATAGTTATATAATATAGATGTATGTAATATATATCTATATATAATGTATACTTATGCAATATAGTTATATGTATATAAGTATATATGTTATCATAAGAGTAAGTAATTAGAAGCAACCTAAATGTCCAATAATATCGATAGAATATTGGTTAAGTATATAATGCTATGGCCACATAATAGAATACTATACGATCAATAAAAAAAAATGAGAAAAATTTAAAAATGAGGTCTAAATTTATGGACATGGAAAAATGTCAATTATCATGAAACAAAACAGATGGTTAGAAAAATAACCAATTATAGATAAGGCTAGTTAATGAGAAATGGGAACCACAGGAAAAAATTTTAAGGGGCATGGAGGTTAAACTCAGGTATTCCAATAGAGAAGGTTCCACAAGGAACTAGAGCGGGCAAGCTCCAAGTGGTATAAATTGTCTGATTTGCTCAGTGTTATATTGCCAGGACCTAGAATGGTGCTCAATAAATAGCTGTTATCAATAAGAACAATATTTGAAGAAATAATGGTAGGAATTTCCTGAGGGGTAGGAAATTGATTCTCTTGTGAAATTAGCTCCCAAATGGGAGGTACCAGGCGTGAGGAGGGAAGAAAAGGAACCATGTTTAAGCAAGGGATCGGGTGAAAGCTTTGTGAAAATTAATAATGGGAAACTTCACTAAAATAGAGGTGGGAGGCCAGAAGGGGGAGCTCCCATGCACATGTATCAATACAAATTCCAGCAGGAAGAGATGCTTTGCATCTCTGGCAGGAAGTGACACTACTTTACTACCCAGCAGGGAGAAGAAAGATTTCTCCTTCCCTGGCGACAGCTCAGCCAATGAAAAGCCACTATACTTCTAATCCCAGTTTCCTCCAATGGCCTTTTTATTTACAACATCCCCTCCCAACTTCCCTTTCTCCTCTATAAAAGAGTGTCCTTTGTTTTACTGGATTTGCACGTGGTTCATCATAGTTGCATGTCCCGAATTGCAATTCTTTGCTGCTCTTGAATAAACCCATTTTGCTTGTAAAATAACTGGCTGTTTTATTGTTTTAGGTTAACAGCTTCCATACTGGAGAAGATCACCAGTGCTTCCCTGCTGGGCCCCAAGAAAGCCAAGGGTACTCCCTCCCACCTCCTACCCACACACACAAGAGACTGGAAGTCTTCTCTGGAGAAACCAAATGGCTTCAGAGAAAAGACCTATAGCGACTGATGTTTGCGGGGGGACCTCTGGGAAAGTTTGCCTTCAATGAAACTCCCCACTGACATGAACCCCCCACCATTTCAGCTGCTGGACCTCACATTCAAATATAAGATTTAAGGGAACCTCCAAAATGAAAGGTAGAGACCAGAATAAACACAGGAAAAATAAACAAACAAACTCAGGAAAATAAAACAATTGAAGGAGAAAAAAAAGCACAACACAACCCCACTGAATTATTATCTTCAGAGAAATGGCAGAAGATATACTGATTAGACCAATAACACAGCAGATTGCTGTTTTAAAAATGAAAAAGAGGAATAATCAAGTTCATCACATAATTGTTTTGCTTGGTAGAGATTTGAAGGGGTCTGGGGTCCATTGCTGGGGGAGTAGATGGATGGTGAAACTGGGAGATGTACAGCCAGAAGTCCCGAGGGTAGCTGGAGTTAACAGACACGCCTCACATGAAGCAACATGGATAAACCTTCCTAACAAAGTGCCTCATAATAGCCAAAAAGTGGGAACGACCCAACAGTCTATCAAATATGAAAGGGTAATAAAACGTGATCCATCCTTCCATACAATGGCACATTTGCCAGCCATGAAGTGTTGATACACAGCACAATATGGACGAACCTGAGGACATTATGGTGAGTAAAAGAAGCCAGATACGAAATTCATATGTTGTGTGATTCCATTTATATGACATGTCCACACAGGCAAATCCACAGAGACAGAAGGTAGATTCGTGGTTGCCCGAGGCAATGGGAAGAGGGGATGAGGGGTGACTGCCAAGGGGTATGAGGTTCCTTTTTGGGGTGATGAAAATGTTCTGGAATTAGATTGTGGTGATGGTTGCACAACCTTGCAAATATAATTAAAAAACCACTGAATTGTACACTTTAAAAGGGGTGAATTTTATGGTATGTGAAAGATATCTCAAGGAAAAAAAATGCAGATTCTGATTTAATCAGAAAATAAAATGCCAGTAGAGAAGGGAAGAAATGAGAGAGAGAGGGAGAAAGAGAGAGAGTGAGTGAGAGAGCACAGCGTCATTTGGGCAAATGTAAAACACAGGCACATAGCTCAGTATACATCTTGCAGAATCAGAAACAAAGAAAAAGACACACACTAAACTCTCTAGGATGGATAACATTCTAGAATGGAAGGGAAAAGGGAATAAAAGAAAGAAGTGGGCAAAGATCCCCCCATAACCTCTCTCATAAGCCCACCCTTCCACCCCATACCCTCCTGTCACCCTCCTTGCCCCAAACAGATCAGCAGTGACAAAGGGCAATGACTTGAATGACAAAGGAAGCCAAAAGGGAACTGGTAAACTATGCAGAAAACAGTGAAAGTAACATTTTATATCAAAATCCCTGAAACAGATAAAACTGATCTTGGAGAAATGCTCAGAGCCTTAATTATCCTATTGTTAAAGAAAACAAAGATGTGGGAATTCCCTGGCGGTCCAGTGGTTAGGACTCGGCGCTTTCACTACTTTGGCCCGGGGTTCGATCCCTGGTCGGGGAACTAAGATCAGCCAAAAAAAAAAAAAAGAGAGAGAGAGAGAGGAAAAGAAAACAAAAATGAGGGAACTGTGTTAACAAATTAGACTAAGAACAAAAAGAAACTAGGAAGATGGAATAGATAGAGAGGAAAAACAGAAATGAATCAAATGGGGAGGAAGGTCAAACAGGGTGAGAAAGGAAGTGGATTCTTTAAAAACCAATGAAATAGATAACCTTTCACAAGCCTGATTAATTTGTAAAAATCAGAGCTGGGGGTGGGGGGAGGTAATAAACACGATTAGGGACCTCTAAGGAGATAAGGTGTCAACATAGATGCAAACAGTTAAATAAGAGAATTCTATATGCCGCTCAGAGAACTTTCTGGAAAACCTAGAGGAAATCAATGATTTCTGAGAAAAATGCACATTCTGATCACTGACCCAAGTGGAACATGTGATTAGGTCAATGAACATAAAAGATATTAGAAAAGTGATTAAAGAACTATATTAAGAAAATTTCTCTAAACTAAATCATCATAATCATAATCCAAATTATTCAAACTATTCCATAGAAAAATACAGAAAACTCACCCAGTAAATCTATGACCTCATTTTATGAATTCATTTCACAGCTTCAGTGCCAAAACAATAATGACAGGATGGAAAAATACAGATCAATCTCACCTAAGAACATAGAAAAATTCTACATGTTATCAAACATTGTCATTTGTCCAAAAGAGAAGCTACAGTCTGATATAGTCAGCTTTATCTCCAGAATTCCAGAGAGTTCCAATAAAAAGCACTCTATCAAATTAAACAAGAAAAACCACAAGATCCTATTAATATGTACTAAGAAACATTTGATAAAATTCAGCAGTCTTTTTTAGTGAAAGTGACATAAAATTTTTAAAAAAGAAATTGCTTAAATATAATAAAAGCAATTACCCTAAAATCAACCGTAAATATTGTACTATATTTAGTGTATATGATACTGTATAAAAAATCATAAAGTCTCATTAAAGGAGATAAAGCAAGATCTGAAGTAATGGAAAGACATAGCATTTCTTTGATGGGTCAATATCGATAAAATATGTTATCCAAAAATTATAAATTTAATGCGATTACATTCAGCATCCCAGTGTGGAAAGCATAGTTATTTTTCCTGAATTGGATAAAAATAATACGGAAGACCAGCCAACACAAATGTAAATAAGAAGGGGGATACTTCAATTGAAATAGTTAAAATGGAACTAATTAAATAGATGAGTAGGGAAAAAAATCACAAAAATCCAGGAAGATGTCCCAACATACATGAAAAAGGTGGCATTTTAATTCCCAGGGAATAGCGTGATTTATTTTTTAAATGGTATTGGTCCAATCTTGAATACACTTTGGCACACTGCTATCAAACCATCTGAAAAAAACAGGTAGACCCTCAGCTGATACAATAAACAAAAATATCTTCCAGATAGATTCAGTACTCAAATACAAAAAATAAGAACATGGTTAGGAAATCTAAGTAGCTATATATATGATCTGAGGACAAAAGAGACTTCCCTAGGCAAGACTGGAAACTCTGGATGACAAAAGATACCACAAAATTTTGTAATCAATAATTCAGCTGACAAAGAGCATGTACAGGCTTCCCTGGTGGTGCAGTGGTTGAGAATTCGCCTGCCAATGCAGGGGACACGGGTTCGAGCCCTGGTCTGGGAAGATCCCACATGCCACGGAGCAACTGGGCCCGTGAGCCACAACTACTGAGCCTGCGCGTCTGGAGCCTGTGCTCCGCAACAAGAGAGGCCGCGATAATGAGAGGCCCGCGCACCGCGATGAAGAGGGGCCCCCGCTTGCCACAACTAGAGAAAGCCCTCGCACAGAAACGAAGACCCAACACAGCCATAAATAAATAAATTAATTAATCAATTTTAAAAAAAAAAGAGCATGTACAAATTGAGAAGAAGACAATCCAAAAGGAAATAAAGGTTAAACAATATGAATAAGCAGTACACAAAAAAGCAAATCCAGGTCACCAAAATCAGATGGAAAGATGCTCAGATGGGCCGGGGGTCAGGACATGCAAATTGAGACAATGGTGAGATGCCACTTTCTCAAACTGGCAAAAATTTGAAAAAGTGATTAACACTCATTTCTGGTGAGGCTGTGGCGAAAAGTGTTCTCGGGCATGGCTGGCAGGAATGTGCTCTCCAAAAGGGTTTAAACACTTTGCCCTGGCAACAGCTATTTTGGATACAAATCCTTTTTCAGATATGTTTTGTGATATTTTCTTCTAGTCTACGACTTGTCTTTTCATTCTCTTAATAGCATCTTTGCAGAGCAAAAGTTTTTAATTTTACTAAAGTTCAACATCAATTTTTTTTCCCATTATGCTTATGATGTTGTATCTAAAAACCCATTGCCAAACCCAAGATCACCTAGATTTTTTCCTATGTTTCCTTCTAGAAGTTTTATAGTTTTGTGTTTTACATCCAGGTCTATGATTCTATGTGTGTGGGCTGGGGGTAAAATATACATAATACACAGTGTACCATTTTAACCATTTTTAAGTGTACGATTTGGCGGCATTAACTACAGTCACAATGTTGTGCAGTCATACCACTATCTATTTCAGGAACTTTTCATCATCCCAAACGGAAATGGTACCCATTAAATGATAACTTCCTATACCACATTCCCCCAGCTTCTAGTAACCGCTATTTGACTTTTTGTCTCTGTGAATTTGCCTATTCAATGTAACTCACTACGATGCATTTTGAGTTCATTTTTGTGAAAGGTATAAGGTCTGTGCCTAGATTCTCTCTCTTCTTTTTTTTTTTGGCATATGGACATCCAATTATTCCAGCTCCATCTATTGAAAAGATTGTCCTTTCTCCATTAGATTGCCTGTGTTCCTTTGTCAAAGATCTATTGACTATATTTGTGTGGGTCTATTTCTGGGCTCTCTATTCTGTTTCATTGATCTATGTGTTTATTCTTTTGCCAATTCCATGCTGTCTTGATTACTGTAGCTTTACAGAAAGTCCTGACATTGGGTAATGTCAGTCCTCCAACTTTGTTCTTCAGTATTGTGTTGGCTCTTCTAGGTCTTTGCCTTTCCATAGAAATTTTAGAATCAGTTCATTGATATCTACAGCCTGACAAAATCTATTAAAATTAAAAATACATAAGCCTGAGACTTCCCTGGTGGCGCACTGGTTAAGAATCTGCCTGCCAATGCAGGGGACACGGGTTTGAGCCCTGGTCCGGGAAGATCCCACATGCCGCAGAGTAACTAAGCCCATGGGCCACAACTACTGAGCCTGCGCTCTAGAGCCTGTGCTCTGCAACAAGAGAAGCCACTGCAATGAGAAGCTTGCACACCACAACAAAGAGTAGCCCACGCTCACCACTAGAGAAAGCCCGCGTGCAGCAATGAAGACCCAACGCAGCCATAAATAAATAAATAAATAAATTTACTAAAAAAAAATACATAAGCCTTTCACCCAGCAATCTCATTCCTAGAACTCTTTCCTTTAGAAATAATCAGCACATATGGACATAGGTATAAAAATATTTATTGCAGTGCTTTTTTTTTTCTTTTAGGTAGCAGAGGGAATAAAACCTATAAAGCAAGTGAAAACCAGTTAATGGGAATGTGGTTGAACAAATTATGGTTCATCCACACCATGGGAGATTATCAAACAATTACAAAGAGTGAATTAGGACCTTAGCAGGTGGTCTGAGCAGTTTCCATAAAATACCCTGGGTAAAAAAATAGTGTATCCAATATGATTCCAATTTATAAAACAATAACCCTCACTCTCTATTTTTGGTCTATTTATTATGTACTATTATATTATTATTATTATTATTTTGTGGTCACGCCATGCAGCATGTGGGATCTTAGCTCCCCAGCCAGGGTTGGAACTCATGCCCCCTGCAGTGGAAGCAAGGAGTCTTAACCACTGGACCGCCAGGGAAGTCCCTGTATTATGTACTTTTAGTCAATGAGCAAGAAGAATAACCTGGTAGAAAACACTGTAGGATGGTTACCTTGAAAGATGACCAATATAAGAGAAAAAAGAGAAAAAGAGAGGGTAGCTTGCCCCCTGGCAACTGTTGAAAACAGTAACTGTTTTCTCTAAACCAGTTCCGTTCAATAGAAATATAAATGCGACCCATGTGCACAATCTTAACCACATTACAAAAAAGTAAAAAAGAAACAGATGAAATTTAATACTTTTTTTAGCCCAATGTGCCCCAAATATCACCAACATCATTGATATTTTTAAAAGCATCAGTGAGGCATGTGACATTCTTTTTCTCTTACGAAGTCTTCAGAATCCTGTGTGTATTTTAAACTTAAATCTCCATTCGGACTGGCCATGTTTCAAGTACACAACCACTCCCTGTGGCCAGTGGCCACCATCTGGACAGTACAGCTCTGAAGACAATCTATAGGAAGACTTGAGTGCCCCCTAGTGGCAGGCTCCATTAACTCCACCCTTCTTGGCAATCTGGTCCAACTCAAACATCAATCAGATTGTGTGGCTCCCTGCCTAGAACCCTCTATGGCTCCCTGCTGCCACCAGGTCACGTCCACACTCCCAGGTTTAGCTTTCAAGGCCCCTCTCAATCTGAGTCCAACTCACCTCTCTCCAAAGGAGAGGATGTTTTCCACTCCTTCCCCCCAGCCACAGTGGACTTGCCCACCATTCACTCATTCACTCATCCATTGATTGATTCAGTGAATGTTCACTGAGGACCTAGGGGCTACCCTGGATCATGGGTGTCTTCCGAGAGTGAGTGGTGCTTGAGCCTCTGGGACCAACAGTCTGCACTTAACCAACTGCCTCCTTGGGCCTCGGTCTTCGCGTTTGATCTTGGACTTCACACCTTCCTGGTAGGATTATTGGTGGAACTCAATGTGGTAACAAATGTAAACACACACCTGGCACACAGTGGGTGTTTAATAGATGTTGACTGAACCAGTGGTATCCTTGAGGCTTGGGGGCAGGGCAGGAAGCTGCAAGTAGAGACTCTGACAGCAGCTGGGGGATGGATGGGTCCATCGGGAGACAGGCTAGGCCGGAGCCCCAGAGAGATGGGTGCAGATGGAGGGGCTGGGGGTGGGTACCCAGGTCCTCCTTCTCCCAGCAGGACTAATCCACACCTGGCCCAGTGGCCCCAATCTTTGCAGAACCCACTTGTAATCACCTCCCTGCATGAAAGCCCTCGATGGCTCCCTGTTGATTTTAAAATAGCAAGAAAATCCCCGTAGATTGTCCCAGCCTCACCTCTCATTCCCCTCTCCCTTAGTTCCTGGTGCTCCAGCCACGCAATTCACACAGGGCCTTTGCACATGCTGTTCCGTCTCCTTGGGATGCTCTTCCCTTCCTTTCCCTCATTATTTTTTCAAAATTTATTTTATTTTTATTTATTTTTGGTTGCATTGGGTCTTTCTTGCTGCGCACGTGGGCTTTTTCTAGTTGAGGCCAGCAGGGGCTATTCTTCGTTGAAGTGCGTTGGCTTCTCACTGCGGTGGCTTCTCTTGTTACAGAGCACAGGCTCTAGGCACATGGGATTCAGTAGCTGTGGCGCATAGGCTCAGTAGCTGTGGCGCATTGGCTTAGTTATTCCGTGGCATGTGGGATCTTCCCGGAGCAGGGCTCGAACCCATGTCCCCTGCATTGGCAGGTGGATTCTTAACCACTGTGCCACCAGGGAAGCCCTCCCTGACTTTTAACTCCTCCTTACCTGGCCAATCTCAGAGCAAGTGTTACCACCTTGGAGAAGCCTCCCCTGATCCTTGGCCAAAGTCAGGCCCTGGGGCACCAGTACCTCCCTTCCATGGCACTTACTACCACTAGGTTGTGAGTTCCAGGGATCTTTGCTTTGTTTGCTACTGTGTCCCCCCAGCACCTAGAACAATGCCTGGTATACAGCAGGCACTCAATAAATGGTTGAGTGAACATTCCCCAGCCTCTGATAAACTGCAGGACGGCAGGGCCTGAAGCTGTTTCTGCTTCCTTCCTGTCTCCCGTGCCTGGTATGCAGTAGGTGATCAATAAATGGTTGTTACAGAAATGGAGGATGCCCTCAGGCCTAGGTCACTGGGCGCCTGGGTCTTGGGCCACCACGTGGCCACTGCACATTTCTATCAGCTTGATCCCACTTGATTTTCCCCAGAAAATCACGGAAAGAGAGATTTTCTTTCCTATTTGGAAGATGAAGAAAACAAGATCTGGAGGTTGAGAGCTCAGACCCCATATCTTGTTTATTCCTCTGGAGCTGATGAGGTTTCTTCTCCATCAGGAAAACTCTCTGTGACAGGCTACATAGAGCATCCCAAAGATGTCCACATCCTAATCCCCAGGACCTGTGAAAGATGGTACCCAACATGGAAACATATTTGCAGACGGGGTTAAGTTATGGATATGCAGAAGGGGAGATGCTCCTGCGTTACATGGGTGCGCCCACTGGAATCACAGGGGTCCTTAAAAGAGGGAGGCAGGAGGGTCAGAGAGAGACAAGAGGATGCTACACTGTTGCCTTTGAAGATGGAGGAAGGGGCCACGGTCCAAGGAATGCAGGTGGCTCCCAGGAGCTGGAAAAGGCCAGGAAACAGACTCTGCCCAGAGCCTCTGGAAGGACTGCAGCCCTGAGGGCACCTTGATGTTAGCCCAGTGAAAGCCATTTCAGATTCTGACCTCCAGAACTGTAAGACAGAAAATTGGCATTAAAAAAAAATTAATTAATTAATTTATTTTTGGCTGCATGGGTCTTTGCTGCTGAGCGGGCTTTCTCTATTTGCAGTGAGCAGGGGCTACTGTTCGTTGCAGTGCACAGGCTTCTCATTGTTGTGGCTTCTGTTTTTGCAGAGCACGGGTTCTAGGCATGTGGGCTTCAGTAGTTGTGGCACACGGGCTCAGTAGTTGTGGCGCACGGGCTTAGTTGCTCCAGGGCATGTGGGATCCTCTCAGCCTAGGGCTCGAACCCGAGTCCTCTGCATTGGCAGGCAGATTCTTAACCGCTGTGCCACCAGGGAAGTCCGAAAATTGGCGCTTTTTAAACCACCAAGTTTGTGGTAATTTGTTACAGTGGCCATAGGAAGCTCATACACCCTCCAACCTGGGAGGAAGTTTCCAGCCGATCAGAGGGCAGAAGGCATCTGACAGATGCCGCATGACCATTGCCTCAAGTTCAAAGCCCCGTGTTTCGGACACAACCAGCGCCGCTGCCCTAATTGTCTCCCAGAAACCAGTGGCCAGGTCTGCCCTCCCTAGTGACAGAGAGAGGATTGTGAATTTAGAAATGTGACAGAAACATCAGAGGTACAGGAAATGCATGACTTGTGAAATGAAATGGCCGCCAGCAATTATTCATCCTACAGCTGCTTAAACATCCAGACTTCTCTCCATCAAGAGAGAAAACAAAAACCAAGAAAAACTCTGAGCTCTCAATGAAACTAACATGATATCATGTTTCTGGAGCTGCCCTGGGGAACAATGATGGCAGAGGAATCAGACTCACCCAGCCTCATCCCTTCAGAGACAGAGGGCGAAGGTAGAGAAGGAATTCTGCCAAAAGGCCGGGCTTGGATGAGCTCAGCAGTGAAACTGTGGCCTCCATATTTTTTTCAAAAATTGTGTAAAATACACATAACATAAAAGTTACCATCCTATTAGCAGATGCAAACTATCATATATAGAACAATAAACAACAAGGTCCTACTGTACAGCACAGGGAACTCTACTCAATATCCTGTGATAAATCACAATGGAAAAGAATATATATATATATATGCATAACTGGGTCACTTTGTTGTACAGCATAAATTAACACAACATTGTAAATCAACTATACTTCAATAAAATAAATTTAAAATATTTTACCATCCTAATCATTATTTAAATTATTTTAAAAAATGTTCCCACTTTATTGAGGAATAATTGACAAATATAATTGTATTGATTATAAGTGGACTGTGTGATGATTTGATATACATATACATTGTGGAATGATTTTTAAGTGTGCAGTTTAGGGCTATTAAGTACATTCACATTGTTGGGCAACCATCCTCACCATCCATTTCCAGAACTTTCTCATCTTCCCAAACTGAAACTCTGTCCCCATCAAACACTGACTCCCCACCCCCTCCCCCAGCCCCTGGCCCCCACCATCTACTTCCTGTCTCTATGGATTTGACTCCTCTAGGGACCTCATGTTGAGTGGGACCATACAGTATTTGTCCTTCTGTGTCTGGCTTATTTCACTGCGCATCATGTCCTCGTGGTTCGTCATGGTACAGCAGGTGTCAGAATTCCCTCCCTTTTTTAAAAAAAAATTATTTATTTTATTTATTTATTTTTGCTTGCATTGGGTCTTTGTTGCTGCACATGGGCTTTCTCTAGTTGTGGCAAGCGGGGGCTACTCTTCGTTGCGGTGCGCGGGCTTCTCAATGCAGTGGCTTCTCTTGTTGTGGAGCACGGGCTCTAGGCACGCAGGCTCAGTAGTTGTGGCGCACGGGCTTAGCTGCTCCGTGGCATGTGGGATCTTCCCAGACCAGGGCTCGAACCCGTGTCCCTTGCATTGGCAGGCAGATTCTCAACCACTGCGCCACCAGGGAAGCCCTCCCTTCCTTTTTAAGGCTGAATAATATTCCATCATATGGAGCTGGAGCAGGTGGGAGAAAAATGAACCCTCCTACACTGTGGGTGGGAATGTAAATTGGTACAGCCACTATGGAGAACAGTGTGGAGGTTCCTTAAAAAGCTAAAAATAGGGACTTCCCTGGTGGTCCAGTGGTTAAGACTCCATGCTTCCACCGCAGGGGGTGCAGGTTCCACCCATGGTTGGGCAACTAAGATCCTGCATGCCCTGTGGTGCTGCCAAAAAACAAAACAAAACAAAACAAACCTAAAAATAGAGCTACCATATGATCCAGCAATCCCATTCCTGGGCATATATTGGGGGAAAACTCTAATTCAAAAAGATACATGCGAGATTAACCAAGATGGCGGAGTAGAAGGACGTGCTCTCACTCCCTCTTGCGAGAGCACCAGAATCACAACTGGCTGCTGGACAATCATTGACAGGAAGACCCTGGACTTCACCAAGGAGGACACCCCACGTCCAAGGACAGAGGAGAAGCCACAGTGAGACGGTAGGAGGGGCACAATCAGAGTAAAATCAAATCCCATAACTGCTGGGTGGGTGACTCACAGACTGGCGAACACTTATACCACAGAAGTCCACCCACTGGAGTGAAGGTTCTGAGCCCCACCTCAGGCTTCCCAACCTGGGGGTCCGGCAAAGGGAGGAGGAATTCCTAGAGAATCAGACTTTGAAGTCTAGTGGGAATTGATTGCAGGACTGTGACAGGACTGGGGGAAACAGAGACCCCACTCTTGGAGGGCACACACAAAGTAATGTGTGCATCGGGACCCAGGGGAAGGAGCAGTGACCCTGGGGGAGACTGAACCAGACGTACCTGCTGGTGTTGGGGGGTCTCCTGCAGAGGCGAGTGGTGGCTCTGTTTCACCGTGGGGATAAGGACACTGGCAGCAGAGGTCCTGGGAAGTTCTCCTTGGCGTGAGCCCTCCCAGAGTCTGCCATTAACCCCACCAAAGAGCACGGGTAGGCTCCAGTGTTGGGTTGCCTCAGGCAAAACAACCAACAGGGAGGGAACCCAGCCCCACCCATCAACAGTCAAGTGGATTAAGGTTTTACTGGGCTCTGATCGCCACAGCAACAGGGAGGGAACCCAGCCCCACCCATCAACAGTCAAGTGGATTAAGGTTTTACTGAGCTCTGACCGCCACAGCAACAGTCAGCTCTACCCACCACCAGAGCCTCCCATCAAGCCTCTTAGATAGCCTCAACCACCAGAGGGCAGACAACAGAAGCAAGAAAAACTACAATCCTGCAGCCTGTGGACCAAAAACCACAGTTACAGAAAGAAAGAGAAGATGAAAAGGCAGAGGGCTATGTACCAGATGAAGGAACAAGAAAAAACCCCAGAAAAACAACTCAATGAAGTGGAGATAGGCAACCTTCCAGAAAAAGAATTCAGAATAATGATAGTGAAGATGATCCAGGACCTCGGAATAAGAATGGAGGCAAAGATTGAGAAGATGCAAGAAATGATTAACAAAGACCTAGAAGAATTAAAGAACAAACAAACAGAGATGACCAATACAATAACTGAAATGAAAACTACACTAGAAGGAATCAATAGCAGAATAACTGAGGCAGAAGAACGGATAAGTGACCTGGAAGACAGAATGGTGGAATTCACTGCTGCGGAACAGACTAAAGAAAAAAGAATAAAAAGAAATGAAGACAGCCTAAGAGACCTCTGGGACAACATTAAACGCAACAACATTCGCATTATAGGGGTCCCAGAAGGAGAAGAGAGAGAGAAAGGACCAGAGAAAATATTTGAAGAGATTATAATCGAAAACTTCCCTAACATGGGAAAGGAAATAGCCACCCAAGTCCAGGAAGCGCAGAGAGTCCCATACAGAATAAACCCAAGGAGAAACACGCCGAGACACATAGTAATCAAAGTGGCAAAAATTAAAGACAAAGAAAAATTATTGAAAGCAGCAAGGGAAAAACGACAAATAACATACAAGGGAACCCCCATAAGGTTAACAGCTGATTTCTCAGCAGAAACTCTGCAAGCCAGAAGGGAGTGGCATGAAATACTTAAAGTGATGAAAGGGAAGAACCTACAACCAAGATTACTCTACCCAGCAAGGATCTCATTTAGATTTGATGGAGAAATCAAAAGCTTTACAGACAAGCAAAAGCTAAGAGAATTCAGCACCAAGAAACCAGCTCTACAACAAATGCTAAAGGAACTTCTCTAAGTGGGAAACACAAGAGAAGAAAAGGACCTACAAAAACAAACCCAAAACAATTAAGAAAATGGTCATAGGAACATACATATCGATAATTACCTTAAACGTGAATGGATTAAATGCCCCAACCAAAAGACATAGACTGGCTGAATGGATCCAAAAACAAGACCCATATATATGCTGTCTACAAGAGACCCACTTCAGACCTAGGGACACATACAGACTGAAAGTGAGGGGATGGAAAAAGATATTCCATGCAAATGGAAATCAAAAGAAAGCTGGAGTAGCTATACTCATATCAGATAAAATAGACTTTAAAATAAAGAATGTTACAAGAGACAAGGAAGGACACTACATAATGATCCAGGGATCAATCCAAGAAGAAGATATAACAATTATAAATATATATGCACCCAACATAGGAGCACCTCAATACATGAGGCAACTGCTAACAGCTATAAAAGAGGAAATCGACAGTAACACAATAATAGTGGGGGACTTTAACACCTCACTTACACCAATGGACAGATCATCCAAAATGAAAATAAATAAGGAAACAGAAGCTTTAAATGACACAATAGACCAGATAGATTTAATTGATATATATAGGACATTCCATCCAAAAACGGCAGATTACACGTTCTTCTCAAGTGCACACGGAACATTCTCCAGGATAGATCACATCTTGGGTCACAAATCAAGCCTCAGTAAATTTAAGAAAATTGAAATCATATCAAGCATCTTTTCTGACCACAACGCTATGAGATTAGAAATGAATTACAGGGAAAAAAACGTAAAAAAGACAAACACATGGAGGCTAAACAATACGTTACTAAATAACCAAGAGATCACTGAAGAAATCAAACAGGAAATAAAAAAATACCTAGAGACAAATGACAATGAAAACACGACGACCCAAAACCTATGGGATGCAGCAAAAGCGGTTCTAAGAGGGAAGTTTATAGCTATACAAGCCTACCTAAAGAAACAAGAAAAATCTCAAGTAAACAATCTAACTTTACACCTAAAGAAACTAGAGAAAGAAGAACAAACAAAACCCAAAGTTAGCAGAAGGAAAGAAATCATAAAGATCAGAGCAGAAATAAATGAAATAGAAACAAAGAAAACAATAGCAAAGATCAATAAAACTAAAAGTTGGTTCTTTGAGAAGATAAACAAAATTGATAAGCCATTAGCCAGACTCATCAAGAAAAAGAGGGAGAGGACTCAAATCAATAAAATCAGAAATGAAAAAGGAGAAGTTACAACAGACACCGCAGAAATACAAAACATCCTAAGAGACTACTACAAGCAACTTTATGCCAATAAAATGGACGACCTGGAAGAAATGGACAAATTTTTAGAAAGGTATAACCTTCCAAGACTGAACCAGGAAGAAACACAAAATATGAACAGACCAATCACAAGTAATGAAATTGAAACTGTGATTAAAAATCTTCCAACAAACAAAAGTCCAGGACCAGATGGCTTCACAGGTGAATTCTATCAAACATTTAGAGAAGAGCTAACACCCATCCTTCTCAAACTCTTCCAAAAAATTGCAGAGGAAGGAACTCTCCCAAATTCATTCTATGAGGCCACCATCACCCTGATACCAAAACCAGACAAAGACACTACAAAAAAAGAAAATTACAGACCAATATCACTGATGAATATAGATGCAAAAATCCTCAACAAAATACTAGCAAACAGAATCCAACAACACATTAAAAGGATCATACACCACGATCAAGTGGGATTTATCCCAGGGATGCAAGGATTCTTCAATATACGCAAATCAATCAATGTGATACACCATATTAACAAATTGAAGAATAAAAACCATATGATCATCTCAATAGATGCAGAAAAAGCTTTTGACAAAATTCAACACCCATTTCTGATAAAAACTCTCCAGAAAGTGGGCATAGAGGGAACCTACCTCAACATAATAAAGGCCATATATGACAAACCCACAGCAAACATCATTCTCAATGGTGAAAAACTGAAAGCATTTCCTCTAAGATCAGGAACGAGACAAGGATGTCCACTCTCACCACTATTATTCAACATAGTTCTGGAAGTCCTAGCCACGGCAATCAGAGAAGAAAAAGAAATAAAAGGAATACAAATTGGAAAAGAAGAAGTAAAACTGTCACTGTTTGCGGATGACATGATACTATACATAGAGAATCCTAAAACTGCCACCAGAAAACTGCTAGAGCTAATTAATGAATATGGTAAAGTTGCAGGTTACAAAATTAATGCACAGAAATCTCTTGCATTCCTATACACTAATGATGAAAAATCTGAAAGAGAAATTATGGAAACACTCCCATTTACCATTGCAACAAAAAGAATAAAATACCTAGGAATAAACCTACCTAGGGAGACAAAAGACCTGTATGCAGAAAACTATAAGACACTGATGAAAGAAATTAAAGACGATACCAACAGATGGAGAGATATACCATGTTCTTGGATTGGAAGAATCAACATTGTGAAAATGAGTATACTACCCAAAGCAATCTACAGATTCAATGCAATCCCTATCAAATTACCAATGGCATTTTTTACGGAGCTAGAACAAATCATCTTAAAATTTGTATGGAGACACAAAAGACCCCGAATAGCCAAAGCAGTCTTGAGGCAAAAAAATGGAGCTGGAGGAATCAGACTCCCTGACTTCAGACTATACTACAAAGCTACAGTAATCAAGACAATATGGTACTGGCACAAAAACAGAAACATAGATCAATGGAACAAGATAGAAAGCCCAGAGATTAACCCACGCACCTATGGTCAACTAATCTATGACAAAGGAGGCAAAGATATACAATGGAGAAAAGACAGTCTCTTCAATAAGTGGTGCTGGGAAAACTGGACAGCCACATGTAAAAGAATGAAATTAGAATACTCCCTAACACCATACACAAAAATAAACTCAAAATGGATTAGAGACCTAAATATAAGACTGGACACTATAAAACTCTTAGAGGAAAACATAGGAAGAACACTCTTTGACATAAATCACAGCAAGATCTTTTTCGATCCACCTCCTAGAGTAATGGAAATAAAAACAAAAATAAACAAGTGGGACCTAATGAAACTTCAAAGCTTTTGCACAGCAAAGGAAACCATAAACAAGACGAAAAGACAACCCTCAGAATGGGAGAAAATATTTGCAAATGAATCAACGGACAAAGGATTAATCTCCAAAATATATAAACAGCTCATTCAGCTCAATATCAAAGAAACAAACACCCCAATCCAAAAATGGGCAGAAGACCTAAATAGACATTTCTCCAAAGAAGACATACAGACGGCCACGAAGCACATGAAAAGATGCTCAACATCACTAATTATTAGAGAAATGCAAATCAAAACTACAATGAGGTATCACCTCACTCCTGTTAGAATGGGCATCATCAGAAAATCTACAAACAACAAATGCTGGAGAGGGTGTGGAGAAAAGGGAACCCTCTTGCACTGTTGGTGGGAATGTAAATTGATACAGCCACTATGGAGAACAATATGGAGGTTCCTTAAAAAACTAAAAATAGAATTACCATATGACCCAGCAATCCCACTACTGGGCATATACCCAGAGAAAACCGTAATTCAAAAAGACACGTGCACCCGAATGTTCATTGCAGCACTATTTACAATAGCCAGGTCATGGAAGCAACCTAAATGCCCATCAACAGACGAATGGATAAAGAAGTTGTGGTACATATATACGATGGAATATTATTCAGCCATAAAAAGGAACGAAATTGAGTCATTTGTTGAGAAGTGGATGGATCTAGAGACTGTCATACAGAGTGAAGTAAGTCAGAAAGAGAAAAACAAATATCGTATGTTAATGCATGTATGTGGAACGTAGAAAAATGGTACAGATGAGCCAGTTTGCAGGGCAGAAGTTGAGACACAGATGTAGAGAATGGACATATGGACACCAAGGGGGGAAAACTGCGATGAGGTGGGGATGGTGATGTGCTGAATTGGGCGATTGGGATTGACATGTATACACTGATGTGTATAAAACTGATGCCTAATAAGAACCTGCAGTATAAAAAAACAAACAAAACAACTAATACTAAACTTTCATTGGGTTATTTGTATGGAAATATGTTAATATAAATGTTTCAGACATTACATGAAATTTCTAAAAATCTTATATTTGTATTTGTATGGAAATATGTATGGAAATATGTTAATATAAATGTTTCAGACAGTACATGAAATTTCTAAAAATCTTATATTTGTATTTGTATGGAAATATGTATGGAAATATGTTAATATAAATGTTTCAGACATTACATGAAATTTCTAAAAATCTTAAAAAAAAAAAAAAAAAAAACAAAAAAAAAACAAAAAGATACATGCACCCCAACGTTCATTGCAGCACTATTTACAATAGCCAAGACATGGAAGCAACCTAAATGTCCATTGACAGATGATTGGATAAAGAAGATGTGGCACATATGTATGTACAATGAAATACTACTCAGCCATCAAAAAGAATGAAATAAAGCCATCAGCAGCAACATGGATGGACCTAGAGATTATCATACTAAGTGAAGTAAGTCAGACAGAGAAAGACAAATATCATATGATATCGTTTATATGCAGAATCTAAAAAAAAATAAGATACAGATGAACTTATTTACAAACCAGAAATAGACTCACAGACTTAGAAAACAGACTTATGGTTACCAAAGGGGAAAGGGGGGGAAGGAGTTTGGGATTAGCATATACACACTACTATATGTAAGGACCTACTGTATAGCACAGAGGACTATACTCAATATTTTGTAATAACCTATAAGGGAAAAGAATCTGAAAAAGACTATATCTATATATGTATATACATACATATATAGATATATATATGAATCACTTTGCTGTACACCTGAAACTAGCACAACATTGTAAATCAACTATACTTCAATTGAAAATTTTTAAAAATATTCCATCATATGGATACCACATTTAGTTTATCCATTCATCTGTCAATGGACACTGGGGTTGCTTCTACATCTTAGCTGTTGTGAATCATGCTGTTTTCAACATGGGTGTGCAAATATCTCTTCAAATGTGGCCTCCACACTTTGACCTGGAATAGTTGACCCACCTCCCCCCACTGGACTTCCCTGAGCCCATGCCTTGTGTCTGACTCTGTCCTCAGGCGAGGTCCCTGAGAGTGTGGTCCTAGGGTCCCCTGAGAAGGGGGTCACCTTCTCAGCCTCCTCCAGATGAAATGAAACAGGTCCTCAGCAGGCACAAGCTGCTTATACACTTTGGTGACCTCAACTCTGCAAGCCCACGTGGGCTCTGCTGGTGTGCAGCCCCAGATTGGAATCTGGAGGGTTCAGGACACACTGGATGCAGAGGGATTGAAAACACTCTTGGGCTTCCCTGGTGGCGCAGTGGTTGAGAATCTGCCTGCCAATGCAGGGGACACGGGTTCGAGCCCTGGTCTGGGAAGATCCCACATGCCGCGGAGCAACTGGGCCCGTGAGCCACGACTACTGAGTCTGCGCGTCTGGAGCCTGTGCTCCGCAATGAGAGGCCGCGACAGTGAAAGGCCCGCGCACCACAATGAAGGTGGCCCCCCGCTTGCCGCAACTAGAGAAAGTCCTCGCACAGAAACGAAGACCCAACACAGCCAAAAATAAATAAATTAATTAATTAAAAAAAAAAAGAAAACACTCTTGTGTCACACCTGGTGTCAGTCAACAGGCAAACAGGTTCTCTCAGGGGCTTGGGTGAGTGTTAACTGATAGAACCAACTATGGTTTGAATTGCATCCCCTCCTCCAAAAAAGACATATTGAAGTCCTAACCCCCAAAGGAAGCCCTAACCCTAACAAAGAATGTGACTTTGTTTGGAAATAGCGTCTTTACAGAGGCAATCAAGTTAAAATGAGGTCATTAGAGTACGCCTTAAACCAATACGACTGGTGTCTTTATGAGAAGAGAAATTAGGATGCAGAGACTGCTTTAAAGTACAGGTCTTAATCTGCAGGTATGGCAAAGCCAACAGATCAGGAGACAACTGCCACTGAAAAGGTACATTGTTACTCACAGTTCCTAAAAGGAGGGGGCACAGTATGCCATGCAGGGCCACACGGAGAAGCACCAGGGTTGGTCAGGAGGCCTATGGAGCAAGGGGGAAAGATAGGAAAAAGCCTTTTATTGTGGTTTCCCGGGGAAAGGCCAGGCAATGCAGGGTAAGTACACTTGAGATTGGCCAATTTGAATAATTTCAGCAAGCTCTGGGCATAGGGACTGGCTCTAGCTGTCTGGCACCTGGTCCTGGGGTGATTATGGTGGGGGAGAACTTGATAAAGGAGGTGGTTGAGGGTGTGGGCTCTGGATTGGTTGGTTTGCATTTGAAAGGCACACTGGCAGGTGAGCCTAGGAATTAGTCCTGGGAGGGGCAGTCCCTGAGTCAGCAAGGCCTCGGGTATCAAAGCATGAAAAATACAGATAACAAAGAGACATGCTTAATACGGAGACAGACACACACAGAGGGAAGGTAATATGGAGATACACGGGAAGAAGACAGCCATCTACAAGTCAAGGGAAGCCTGAGGCTACCAAAAGCTAGAGAGAGACCTGGAACAGATCCTTCTCTCTCGTCCCTCAGAAGGAACCAACTCTATTGATACCTTGATTTCACACTTCTGGCCTCCAGAACTGGGAGACAATAAATTTCCATTGTTCTAAGTCACAAAGTTTATGGTACTTTGTTACGGCGGTCCTAGGAAACTAATATAAAATCTTTCTAGAGGGTAGTTGTGTAATAATCACATAAATATTTCTCTGTTCTTGAATAAAAATAAGGCTGAATACTCTTCCATTGTATGGATCGACCACATTTTGTGTATCCATTCATCCTTTGATAGACACTTGGGTTGTTTCCACCTTTTGGCTAGTGTGAGTCATGCTGCTATGAACATAAGTGTGCAAATATCTTTTCCAGACCCTGATTTCACTTCTTTTGGGTAGATCCCCAGAAGCTGAATTACAGGATCATATGGTAGTTCTTGATTTAACTTTTCATGGA